>NW_028145754.1:0-267500 GCF_977016875.1 Pavona decussata
TATTAATACACAAACCTTCTACCTTCTAAAGTGACGCGCTTTTACAATGTAAATTTCGCGGCGAGAAAACCGAGTTGGCAAGATTTGTGATTGTAACCATTTGGTCACGCGAATGACGCGTGACTGCATGCCAACTGCAGAAAGTTGTCCAATCGAACATATATTAAAAGTACATTAAGAAATGTCATCCTGACATTTCTTATATATGAATATATGAAGGGTTAAATATATTTCTTACCGCCACTTCCCGAACCCTAGTCAGCAGGACGTCCCCTGCTCCCTGAAGCCCCTGAACCTTTGTATTTATCCTTGAGCCACGAGCTCATATCCGCATTACAGCTAAGCAATGGTACCATGGAACTTTCTTGTTTTGCTCATTTTATAGCACCACATGGATTGTCTTCCCCCGGCCCCCCGAAAGAACAAAACGCCATTCCTTTCCTTTCCTTCCCACAAGATTTATTGTTTCCGACATCGACAGGTGCCTGTAAACAAAGGAGCAGTTGATAGGAAGACTGGGAACCACTACCGACCCAGTCCTTCTTTGCCTACATCCAAGATGGCGGAACAAACAGTGAAATTTCAATTACTGTACAGTAGCAATATAAAATGTGGACGTAGAAATATCGGCTATGGCTATAAGGATGCAGGTACCGACAAAGAAAATATCTCTGCCTTTTCACAGAAGATGTGCATAATATTACTTACACACAATCACGAGCTGAATATCGAAATCTTCGATAAAGAAAAGAGCTGCCTAAACAACTCAGTGGCTTGAGAAAGCATTCTCCGTACATACATCAGACTGTGGACTTGTCTGTAAACAAATACAACAAGAACTGTTTATCGGGCATTATGAATTGTTGGCCGTAAGGTGCTGTCAATTATCAGGAATATGGCTATTTCTTGACATAAAAAGTACCTTGGAGACATTTCTCTCGAAGCCAAGGAGCCTTACCACAGTAAACATGGCTAATATAAAGTGATATAAAGGTAAGCAAGCAAGGTTATGCTTGTCAGTATAACTATCACGCCGCCTATTTAGTTATTTGAGTTCCCATCAGTTACTTTTTACGAATATTCCCGTTCAAATAGAACAAACATTGATTTTGTGAGTACTATTTGCCAGTTCTAAGGCAATTTAAGGGTCCCAGGTAGTTTTAAATCACACAGTTATTGCTTATCACAGACTTTGTGAGTAAAGTAAGCATTAACAAAGCAAACTGAAATGTTAAAATATAAATAAAGCTACCATGATTGTTAAATTGTTGCTTTTGGTAATATGTAAATTTTGTGGGGGTGTGACTCTAAAATGCTTTGCTAAAGCCCCTTAAAGTTAGCAAGCCAATTTTTTCACAGTTGATTTTGGTTGTACTTACATTGGAGTAACTCCTGACGGAAGAATCCGTTTTAGCTAAGTTGGCAGTTAAAAATTATCAACTGCTAAACTTTGGCAATTTTTGGTGGTAATTTTCTCTTTAAAGTTTGGCCAAAACTAGCACCAGGCCCCACACAGTCGGATGCCTTAATGCTGAATTCTTACATACGACCTGAAAGGGTATTTAAAGTAGAAAAATACTATGCAGAAAAATATTCAGTATTTTAATGTGTTTATTTTTATACTAGTACAAACATACCCCCTCAAAAGCAGGATTTTCACTGATTCGGAGGCCCGAAATGGGAACCCCCCCCTGAAACTTTTAAACCAAAGGTTGGAAAACAAATCCCAAATAGCTTTTGGAATATCTCACCAAGGCAAACTTCTGCAGCAAGTTTCATCAAATTCGGTTGACCTCTACTTCCAACATCTGGACCACTTTCTCAGTCAGGGACACTTAAGGGCATGTTTTGTAGAACATTAACAATGGTGACACACATCTCGGTTGTCATAATCAGTAGTTTTTCATGCCATATCTCAGAAGGCAATGCGCTTTGATAGGTTTCCTGGTCATGTCCACATTGATTTACTGAAATACATGTAGTGTATACCATGTAATTTAAGAACATCTGAAGAATGTTTTCAGCCTCAAATCTTAAAAAGGTATTAGAACGTTCAGCCTCAGCTTCTAAGTTAGATGTTCTTATAAAAAACAGAGTGTACTGGGGACGAGAATGCGCAGCCGCTATGGTTTTTTCCTTCGCAGAAAGGAAGTTGGAGACCTCTGCTCGCAGGCTAACAGTGAAGTTTGGATTTTAAGTTTAAAATGATTAAAGGCTTTCAAGTTCAGTGAGAATTCAGTTTATTCCCCTTTAATAGAGTTTCGTTCGATGTCGTTCATAAAATGGAAATTACCGTGGAGAAGTACTAACCGAATAAGTAATTAACAATTACTAAATTGAATGAACGAAAGTACAAACGAATGAACGAACGAACGAACGGACGGATGGATGGATGGATGGATGGATGGATGGATGGATGCATGAATGAATAATATGCCACTTACTCCATGAGGCACTGGTGTATCCTCCAAATATATACTGGCCGACCTTTATTATCGTCACGGTAGGACCCTTGTTATCGCACCCGGAGTGAAAGGTTGATGCAGCCCAACCATCAACAGACGCTCGCCAACATCGCTTCCAGGCAGATGACTTCCTTTGCACTACGGGCTTTAGCCAGGTGTTCAATGGAGTCAGGTATTTTTTGTTCTTTTTCAGGATGGCTGAATTTGCTAATTCGGCTAAAAAATAATTAAATGTGATATAAAGCGATGATGCTTCTGCCAGCTACGTAATTTATGAGAAAGACAAATTACAGTTGTACTCTCTGTTCGAGAGTCAAAAAGTTTACCTTAAACAGGGATCGCACAATAAAAAACTGTTGAAAGAATATTTTGGACAAAATAAATTGCCATTGAGCCGCAAAAACAAACTAGCAAATCTCTAGCTTTATTCACTAGACAAAGACGCATACCAATTTTAAATTTATTCTGTCAATATCCTATTGTATCTTGCCGCACGGACTCTGCAACTTTCTTTACAATCCTTTCTTTGCAATACAAAGTTCTTTAATATTACAGCGAGCGGGACAGAACTTCGTGAATTTTTCAAACATTTATCTGGCAATAATTTAGTCATCACTTCCCGATGTGGACCCCAATAGACACATCTTGGAATATAACATCCATCCTCCAAGTTTCGTCCCCCCTTCCCATTTCCTGGCCACAGAAGACAAAAAGAGTCCGTCCACGAAGAGTGAACATCGAGGGAAGAAGGGAGAATAGAGCGAGTACGCGGCTGATACGCCAATAAACGTGCTTTACTTAAAGGGATACCTCGTATTTAAGTTACAACAATTTTGCGTGGACTTTGAAAAGTAGGTCAGTGGCTCTAAGGACTCATATGTGTAAGCAATAAGGAAAAGTAATTATAACTGATAAACTCAATAACGTTTGAAAGGAAGATTATCATAACACAGCACGTGAAAAATGGTTTCCAGATAAGTTTCTGTATAAGCCACCAACTTTGGTGATTATGCTAAGCACTTGCATACAATGTCACACATCATAGTGAATTGAAATATTAGATGCTGTTATTGACATATTCTGCAAATGTGTGGGTTGGGTTGAGAGAACGCTGAGAATAAAGTACTGTTTGAAAGTGGAGAAAGGCGATATTTTCTTTCATGCATTGTTATTCATTAACTGTGTCATTGCCGGCGGTCCACAGTGCCAGGCAAATCTTTACTTCGTTAGTCTTAATCCGTGAACAGGCACTGTCTGTGTGCAGGATGTTTGTCCCATGAACCTAGTTTTATGGCCTTAGCTCCCACGAGTCTCCTGTAGCTCAGTGGTAGAGCATCCGAAACAGTAATCTCGACTCCTGATAGGAGCTCCTGGATTTCCTTTTTTCCGAGTATGCCTGTGTTAGATAGTAGTGATACGCCGACAGATTTCTATTAAGCATGGAGTGACTAATTTCGATTCATTAAAAGTCGTACTTCGATACGAAGCTTAGAGGCAGTAAAAAAACAAAAAAAAACAAAAACAAAAAAAAAAAACAGAGATTACCTTGAAACCCAAAGATAATTTCTTTCTTATGTTAAGAAAATCAGTAGAAATCATTTCCACATAAACCTTGGTTGATGAATGCAAAATTTGGCCTTCTCGTTTCTTAAATTGTGTTTTAACCTTTTTTTCTTATCATTGTTATTTTTCTGGAACATTAAAATATACAACTTTTAGAAAACGTAAAAGATAAGACTGAAAATCAGACAGATAGAAAGACAAAAAGTGAGAGAAGAAAAAGAAATAGAAAAAATAGAGTGTTGTTCAGTTTCCACTTACCTTTCTCGCAGTAGACTCCAAAGTACAAATTCACACACTCGCATTTAAATGTCCCGTCTGCCATGTTTTTGCATATTCCTCCGTTGAAACATTTTACCCCATCACATGGAATCTTTTCTTTTTAAACAAAAAAGGAAGCAAGAATATAAGATGGACAATATAACCGCTTAAAAACTATCTCATGGTCTTTGTTACTAAGGGCGTTGCCGATCACGAAACCTTGGGGCATGGTTTTATTTGTGAGGCATCGCGTCTCGAGATGCTCAGCACAAAAAAATTGTCATATCTCACTTTTTGATTAGATTTTGATCAGATACTGTGACTCGACTAAGAGTCAAGTTCTATTAGCCAGAGCTGTTTGTCTAGTTTCTAAGCCTAAGGCTATGTCTACACTATGCTGGATAGCATTTTATGCCGTTGTGAAAAAATACTCCGGCCTGGTGTGAACAGAAGTGGCCCAAAACTTGAACAACGCCGCCATCTTTTCACTAGGATCCAATCTTCCTCTTATCTCGTTGTTGACTTCCGTTTCGGTTCGATTCCCTGTTTACACTACTCAAGAAAGTATTACGAAAATCTATTGGCCTTATGTGACGATTCACTTTCAAGACCGAAGCAGCGCAGCATCGCTCCGGCACATAAATCGATCCAATATTGGCGTTTTGTGTGTGAACGGAAGCCCTATCCGATATGTTTTTGGTGCCGGCACACGAGCTATTCGGTATGGTGCAGACATACATTAAGGGTTGAGGGGGACACAAAGTGGTCTCACTTCAGTACCATTAAAGCTACGGCAATGAAAAATAGAGAGCGTGTAAATGTTCGTGCTTTGAGGTTCACAGAGTGAATTCATGATGCCATATTACGTGATAATCGTGCTCTTTGCTTTGAAAAACCCCAATGTAGGATACGCCATCTTTGAATTGTCGATTTCTTTAAAAAAAAAAAAAAACGGATGAAATCGTCCATGCTGACTTTTCAGTTATGAAAACTAAGAGCGAAATGCTAAGGAAAGGTGCAAACATATCAAACTTATGGTGTTAAACTTAAATCTCTCATCAAAAAGCCCCCCCCCCCCAGAAAAATATTAATAATAATATTAATAATACAATAATAATAATAATAATAATAATAATAATAATAATAATAATAATAATAATAATAATAATAATAATAATATATTTAGCCAAGCCTAAAAGCGGAGCTCCAATTTCTTTCATAGCATTTATCGAAATCTGCTTATATTATGAACGTAATAACCTTACAAGTTCCCCATACTTTCTGCAATTACAAATATTTTAGTGCATATGCAGCAAACTGCTTATCAACAATAACAATGTAGTACAGAGGGCAAAATTTCTGAATGCTAATTTGTTGTAACAGAGGGCAGTTTTTCTTAATTTTCCTTTCATCGCGGGCAAAATTATTTACTACTGATGAGTCGAGAGGCGAAAAAACTCGCCTCTCACTGGCTGAGCACGCCAGTTCTACATTTTGCTGGTTTCTTAATTTTGTGCCCAAAATCAACGAGTTCTTTGGAGTTCGACTCTTTAAGCCGGGTTTAAAAATACATGGAAATCAAGAAACTTGGATCCGATTGATATTTGTTTGGCTGAGAACCTGAAATCAGTCATGGCGACCATTAGTGCTTTCACCTCGCTACTTCTTCGTATAACGAACGATAACCGAGCATAACAGTGTCCTTTTGATGCATATGGGGGGAAGGAGTAGGTCAAATTCAGTGGAAGAAGTTACTCCGCAAGTTCCTTCTTTGGATACACCGTTTGCTATATTTATTGATCTATGTTCCTGTGACTGTTAAGCAATAGGAAGCTTCAGAGCGCAGGTGAACAATTTAATAATTAATGCCTAACATTAAGCTTTATCGTTGTTGGTTTGCTCCTGAATTAAAATTGTATTCTCTCTTAATTACATGTATGTAATGGTAATTTTTCTCCTCAGTTTTGTTTGTTTTGTACGCTACGAAAAAAAGAAATAATTTGCTTGTTTGCTTGCTTACGGTGAGTGTTTTATTGACTGTTTTACGAAGTTCCTTGATGGTTTTAAGAAAATGTTGCCCTTTTTGTTATAAAAGCGCAACGATTCCTCGTAGATTAATGATTAATTTTTATTTGTATTTTCAAAGTCTTCGCCAAATTCCCCTAACACCCCCCCCCCCCCCCCAAAAAAAAAAAAACATTTCAGTAGAACTGTCATTCTAAGGTACATGAGTATGTGAGTGTGGCCTAAAAAAAATATCCAAGTATTAAATTTATGTGCACTGTAGGTAAATATTCGGGACAGGATCGCCTATTTATCGAGTTGCGGTAGTTTTCTTCACGTTCAAAAACGACATTTGCATAGAGTTTTGTCCAATGGGTTCCAAATGATATTGTTTTTTTTATAATTCTTTTTAGTTTTTAAGACGGATCGAGGCGAACCGGTTTGTGGGCAGTCAACGGGCGCTACGTAGCACTGTCACTGTCTAGTAAATTTTGCTTATCAAGAAAGCCATACGTAAACCTCAGGAAAAGGCTAGACCTAACCGTAAAATAGAAGCAAACTATAAGCAAAGAACCGCACAACGAAAATGCTGTAGGTATACGCAGGTTGCCGCATTCTGTTGATTCTCGGTTTGGTCTCTATCATGTCGCTGTCGTGTTAAGTTTTCTACGCAGTCCAGCCTTGCATAAATTTGATTCATTTATATTTTTGGCTGATTAGATCTCAGTTTACAGATCCTGCGTATACCCACAGCATTTTCGTTGTGCGGTTCCTTGCTTATAGTTTGCTTTTGTGTTTTGGACCGTAGATCTTTTTAGATCCGATATGCTGTACCTTTTAACATGGTTTGGCCATGTACCTGTGAAGGAAAGTTTTGCTTTTCTCATTTAACTTGACGACAGCGACATGATATTTCAGTTCTTTTGTTCATTGTTCGTAGTCACGGGCTATGACGTGGACGGATGTCTGAATTTGGGACCATCCGAAATCGGCTACCACGTGCATTTAGGGGTCTCTGTAAAACGCAGACCGGATGATGGCGGATGGCGGATGGCGGACGGCGGATGATAAAATGCGGATGGAAAAATGCGGATAATAAAATGCAGATGACAAAAAAATTAAAATAATAAATAAATTGATTGATTAATCAATTAATCACAAATTTCCCACATTTTTTCTTTATGTATCGTCGGATCCGAAAAAAAGAAAGCACTTTCATCGAAGAAGAAGTACTTTTTGATCGGGATCCATACTTTTCAACTTAACATCACCACTACAGTCCTTTTTCCCCCCATCTTTATTAGTAACTAACATTTAACAAAGAAAACTACACTACTACCACTACAGTACTTGATCGACACACCACCCTACCCTAAATAGTTGTCGATTTTGCACCGAGCGTTTGTACGTGCACGGCACCTGTAGAAAGGTTTGTTAGCGTGTGTAATAGCTCGAGTGAATGAACCGTGCACCTGGATTAACCGATATCTGAGTTGTCGGAAAGCTACGCGGTTTTGGGCCAGCCAACTTTTGTTTGAAAGAGGTGAGTTAAGTTAATGAATTGATTAAACTCAATCGATCTTCAACCTTTTTTTAAAGTCAGGCAATTTTTGTTAACCTTTTTTGTGTTCACTGTACATGTATGGTGAAAATGGTGGTCCAGCCCACGATGGTAGGGATTGTTTATGGCTTTTGCGTTTTACAGTCAACCCAGGTCACGCGTGAACGATATTTTTGAAATTTGAACGGAGTTTTGAAATTTACATGTCATTTTAATTAAATATTTCAAGAATAACAATTGTTTCCCAAGTATTTTGAATCTTTTTTTCAGTTAATGCGTCTTTTTCGAAACGATTTCCAGAGAAATGTCCAACATTCCATTCACACGTCGGACATTACAAAGAGAAATTCGAATGTTCATTTCATTCTTGGAAAAACTTTTCACGCGTGACCTGGGTTGAGTGTAATGCATGGGCCGTCGATAAAACCCAGAACATGGAACATCCCGGAACATTCCGGAACATTCCGGAACATCCCGGAACAAGAAAAAAAAATTAAGAGACAAAAAAATAATAATAATAAATTAAACAAAAAAAAATAGGAAATAAAGGAAAAAATGAAAAAAAGTGTGTATATTTATATAAAATGAAATTACATTGTATCCGAAAAAAAAATTCATATAAGAAGAATTACGGAGTAGGTGGAGAGGTGGGACGGTAGTATAAATGGGGTGTTGAACTGACCACACTGGATGAAGGCGCAAGAACTTTCCGCCATTTGCAGCACGTGCTTATCGTCCGCTACGCCAGAAACTGATCAGTTCTGGCTATTTTCAGTGGATTTTATCTTAAAAACAAACAGGCCTAACAGGAAATTTTGTTCATATGAAAAATAGTTATAGGCATAGAGAACAAGACGCGGGGAGCCCGGGAGGGTTTTGGTAAAAAGACTGCGCGAACGACTTTTAGTTCCACTCTGAACATCAGGAAATTGATTCTTTGGTCAGCCGAGCCGGAACTGATCCAATTCTGGCGTAGCGGGCGATAAGCACGTGCTGCAAATGGCGGGAAAGTACTTGCGCCTTCATTCAGTGTGGTAAGTTATAACACCCCATTTATCGTAGGTACTTCATATATCCCCTATTATAATAAGGGATACATGAAGGACATACCATTGAAGTACATACTCCATTTATACTACCCTCCCATCTACTCCGTACTTCTTCTTATATGAATTTTTTTCGGATACAATGTAATTTCATTTTATGTAAATATACTCACTTTTTTTTCATGTTTTCCTTTATTTTTGTTTAATTTATTATTATTATTTTTTTTTATCTCAATTTTTGTTTTCGTGTTCCGGGATGTTCCGGGATGTTCCGGAATGTTCCGGAATGTTCCGGGATGTTCCGGAATGTTCCGGAATGTTCCATGTTCCGGGTTTTATCGACGGCCTCATGCATGTTACAAAATTGCGATAGTAGCATTTTAGTTGTAGCTCTGACCAATGTCTTCCGGCTTCTGTCGAGGTAAATCTTATTATCATTGTTTTACACGGCCACTGAAGGCTTAGCTTACCCCTAGACCCGCACGTAGACAGTATATCGTAAGCAAAATAACTTACTTGATTTGCTGGTTAGTTCATTTTTAAACTACATCAAATCTTAACTAATCAAACATTGATTTGTGTTATGAGCTAAAGGTTCTTGTATTGCTTGAAAAGCGAGCGAGATATTTCCGTTAAATCGATTTTAAGCGGCGTAAAAACAGCTTTCAGATGTACCCTCGCCTCAAGTCAAGTTAGAAAAATTTGTTCCGGCTATTTCCTAGTGCAACTTCATAACATATAACAAACGGTCAAGCCATAGCGTAAGTCTTTCGGCATGAATCAGTACTTAATCTTCACGTAATTTTTACATAATTTTCTAAAAGAAATTGGGCGTAAAAAATTGTTTATTTATTTATTTATTATTTTAATTTTTTTTGTCATCCGCATTTTATTATCCGCATTTTGTCATCCGCATTTTATCATCCGCCATCCGCCATCCGCCATCCGCCATCCGCCATCCGCCATCCGCCATCCGCCGCCATCCGGTCTGCGTTTTACAGAGACCCTGCATTTAGTAGAACACTCGACTCGCGTTGGCGTTCTATTTTTTGCTGTGCTACACCGTGCTGACGAGAGCCAACCAGCTCGAAACAGCTGTCCACGGTTGCCGCATTCTGTTGATTCTCGGTTTGGTCTCTATCATGTCGCTGTCGTGTTAAGTTTTTTTTACGCAGTCCAGCCTTGCATAAATTTGATTCGTAAAATAGAGTTCAAATATATCCTGAAGTAATTGATCGAAATTAACAAACTGTGATAATTCAAAGAAATCAGTTCAGAAGTAAACAAAACAACAATCTTTGAAAAATTCGCACAAACACCGAATAAATGTTTTGGGTAAGCTTTGTTTTGATGAAAATAAAATCACACTTTTTTTAAATTTTACATTAGCTTTTAACGTTCTTTGGAAAGACTTTCAGTGAAACATACTCGTTATATGCTATTGTTTTAAGTATTTTGTTTGCTAAAATTAGAAGTAGATGCGAGAAAAATTTGTCAGTAGTTTATGCCAACGAGACAGTGTCGGAAAACGTTTCGGGTTTGACTGACTATTTTAACTAAGAATCAAATTTTATTAAATAAAGCAAAATGGACGAAATTAGAAAATAAACTGACTCCAAGGGAAATAACGAACATGAACCGAAAAAATGAGCTCAAAAGACTGCTTTGAAGTACGTTAGCAGTATTAAGCTTACTAAAGTTAAACAAGTTGCAGTGTCAACACTGCAAGAAAAACAATATCTTGCAAAACTGCAGAATTTTGTCAACAAAATCACGTGAATATACTCGCCTCTTCTGAGAATAACCAGTCCTTTTATTTCATTACATTAAGCTTCCATTAAGCTTCCATATCATTACAGTTAATTATTTTAATTAAAAAAAAAATCACCATAATAATAATAATAATAATAATAATAATAATAATAATAATAATAATAATAATAATAATAATAATAATAATTATTATTATTATTATTATTATTATTATTATTATTAGTAGTAGTAGTAGTATTATTATTGTTGTTGTTATTATCCCCCAGCCTTCCCAGGTTGAATTAGAGTTAGCGTTCTGGTCAATCTTACCTTTGCAGGTATTGTCATCCTGTTGCTCATAGCCGTCTGGACACTCCTTCAGACATTCACCAGTGACAGCATCCTTAAAGTACCGGCATGCATTACAGTTTGTTGCCAGAGGTTTATCACTTGAGCCTCCCCGGCATCCTATTCATTCCAAATAAAGAAAATGTTCCACCATTCAGCGTTAAGTAATATATTGGCCGAGTGTACAGAACAGTTATTTAATCTGCCAGTCAACAGTTATATATAACAAACGTGATAAATTTCGACTGATGTTTGTTCGCTGTGTTGACAGGTCTTAATACACAGTGATATCTTTCTTGAACGACACTCGATACCCTTATTGAGGGCAAACGTTGCAAGAGTTTGATTCTGTTGCTACTGTCGTTTTCTCTAAAAAGGCAGGAAACATTGTTTTTAGAGTAAATCAGGGACAGTTGCTGCCTGCATTATCGAACATTTAGCTTTGCTTAACCAGGACTTATTGTCTGAGTTAAATATGGGATCCTGGAAAATTCATGAGTTCGCCTCATGTATAGTAAATATTAGATTCCTATAACAAGTTGGAAAAGCTTTTTTTGCTCATGGCCTTAACGTATTAAAAAAAGTTCCATACATATTAGACCTTTGAGAATGTAAAACATTTCAGAAGGAGCAAGGTCGAGACCTGTGTTATTGTTACCGTCGGGGTAGAACATTCTGGGATTTGACACTTTATCAAAGCCTTAATTTAGTTACGCCACGGACGTATTTAAGTTCCCATTCTTTAAGGTGATTACATTTCATTCCAATGTCCACCTTCACCGCTATTTAACCCGGGGAAAGGCGAAAAGAAAAGACGCAAACTGTGCTAGCTGACCTCCAACATCCATTACTTTTTTTTAATATTTAGGCAATGCAACCGAGCTTTGTGACTTTTTTAAAAAAAGCGTGACGTGATGCTTTCGTGACGTGATGCTTTCGTGACAACAAGATTCTGAGAGCCACGTTTTAAAAACTTGTTCTATTTATTTCAAAGAAGGGTATCGTCGTAAATTTTACATATTCATGCCATATTACCATAGCTTTATAAAGTGTCATTGTCTTTACAGTCGAACCAGGTCAAGCGTACCCCCCTAGATTCTATTAATGAATCTATTATTTGAAAATTGAAGCCGTTAGTCGTTTCAAGTATTCAAATCAAAATTCGATTTCTGATTGGATTATACGAACAATGCATGAAACCAGAAAACGAAGCCCGCCGGAAAAAAACCCTTTTCAACATATTCAGAGCGGAAATTCTTGATTTGTATAAAAGCGGATTTTCCAAAAAGCATTCTCGTAGTTTGCAGCAGTCAACACGTACTGTCAGAGAGAAAATTCGCCATTTTCAACCAGGCACGGTGAAAATGGGTCCTGTCGGGTAAGTTAAATGATCACTAAATCAGTGGACATTTTACGTTTATACACTGGCGTTTATTCCGTTAGTTGTTAAAAAATGAGAAAAAAAAATTGGAAGCGTTTTATCATAATAAGCAGTTCTCTTTTTGAGGTATATGCAAATTAATTCAGCGAAAAGTATGCAAACTCACAGTGAAAGATGTTCATTTCAGTTGACCTTCGACAATGGCAATGACCTTCGGCACATGTGTTGCGCTATTTTTCGCGGTATAATGGACAGTCTGATGAGATATATACCATACTTTTCATGCAACAAGGTGGGTAATGCTATTCATGAAAGATAAATTGGAATTTTCAGCCCGACTCATTTCAGCAAGCGCTTGACTTTGTGCTCTTGCCATGACCAAATTTGCATAATGGCTTTAAAATATGAACGTGTCAACAACATGCGGGGACAGTTTGAACGAACGAGCTGTTTCAAATGTACTATAGTTTAAATTTTACAGGCTATTGCTTTTACTGTTAGCGCGGATCAATGTTCAAATTAAAAGCCAATAAGAATCGAATTTTAATTTGAGCATTGATCCGCGCTAACAATGAATGAATGAATGCATTCTTTGAAACGACTAACGGCTTCAATTTTCAAATAATCGATCCATTAATAGAGTCTAGGGGGGTACGCTTGACCTGGTTCGACTGTAAGTCAATAAAAATGGTTCCAGTTTCCGAAGTGCGATATGACCACCAGGTTTCTTAATTTGACGCAGCTTAAGTGGCGTTGAAAATGCGGAGGATTTTGCTATAAATCCACCTCCCCACAGGCTCAGGGAAAATAACACATCTCATGCTAAAGTAAGTTAATACTGCGTATAATTTCTTCCTCACATACAAATCATTAACGCTTTTGCTTTGAGGCTAGGCTAGGGAAAGAATTTTGCTGATTTCCTTTTTAACTAACTTGGTTTCCTGGCTTTGTTATTTCTTTTATAACATAGAGGGCAACATTACTGAATACTGATTGGTCGAAACAGAGGCATTTTTTTCTTAATTTTCCTAACCCACTCCTGATTAGTCGAGCGGGGAAAATACTTGCTCCTGATTGGCTAAGTACGCCATTTCTGCATTTAGTTGGTTTCTTCATTTTGTGACGCGACAACAACGACTTCTTTCAGGTTCTTTGGATTTTGACTTGTTAAGCCAGATTGTTTGTGCCACAAATACTTGGAAATCAAGTGCTACATCTACAAAGGAAATTCCTGAAATTCCTAAAGGTGAACTTTCGTTTCTTACAAGAAACAGCAAGAGATTGTTTGTGTCAAAAGCTAAAAACTTGATCGGATTTGTTTGGTTGAAAAACTGAAATCATTCATGGCCGCGACCAAGTGCTTTCACCTCGCTACGGCTTCTTCCAACGAACGATAACCGAACAATAATAACAGTGCCCTTTTGATGGGAGGAAGAAGCAGGTCTAATTCAGTGGAAAAAATCACTCTTTACTACAAGTTCCTTCTTTGGACCCACGGTTTGCTATTTTTATTGATTTGTAATCGTGTGATTTTCAAGCGGTAGAAGGCTTCACAGTGCAGGTGAATCAAAATTATTGATCCCCAACATTTAGTTTAATTGTTGTTACTTTGCTCATAAATTAAACTTTTATTTTCTCTTGATTACATGTATATAACAATAAACTTTTCTCGTTTTGTCTGTTTTATACGCTAAGAAACAGGTGATTTTTTTTGCTTATGGGTGGGTGTTTTTACTCCGGGCCGGGGCTGGCTGTTTTACGAAGTGTCTCGATAGTTTTAAGAAAATTTTGCAGTCTATGTTATAAACACGTAAGCGCAATGAGTCCTCGTAGAATTAAGGATTAATTTTCACTTGTATTTTCAAAGTTTTCGCCAATTGCCCTCGTCGCTGCGCGGCTCGGGCGTGCGAAAACTTTGAAAATACAAGTGAAAATTAAAAGAAACAACTCGGCCCTTCCCTCCTCAAATGGTGTGGAATTGTTATTACAATCGATTTTTGGCCTTTAAGCTGAATGGTGTTGCTGGGAAACCTATCTTTCATTAGTTTTAGCCGTAAAATTGAACGCTATAAGACAGGGCTCTCTGTGACTGAGGGAGAATCGGCAGTCCACCCCACCCCATCTCGACTATAATTCAAAGAATTTTGAAGCTATGAAAATATTTATACGTCAGAAAATGTTTCCCTAGACATAAAAAAAATCCATTACGTCATATGACGGAGGAATTATGTCATAAATTCCAAACGGAGGCCATCTTGGATTTTAAGATCTTGACCAAAACTTAAAGGGACAGTATCACGCTATTTTTAGTAACACATCGAAAATCGGAAAGACGCTATTCGGTTGATAGCAGCCAAGATATAATGACAAAATTCCATTAAAAGGCTATCAGAATGCAAAGACACTATTCACGGATATTTTCGCCGGCAGATGACCAAGATAGAGAGGGGTTCAAATTTGAAAACGTCTGGCAGACGTTTTTAAATTTCGCTGTTGTAACGCACTAAAAATCGCCGGTTGTACTATATTTTGGTTCAACCTTTCGTCTTAGAATCACTATTAATGTTTCCTTAAATTAGCGATTGAGAAATTAATTAACACAGTGTCCAAAGTTTAAAGTTAGTGAATTTTGGCCAAATATCATGATATCTCCCATCGATCTCCCATGATACTGCCCCTTTAAAAAGCAGCAACTTGAACGAAAATGTGGTCAAAACTAATAGAAAAGCACTAGGTTGATATAAAGACATGACTGATTCTTTTTTCTCACAAGAGGAATATTGGTAATTGTGACAAAAAAATTGCCTGTCAAGTTTGCAAAAAAAAAAAAAAAAAAAAAAAGAACGGAAAAGAAACGGAATACCTTGAAAAGGATCGCACAATTCATGACAGTGTTGTACGCATATGTTTGTTTGATTATCACGCATGGTGTCTCCTCTGCATTTGGCTTGGGTCAGTCGACGTGACACTATGTGTGCATCAACCACCTGCAAAGGCTTTTCTCCATTTCCAAATGAATAGAAACGGACAAATAAGGGGTCATCTCTGTCAAGCATTGTCAGATACACATCACCACTCTCAGTCGTACTCAAGCTTTTCCCATACTCAATCACAGTGCTTTTCGAAGTCTCTTTTAGGCAGACAAAGTAGGACTGGTAGAGTATGGCAGTACCCAAGCCAACTGCATTGACATCAACGGTGGAAACCATAAGCTTTTGAGACTGAAAATGTTTACACAACATTTATGGTAGTTACAACAAAAACTTTTTAATGTAATTATTGTATTTTGCTATTCCGAATTATAGTTATCCTTCCATCTTATCTAATTAGTGTTATTGCATTATTACGGATTTTCTTACTTTGGAAGTTTCTCTTTGCCAACCCTTTGCATAATCGCGCTTTGGATATGAGTTAAAGATATAGGTGGCTTCAATCATTCATATTTATTCAGCGCGAGTAAAATAATTATTTTATTAAAAACAACAGAAGTATTGGTAGACCTTAATTTACTTTTGTAATTAAGACTAGAAGACGATTTAATAGCCGCTTATTCTTGGGCATTTTACTATGGCTGATGCGTTATGACCGTTGAGCGAATCGATTCTCTGAAAACGCATTATGCAATGATCTAAATTTCATAACTAGCGTCTATCTTCCAATAGTAATTGATCGATCGATCGATGGATTGATTATAAACCAAATAGTCCATATTTCCATGCCAAAAGAAAGTCAAGTCTTTTGAACGGCTACGAGAGCTACTTTGTGTTACTTTCTATAAACCTGCATTTCTTAGACCTCCAGTGGGGATTCCTCAAACAGGAAGTAAAATATTAGGCATACATACAGACATACATATCTTACGCACTCTTTTTAACCTCCTCAATGGGTCTTTCCAGGAACGATAACAAACAAGGGGGGGGGGGGGGGGAAGAATTATTTATATTAAGTTTTATTTTAAAAAGAAAACGTTTTGTATTAAGTTTTGCTATATTTTTTTACATTAAGTTTGTATATTATGTAAACCTGTAGCAAAGAAACTGACCTTGAAAATCCCCACACCATAAGGAGAGATCTGGACATAGTACCATGTGTCCTTGTTATTTGGAACTGCAGCAAATATGACGAATATTGTTCCTTGTGAAGTTGCTGTAAAGTGAAGACATTTTCCTTCATCGTTGCTCGGGTCAAAACGTAGTACGTTGGACCACTTCACGTTGCATGGAAGATAGCCAACCACCGTCTCCAGGTGGAAGATGTGGTCAGATGGCCATTCCACGTGTGCTATCAGCGTACCAATCATGTTGTCGGTCAATTTCGGAAAGCTCTTCTTGGAAAACTCGAGGTCTTCCTTCGCAAGTGTGAGAAAACCACTCTCATTATTGTACGTTAAGAGCAGTCCAAGTATGCAAATCTTTTTGTGTTCTAGGCTGCCGTGGTTACAACCTGTCATGTAATTAATGTCATCCCGACTGTCACCAACAAGCCATTCACCTTTAAAATACCTCACATATTTCTCATTTTGACGCGATAAATCCACTGGGCCATTAAATGATCCCAATAGCAGATCTTCTTTTGTGTCGAAGATAACCAGAAAAGTGACTTTATTTTCGACCATCTCTTTCCAGCTTGGCTTGCCTGCTTTTTTTTGAAAATTGTAGTTTTCTGTCTGACATCCAGGTTTTCCAGCAGGAAGGATGATATCAGAAGTAGAAATAGGACCCTAGAGTTTTTGGTGTTGAATATAAAGAAAACATAAATTACCTGTTTAACGAGGTGTATGGATAATACATCTTATAGACTATTACAGATTGTCACTCAGTTGAGTCTAAGTAGCTTAAATTTATTACGTGACGTGAAAGTGGTCACCCTCGGAGGCCGCAGAAACACTTTTAACACACAGTGTCCATAAGGCGAAAATACCCCGGTGGATATCACTCGTTGCGAATAAACCTTCCATTTGTTGTTCCTTTTTACATCTCTATCATTTATGTTGTCCTGTCTTTTTTTCACTTTAAGGTCAAATCTGGCTCCAGAAATGCTAGTCTCACTAACTTTTGTGTGGATAAATTTAGTGGTGGCCTGCGAAGCAGTCGTATCCGTTTCTTTCAAGCCAAGCGGGGCAAGCGCGCGAGGGCATTGGGCAAAAACGAGCAAAAAAGTAGGAGCGGGGGGAGGGGCGGGGAAGAAAAGGAAACGCCTGCCGCTGAGCCAAGACATTTTACCGAACGCCCCCAAGTGGCTTCGCTCCCTTGGGGCCTACACTGTCACGTCAAATGTCACATGAGAACCAATCATTTTTAACTTCTGGTAAATCTCAGCGAAAACAGAATCGCGGTGGGCAACTTGTTTACTTCAAGTAGCAGTAGTACTTATTTTCTCGAACTTTACGTCGCTCGAACAAAGCGAAGATAACATTACCCTGGGCAAATTTTGCTAATGTTTTAAAATATTAACTCATTTGCTTACAGCTGGAATTTCAGACAGAATGAACTTGTCCTACATGGCTAAATACCTCCTCGCGTTTCCAGGATAAAATTGTATTTCATGTAGCGTGAAACACAAAATCGTTCTAAATATCGAAAACTTCCTTTCCAGACCGTGGTTAGAACTGAAATTTCCCTGCAAAACATTTACTTGAGGCCTCCTCAATCTATCTATAATAACAGAGTTTGAATAAAAATTTCTTTGTTCGTATGCGAATCAAGCTTCCAGACCAGCCAATTTTGCTTCGAAGAGTTGTCGTGTCTTTGAGACCGCCGACAGCCAGAACAAATTTTCTTAAATTTTTAAAAATTCCGGAGGGAATTTCGAAATACGAATGACACCATGTTTGTTGAGACGATAATACCTACCAACAAACCAAAGCGCAATGAAAGCTATATTTTGAGCGTGACTGAGAATTCTTCATTTTGCTTGATGTTAATGGACATTCGCTCTTAAAGCAGTCCTTTGTCCCGGTTTCAACTGAATTAACTTATCTTCCTGCGAAAGTAGTTTAGTCGTTTCCAAAGCAAGGCGAACTCGCAAAATCGAGATCGCAAGGACACTCGAGAGAGTTCTTTTCCGCCTCGGCAAGTGTTACTATTGATAAACGGTTAACCGGATGTCGTTTTGGTCCGTGAGTTTGATTGACAGACGATTGACCAATGGTAATACATCATTGGCTCCGGTTCGCTGACGAACGGCGTTCAGTAAAATGTCTGGGCTCAGCGGCAGGCATTTCCTTTCCTTCCCCCCCCCCCCCCCTCCGCTCCTCCTTTTATTGCTCCTTTTTGCCCAATGCCCTCGCGCGCTTGGCTTGAAGGAAACGGAAACGACTGCTACGCAGGCTATTTGTTGTTCCTTTTTATATTTCTATCATTTATGTTGTCCTGGCTTTTTTTCACTTTAAGGTCAAATCTGGCTCCAGAAATGCTAGTCTCACTAACTTTTGTGTGGATAAATTTAGTGGTGGACAATAAAAACAATATCGTTTCTTTCTCCGAACTATTGGTTGATGGTTGCCTCTTGGAAAGTTTCATGCTTCGCGAACTAATGTTTGTTTTAAGAACAACAAATATTCGCAAGGCAACTATCATTATTCCGTGCGAATAGAAGGATTTGATATCGAACAAAATGCCAATGCTATTTCATAATTAGCTGCAGAATGTACAAGAGCATGATAACCTTTATAATATGTTACCTCCTCCATGTAGACTGCAATTGCTCTTTCAAGACTATTCCTCCTCTGGTCGATCAAGTAAACCAATGTGTTACGGTCCTTGTATGGACAAAACTTCTTTATTATTGTTGCATTGACTTTGACCTCATAGTAGTGTTCGTTTGTCTCTGGATCTTTTTTCATGTCAGCGGTATGTGCTTCACATCCCCAGTCTCTCTCCTTATCAGTAAACAGAGACGAAGGGTTGAACTTTAAAAGATCTGTGATTGGCGCTACCATAAACTTGAAAGGCTTTGGAAAGGTAGGAATTGAGGCCAACCACTTCGTTAAGTCATATTTTATAGTGGGAGAGTTGAAATCTGTGACGATAGCAGCAATTTTTTGGTCTCCTCCTTCTACGCTAACAGAAGTTGATGACGTTTTCGATTGACTTTTGGCACTGCTACCGCCCTTGCTTTCATCCTTTGAGTAAAAACTTCCAAAAAGACTTTTGTATCCAACTTCCATGACTCGACTGAACTCTTCTTTGCTGGAGACTTGACTAGCTTCCATTGTTTTGAAAATTTGCAGCCGGCCGCCAAATTTCCCTGACTTTATGTAGTGTGTTCCCCAACGAAGAATGAAGTTTTCTGTAAAAAAAAAAATGTTTATGAACCATAATAGGTGTATTTTAGAACTGTGTGGGTTATGTGATCAGCTTAAAGGAATGGAAAAGAGGATAACTGAATACAGAAGCTTGGGGAAAATCAAAGGGTATGAAAGTAATTTGCATTCGAATTTTGACATGCCAGAATATTTTGGCCCAAAAACGTCACATGACGTGAGAACTACGTTTTACATTATTTAATTTTTCCCAGACTCTAGAAAACTATGTAAAGGACGATAGAAAAATATTATAATAAAACGGTAAGCCGTGTGTGCACAATCTATTAAGTCACATGCAAAAGCACGATGTGGCTATTAATTGCCAGAAATAAAAAATAATGATAATAATTTTAAAAATTGATAAACAAAGAAGATACTTACGAAACTTGGTGGCAGCGCCAGGAGCCAGATAGGATGTTGGAAGGTCCATGAACTCCTGAAGAAAGTTCACACTGAGATCGTTTGGCTTGACTTCGTCTAGATAGATCTCATACCTATAATAATCGGGACAAATTACGTTTTTGTATTCGTCAGGCCATGTACAGCTTGAATTCTAAAATTCTGGCACCTGACATAATTTCCCATTCACAGGACCTTACGTCAATTACTTTTTTATACGTAGAAAATCACTGTAACCAAACTACATAAAATTCAGGGACTTTTCCTGGGGGATGCTTCGTTTTTGGGCGATAACGTGTTGAAAAAGAAAATGAGCAATATTTTCTTGGTGAAAAAACCTCCTATAACACCAAGTAAACTTATGACTTTATCAAAAGTAAAACAAACCATTATCAACTTTCATTGATTTTTCAAGACGCAAGGGGTGGTCTTGGGAGAAATTGAACATTTTGTTCACGTTACAAAATACCATCCCCGTTATCCTTGGCGAAAGACAGTTATAAAATATTTAAGTGCAAGGGCATTTTAACCCGGTCAACAAAAAATTTAGGGAGGCGGGCACCTGCTGCGTTCGAAAAAAGAGTTGTCAGTAGATATGCCTTGAATCACATCACTGAGTGTTTTTCTGAGTAGGCTTTCAATGGGGCGAATAATAAACCAGGAGGTTGGTCCGAGGCCAAAATAGGCACCTTGTGTTAGCCAGAAAAGTGATGGGGCACCTGTAAGTCAAGTGACTTCTACTAAATCAACCTTGGTGTTTACATTGACCAAAATCTATCTTTGAATGTTCACGTCAGCAATTTGTGCAAAAAGATTGCTGCTGGCATTGGTGTGATAAAGCGTTCTAGAACTTTTGTTCCATTTGATACTCTTCAATATATGTATTCCTCTTTAGTTCAGCCAAACTTCGATTACTGTAGCGAGGTTTGGGGTTGCTGCAACAAAACACTATCTATTAAACTTCAGAAACTCCAAAATCGTCCAGCACGCATTTTATTAAGGGCAGGTTATAACACCAATTCCGACTCTCTTATCAATAAACTTGGCTGGATAAAACTGGATAAACAAAGACTAATTAATAAAGCTACAATGGTATATAAATCACTCAATTGATTAGCTCCAGATTATCTTATTTCTAAATTTACCTATCGTAGCAGTCTCCAGTTACTCTTTGAGAGACACCAACGACGATCTTACTATTCCTCTTCCCCATACAAACTTTACGAAGAATATTTTCAGTTACTCTGGAGCAGTTCTTTAGAAAAGCCTTCCTATTGAGCTGCGGCAGGCAAATTCGCTTGGGGCCTTCAAGGCTGGCTGCAAACAACACTTCTAAAAATTGTCTACACGACACTTGTGTAAAACAGGCTCTGAGCCTAAATAAGTTTTGTAATAATAATTTTGATGCATTATAGTAGTTTTACTTTAATATAGAAATAGTGTTTTTAAGTCCTGATGAGTTGACCGTCTTTAATTCATTCATTCATTCATTCATTCATTCATTCATTCATTCATTCATTCATTCATTCATTCATTCATTCATTCATTCATTCATTCATTCATTCATTCATTCATTCATTTAGACAGCAATTTCTACTGTCAAGGGAAAAAATATGCCACAGCCCTTGTGACCAAGAAGCCAACACTAGCTGGCTTGCCACCTCAACGGCAAGCCTTGTATACATGATTATGGCGAAGAGACTTAGATGCTGAAGCATTGCCCAGGACAAGGACTTCGCGGATACGAACTATAAGCACCTGGCAAAGAAAATCCGCTCGATTGATATCTTCAAGGAGTTAACTTTTAAGGAGACTTCAGTAACAACAGCCAATTTTATACGTGCGAATTTAAATAATATATAGGGAGTTTTAAAAAAGGATTAAAGGTGCGAGGATTTTACTGTTTATATATTTTTATTCAAAATATTTTGCGCGCCCCCCCAAGCCGCAGAGCTTTAATTTTTTTATCGTGCTAAAATATAGGCTGTCTGTCTGTCTGTCTGTCTGTCTGTCTGTCTGTCTGTCAGGTTTAGTCCTAGATACACCGATCAGGGATAAGTAGTTTATGTATATGTTTTGACGCCTGGTTGGGGTGCACGATGTGCCTTCCCAGGATTTTCTCAATATTCAAGATGGCAGAGGGAGGCAAAGACCCTGGGACATGGTCCATGATTCATGTAGTATTTTGCAAGCGTGACCCACGGTGTTCGCCATCCTGCGCCATTTCAAATATCACGAAGCAATCACCCCCAGCTCGACAGGTAAGTCCATACTTTGTAGTGGGTATAATCAGAGTGAATTCAAGGACTTGTTAAAAATAAAATTTGAGTTGACTCGAACTTAAAATGTACATGTTTTTACTAACCTATCAACATCAATAGACAGAAGCGACAGGTATTTCTCTGATCCTCTGACTTCGGAGCTTCCATAGGCCTTTTTTACCCCGGCGTAAAAACCGAGAACCGATCCTGACATTCCTGCTTGCCGTTGTAGAAACTTTTGGTACTCTTGTCGACTATAGAAGCTGTACATTGAGGTGCTCGTATCATATACGCCATGCACGTTCATTGTGTCAGGGACGTCGGCGCCATCATACCTAAAAATTAAATGTCGTGTATGAGATTTATTGAATTTAATGAAATAATATTTTTTCTGGGGATGAGCAAACAAAAATATGGGACTAGATTTTGTGCTAATGTCCACAAATTCAAACTAGGACCCCCCCCCCCCCCCACCCCACTTGCATATATGAAAACAAGTTTCTTGAAGCCTGGATATTTATTTATATCTCCCCTTTTGTTAATTTTTATGTTTAAAAATGTAGGATCACAACAGTAACAAGATGCTTTCCAATCCCTAATCTAAGACTTGATGATGTTATGAAGTTGCAACAATGAATATACTTACGTCGCCTTTCCGGCACAAACTCTTTGTACAATGCTCATCTTCCGAGATTCAGGGCTATAATCACCCCGTCCATCAAATCCGACCCCGATGAAAGCAGCACTATCGATCAGATCCTTTATATCAAGTAAAATAAAGATTACCAGGTTTATATGATAAGACATTAATTCAATAAACCCGTTGTTAAATACTTACTTTATTCTTTTCGCATGTCGTATCTGTTTTTTATCATATTGTTGAACACTTTTGTTCTGCTTCAAATTGACTTTATTTGTAGCAAAGTTAGACTGTGATGTTTCCTTTGGAATAAAAGCCAAATTTATGCTCGTGCACCCACATTATGTCGTTCAAAAAGTGCCTGGTTAATATTAGTGGATTTTATTTAAGAGATGTTTGTTATGTTGCGAGAGAATAAATGTAGAGGAACATAAACGATTAGGATAGGAGTATTTTCCTTTGAGTATAAATCCATGGTGGGATGGGAGTGGAGGCCAAATTAGTGGCGTCGACACCATCTTCCAGAGACGAAATATTACATGTCCCTGAGGTTTGCGGTTACTCTGTATATCTAGTACTACATCGTGCGTTTAGATTATTTTAATTCCAAAGCCAAATATGAACATTTGTTGTAGACACCATGAAATATTTATTTAGCCGCTCCCCACACAGGCTCTCAAAAAGTACCTCCATTCTGGAAATTTAATCACTTAATAACTATTTTCATAAATGAAATGTCCCATTATCCTTATTTTTTAGACCCAAACCTTTTACCATGGTGTCAATGGTGGATTGCTTCATCCTAGGGCCTTTGAATTGTTGCGATGGTTTAACTTCTGTTTCAATCAAGTTTAGAGCAAGTTTCAAGATGTTTTCAGTAAGACTCATTATAGAAGACTATTAACTCAAGCTTAGACATGTTAAAATTCACTTACAGAACAAATGGATGAGACCCTCTTAGCAGCATAACAAGGATCGCCTTTCTGATAGTTTGAACCATAACATCCGTTCATCATGACACCTCCAACTCCCATGGGATACGTAAATGGTGGTTCCCCTTGATTCGATTTTTTCGTGCCTTCCTCTTTAGTATACGCAGCGTCAATATGCATACCAGCAGGTGCAAACATGCTCTCTGTTTTCCAACCCTTCTCAGGCTCAATATTCAACTCCAACTGAAAGTAGACGACATGGGTTGATTGGATTTTGTCATTTTTGGGCCGCTCACATATAGCTATTTTTAAGGACAATTTTCTACTTCTGTTTTAACCAACTTCCAACTAAATGTCATGGAAGCTTTGAACATTGTTTATGAAGTGAACAGGCGTATTTTAATTATAAAAGTAATATATAATTATAATAAGAACTTTCCCAGAATACTTTACAACTGAGAAAATTGGAAATGCCAAATAACTTTGCCAGTTTGAGGCCAAGGAGGATGCCAGACCACATGGCCATGATTACATTTTGCTAGGATTTTGTAAAACTACATTAAGCCCAATGAAAGAGCGATTGGTATGTCGCAGGTTGTAGATATTTTTGTAGAAACATTAAAAAGAAGCATTATTGTTTTTCATGGAAATAAAGCCGGAGATCTACTCATTCAAATCCGTTGAATGACTCCTGTTCGGCAATTTATCGAGTTGAAAACAAAAGGAATCTCGTATATGAGGTTTGAATATATGCTCTTGCTAATGGAATTGACAGTCTCCCTACATTCTGACTCCTTCATTGCTTGGGTAGATGCAAGCTTTCAACTTGTGGTAGCCTGGAAATAAGCGAGGAAAGCTGAGAGCCTGGGCGAAATTCTTGGAACCAAACGAGGCTAAAATTTTGGCACCTTTTTTCGCGGCTTCCATTCGGTCTCATCAGCTGAAAGTGTTTTTACTCGTTTCTCGGAGAAAACATTTTGCAAAATTCTTTTTGCTTGCTGCTGTTTTCGATCTTTTCCTGTGAAAATTGTGAACAGCTATGCAGAATTGAGCTTTTTCGAAGATAAAGGACGTATATTCAAACACGTTAAATATCGATCGAGAGTTTAAAATTGGTGTGACAGATGACTACCCAAGAGAAGTAGAAGAAATTAGGAAAGCACTGCTGCCTGTTCTTAAAAAAAGCTTAACAGGACAAGACGAAAGCTTCGTTCATTGTAAATAAACTAATGATGATTGGACAGGTTTATCGTGAACCCGAAACCAAGAAGCTTCCAATCTATGCCAAGATAATGTCAAGTTAAGTTTCGCTTTTTTTTTTCCATTTATAAATTGATCGTTAGCTTTGTTAGCTCTTGCACGGTTATATTCGAGACTGCAGTTTTTTCGGCTTCTTCGCCTTCCTTTACTTAGTAAAGTAGCATGGCTCCTTTTCTGGTTGAGATTTTTTACTATCGTTGGTCTCCTCAGGTTTTCGAGCTAGGATTAGGACCATTGAGATGTGTGTTTGTTGTTTGTAGGTTTTTCATGTCTTTTTGTTTTCGTTTTATTCGTCATTTGTTCAAAGCTTTACCTTTGAAATAACTCACAATTACATACCATTGCAAATATCTTGTCTCCGCGTTCCAACAATAATCTGCATTAGCATTCAAATTATCCTTATTGTATTTAAACGCAAGAGGCTTAAATCAAGCGTGTGAGAAGAGGCAGGTTTTTTGTTGGGCACATAATAGGTGGTTTGCATTGCCGCCATGTTAGTGAACAAAAAAAAAGAGACTTTGTTCATTTAGTTTGCATAAAAATGAAAGTTTCTCTGTTCATTCTGCAATTTTACTTGCCTTGCAATTCAAAGGATATGCTAAACGAGGCCCGGGACTCTAGAAATTCAATAACTCATTGTGAAAATCTTACATCCGAGCTCACTAGCAAAATTCCTGATTTTTACTTGTTCAATATTCAAAGCGAATGAGCAGAAATTGGAGAAATAGAGAACAAGAATTTCAAAAACAGATTGACCATTTAATGAACGAGCTAAAAGCCAACAGATCCAAGGAATATATTTCTAACCTTTACCGTCTGCGATCTGAGCTGAATAATATTATTGAATACAAGACAAAAGGTGCTATCGTTAGGAGTAGGTCACGCTGGGATGAAGAAGGTGAAAAATACCAAGTACTTTTTGAACGCAAACACCCTAAAAGTTACATCACAAAAGTCAAACGTAACGGTGGGGGAGAAATCACCGATTCTGATGAAATATTGAATACACAAAGATCTTTTTATTCTTCTTTATACACTACTCCCCACAGCACTGCAACATATGAAACATTTGAACTTTTTTTTGGAGGTACCACTTTCCCGAAACTTGATCAATCTCAACAAGATAAGCTGGAGGGGCGTCTTGCCAATGATGAATGCTATAATGTATTGAAACAATGTGCTAAAGGCCATTATTCAAGAAGCGACAGCCTCTCTGTTGAATTTTATTTGCACTTTTGGTCTATTTTAAGTGAAGAAATGATAGAATGTTTCAATGAGGGTGTTTGCATGAGGCAAGTGTGACTAGAATTCGCGACGTTTTCCTTGGAAGCTCCTTCTTAACCTTCAGCGATTTTTCATCTAAATTTTCAATAAAGACAAACTTTCTAAGATACCATGGATTATACCATGCAATCCCTCAAAAATGGATAGAAAAAATTGAAGACGAAAAATGAAGATAAGTTAACAAAAGACACGGTAACACCATTAAACAAAATTTGCTGCAAGTTGGCCAGCCAATTTTACGTAAAGATGAAATTTGAAGCACCCACTGCCGAAAAAAGAATGAATGAAAAATGCTGGCTTTGGTGAGCAAAGAACAAGTCTTATTCACAGTATCCCTTTTAAAGTCGTAAAAGATACTAGACTTGCTATGTTTCAATTCAAGATTGCACATCACATGTTGCCCACTAATGCCACCTTGTTTAGAGGTGCGCTTATCTGCTTATCTCAAGTGAACAGAGCCATTTCTGCACCGAGAAAAAAACTTTAAAACATCTTTTTGCCACTTGTTCTTAGTACTTGCGCTCCGGCTTTTTGGGCAGATTTTACAAATTGGTGGAACACAAAAAATTCAGAAGCAATCTCCTTCTCTGCCCCACTCTTCGTCTTGGCTTGAACCTCTGCGTTATTTTAGCCAATTACGATATTTATACTGCATCAAGGACAGAGGAAGCATACATCTGGCAAGCTCTCTTTGCATGCTTTCCTCATAAAGCTATCTTGGTATGGAAAAACATAAATCTAAATTCCAAGTGGAACTTTGAACATTTTTTTTCTGTTAGCATATAATACGGTTCTATTCTATCAGTATTGTAAATACTATTGTTTTTGTAAATGCAGTGCAAATTGTAACGAAAATGTGGTGTTTTTTTTCTGCAATATAAATGATAACAATTGCATTGTATTGTTTTGGTGCAACAAAGTGTTAAAAAAGAAAAAAAAAAAGGTATGCAAAATAACTAAAGACAATAAATTAAGGCAATTTTTATTTAAGCTTCTGTATAGGATAATTGTTTTTAAGCGAGAACTGAAAATATTTAAAATTACAGCCGACGATCAATGCACTCAATGTTCAAAGCAAGACTCTATACTCCACACCTTTTTGCACTGTCCTGTTACGTTCTCAATCTGCACTGATATCTTGAATAGGTTCAATAATGTGAGTAACTTAAATCTTACTCCCCTGAATGAACAGATTCTTTTCCATATAAAAGATGAAAACTGCAAGCTGACGAACGCCCAAGAACGCAGACTGGATATTCTCTTGTTATACACAAAATATTATCTATACACTTGTAAAATGCTTTTTAAGACGCCCAACTCTCTAGAATTACAGAGGATAATTGAATGGCAATAAAAAACAGAAAACTGCTCTTCTGTTTGATGGCAATCCTCCCCGTCTTAATCATTGTTATCTTTTTGTTATTCATAGTTCGTGCTTCTTCTATAGTATGCTGTATTGTTGTTAGTTGACTATTGTTGTGTTGCAAATAAAATTTGTGTTCATTAAAAGAAAAGAACCCAACTGCTTAGTTACATTACTGTTATGCTCTTTTATGTGGTAAATCTTTATATTAAAAGAAACAGCTGATCAAAAGAAAGTCAGCCAAGGAATATCCATGTATTATGTATTAAAAAATCATGGTAAATTGGTAGGTTAAAAAAATGTTTGTACATTTGAAACCACCAATCCTACATGTTTTCCGCGACAGACAGGTACAATAGTTGCTCTATTTTTAGTCGACATAATTTCTAAGCACAGATAATGCGATGGGTTACACATGTCTTGACTTTCACCTAGATTTGTAATTATTACACTACAGCCAACCTCACTGAATGCCGTGTTCACCTTCCAGCTTAACTTTGTTTGAACACTGGTGCTTAATTTTCTTGTCCCAAGCTTTACTCCTCCTCATCTCCCGGAAGGGGTTGGGGTGAGGGACTCTGGTATATTAGTGACGAGAATGTGCAAAGTTATGTTTTTGAGTTTGAAATTAGTGCCTTTTTGGGTTAGAAACTTTGTGAATTATTTTAAGGCTGAGATATTTTTGGTAACCACTTTTTGAGGGTGGTAAGTTGACAACTGAAGCGAAAGCTCAATTTTATGTCAAACAATCCCATTAGAGGTCATTCTTTTCAAATGGAACGTTTTTTGGGTCACGTTCTGGGCCATTGGACTGGCTTTTTTGGTTAGGGTCCATCCCACTATAATTTTAGGAGGGGGGAGTGATTACTGATTTCTTGGCATTTGCACATCCCTGTCAGTAATATACCTTAGTACCCCCTCCCCCTATACCCGTCGTGCTCCATCTATTGCTTGATTACAATTTTCTCTAGCAGACGTTTTGTGGATTTTCAAATACCAAGAACAGCTTCAAGGATTCTCTTGCCTTCTTGATGGCATAGTAGTCTTATCACAAAAGTTTAATGATAATTGATTTAATGGAATACGTTTTACATAAATGATTACGACGTCGAATGAACAAATGAAAATTCTCCGCGGTTAACAAGTAAATGCAGGCAAAATTAAGATCATTTTTTTAAAAGACGTTCCTCTGTTAACAAAATTTTTCTCTAAAGAAAATCGTTTTTCAAACCAATGGTAGAGACGTATGTATTGAAAACGTGTCCGTGTGAATAAAAACTCCCATAGCCTTGTTATAAGATACCTTTCTCCCGACGAGCGCTTCTGCTTTTGCCTGTGCTTCTGCTATGTTCTGCATTTGCTTCTCAATAGCTTGCTTTATGACATCCGTTAATATGTCCTTTCCAACTTCTGCTACGGCAGGTGGCACGCGTTTCTGTGTTCAAATTAAATAAAAGCAGTGCAGATATCAAGATAACTTAACTTAAACTTTATGATTGAAGGTAATGGTAGCAATTTACAGTTATCCTTAAAAGTGTCTCAACAGGTTTAAGATTAAATTAAAAAGGGTCATGTTCTCTTTGTAAAAGTTGCACCAGAAAAAAGCAAGTATTTTACCATTTATTCTTCCCAAAAGTGCAAGCCTAGAGTCTTTTTTTTTATAGACGTAAAGCTTTACTATACAATAATACCTACAATACAACACTTCTAACTTAGATTAAAATCGAAAAATGGCAAAACTTTTTTACTTGAAATTATAACATTCATGATGTAATATAATATATAGTATCCGGTAGTCAGCAAATTATGTTTAACTAACTCTAGCTACCATAAATAAATAAAGCCTAGAGTCAATAAGCTAGTTCACATATCTCGTCTTTTGGAAAACCCCTTTTAAGATGGCATATCCATCAAAAGTTGTACCCAGTCATTATTAGCTGTTGCTTGAAAACACTAGTTGTTAACAGTATTGTAGCACCTAATTGCTCGGACGAGTCGCAAGTGATACAAGTAAATGTGAAATTACTCTGGACACTCACTTGAAAACAGCTCCATAGTTTAATATCAGGTAGCATGGTGTCAATTCCTGAGGGTGGCTGTCAAGCAGTTTTGTTACTAGCCATTGGAAATGTTAATACTTGTTGTTAGCTGTTAACAGTTGTTAGTGTTTGTGAGTATTTGTGTATAACTAGTTTTCAGGAATTCTTTATGGATTTTGTGAGTAGTCGTTAATAGTCGTTGGTAGTTACTGCAGTCATTGGTAACTCTCGAAGGCTGTCATTGATCGGTTATATTAAATGTTCGTTATTTGTCACATAAAACTAGTTTAATGGTCTAACTCTCACGAGTCTGGTATACCCCATTGGTAGAACATCCGAACTAGCCAACTGGAATGTGATAGGTTGGTGTCCTGTTGGGAGAACTGGAATTTTGTTTCTCCAACTATGCCTATATGTCACTTCACTGAAACAAAATATTACCTCTCCCATTTTTTCATCATATTACATAACATCACATTTCTTTGATTGCGCATATGCCACACAGCGAAATTCAAATCCTAGCAGGATGCAAGATGTTTGTCACGTAAACCTACCTATTTCAATGAATAAGTAGGTTATATACGCAACTCAAGTGGCTGCGTAAAGAAAGCCTGACAAAAGTCAAGTTTAAACGAGATTCGAGCCCAAGACCTCACGAGACTCGTGAAGGTCTCTGCCAGTTGAGATACCAAGCGAACTGGGAGCTGGTCCTTTTAGAATTCATAAATTCCGTCAAGGTGAAGTGACGGAAGTAGAATATATGAAATACGTACAAATACTTTTACAGCTGCGAATAAAAAATGAATAAGTGACTTATGACCATAGTTATTATGCACGCAACTTAAGTAGTTTTTCGAAAATAAAGCCTGAACAAAAATCCCATGACCTCTGCGATATGGGTGCAGCGCTCTTTCAATTGAGCTATCGTGCCAACAGGGAGCTGGTCATTTTGTAAATTTGTAATTTTCCTGTCGAGGTGAAAAATCTTTTAAAGATACTATATGTTGGTTGTTGTAAGTAGCTGTTTACAGCTGTAACTGTATGGGCACTCTTAACGCTGTTGTGTTTAGTGCAGTTAGCAGCATTAGCTGTTATTCGCTCATAATACTTTTCGTAAACTTGAATCGTCTTGTTGTCTATGAAATTGGCCGACAATTGTAATCTTTTACTTGTTAACTATAAGTTGTGTCGAATCTTATCTACAAAAAACATTTTTACGGTGTTTTGACTGAATCAAATCATTCTCAAATATACAAAGTGTAATTTTATCCCTCTTTACCTCTCGTTCAGTGGATTTCTGGCTAGGGATTGCAGTATCTGCCGCACTCTGTTGACTCGTGACTTGATCCATGTTTTGTATGGCAGGATTGTCGCTCATGTTTTCAGGAGCATCGCTGTTGCTGGAGTCCAAATCTGAAGCGCAACGAGTAGAGGTAATAAGGTTCAACGGAACAATGAAGACATTCTCAAAATTAGGATTCATGAATGTGCGTTAACCAGTGCGCAAGCTTCCCAATTATACCAAATACAGGAAAGTTGCCGAAAATATCACCCGTTTATCACTGATTTGACAATCTTGATTTATCAGACTTCAGCTGCTGAGGGAAGTAGGACAGTGTATTGCCAGTGCTAGGTATTGGCAAGCTATAAAATATTATCTCCTTAGTTATTATGTTAAACGGAGCAAGCACAAGGCCAGGAAGAAAGAAGAGTGGGGTAAGGTTTAATGAACCTTTTGTTAAATACCTTTAATGAGTTTTCCATTAGGTCGTTATGAAATCGCTTAATATTGCAATATGTTCTACACTGATCAAGGAGGTACACACCTGCAAATTTTCTCTTCCGTACGTTCTTCGCGTTCGAGCAGTAGATTGCTATCAGCACCCACCACAGTATGACAGGTACAGCTTTCATAGCCCCAAACTTGATCGCAGACTGCAACGCAAAGGAAATTTCAGTAAATTAGTCGGCTGGGGGATAACCCAAACTACTTCCAATGGACAAATTGCGTCATATCTTCAACCTTACTGATCCTGAGAGAGGGTGACAGAAAGGGTCCACTCTGACTTTAAGCATCAGTAGCTAAGAAATGGTCTAAAAAGTTGTTTTTTGCCTAAGATTGATCTGGTAAAAGTTTGACATAGCATGTCGCTAACTACGTGAATTCACGTTCAAATGATTTTCAAACTTGCTCACGATTTACTTATTAAATGTTCGTTTTTATACCATTTACGTGTTTCGCTTGGAATAAATAATGTTGGTTGGACAAATCCAGATATCTAAGATCATGGTTTCAAGTAGGATCGATTTCCGCCGCTCTTTCGAGTCCGGTCTTTTTTCCTCCCCGAGAAGAGAAGGAGCGCGGGCTTGTTTCCCGAACAGCGGCTGGAAATCGGGCCTAGGTTGCAAGGGAAGTGATTAATAAAGGGAAGGAGCTTTTCACCAGCTATATAAGTTTCACTGCAAGTTGCAATGAACAGCCTTAATGCTCTGGATGCTGCGTAAGAGGCTAATAAGAGATTAAAGTCAATTTGGGAGAACTCGCACTTTTTATCGAGTATGCATGTGTATAACTGAGGGATAAAATACATGGCCCCAGAGAATGTTCACGTTTGTTCCAATGCCGTGCCCTGAAGAAATTATGTGGCTTATCATATGACAAAAAACATGATTATTTAAATTTTAACCATAGGAGGAGGTTCTTCCCTTTGCTAATCGGAAACCCTATAATCCGAATTCCCCCAACAGGAGTCGACACTGGGACCTTCCTTTACTAGTCTGGGTTCCCTACCATTGAGCCAGAGGAAACTAAGCCATTATATCTGAGGACGTGGTGGACCATTATTGTTTTGAGGAAGGGGATATATAATCCATAGGTCACGAAGTCACTGTCAATGAAATTCTAAATTAATTCAGCTAAGTCAGCAATAATAGTCAAATTGCCAGCTTTCAAATAAGAGTGTACTTTTGTCAGAATGGCAAGTGAGAGCCAAGACATATTTCTTCGGTGACTTTGTTCGTGACACTGATCCATAAGTTATTTACAATTCATTCTTTTATTTTGGCTGTTTTTCAATTTCTAAAACAGGGCAAAAATTGATCAGATATGTCGATTTTCTCAATGTGGTATGATAGCGCGACCAAAATTGAAGCCAAATTTGGCAAATATCTTGAGCGACTTGAGCCGAGAAAGCAAAATACTTTTAAGCGGCTTTTTCTAAACCCTAGCTCTAGGGTAGCTCATTAGACAATCAAGGAGTGAATCTGAGCAGAATGACAAATGATAAGCAATTTTATTTTAAAGCGCAGGTACTAGAGATATTCTCATCTCAAGAGGGTTTAAATTTATGTGCTGATTAAAAGCCACATATTATTGCCAAAATAACACTTATGGAAGGCTATATTTCAAATATTTAATATGCGACAGAGAAATGTTTCCAAACATGAGTCAAATATTTGCCTCGTTTGAAAATGTGCCATGTATCAAGAGAGGAAACAATGTAAGGTTTGAAAGTTTTTGGAATAACTGTTGTATTAGTCTTTATAAGCATTTCATATTTCGTCATCTCCAAAAATTCATTTTTCAGAAGATTTTAACCCTATTAAGTTCAGGCTGGGCTTTTTTTACATCCCCTAACGTGAAGCGGGAAGTGGGGAAGAGGATGCGGCACGTAGTGACAATTACGTCATTTGTTGTTCAAAGCCACCATCTTGGATTTCTCGATATGTCGTTAATTTTACTACTTCATTTTGGAGCGGCAAGGATAAGGTATGCGTACAGCATTAATTTATGATATTCAACAAGGCGGTCTAAAAATGCTTGATATAGAATGAATGATCAAAGCTCAAAGAGGTTTTTGCTTAAAGAAGTACATTGACGACTATTTTTTTGTTTTATTTTATTTTATTTATTCACCACGACATACAATTATAGAAAGTTGCAGTGAATAATAGACTAGGATCTTACATAAGTTTAGAGTGAATAATGATAGTAAAAGAAGAAATAAAAAAGGTGAGGAGACCTCAAGAACCCCCCTGGCTTATACTGAGAGGTTTCCTGGGAGATATGTTAGGACTGTAAGACTAGACAAGACATTGTATTTAGATTTTTTAACATACGGTGGTAAGACTATAAAGACTATAATACAATTAACTGTGGAAATTAAGAAGCTTTCTTTTGAAGGTGGATAGACTAGGGGAAGACGTAATGGACGTTTTTCTTGGACCATTATTTGGGGAAAATAGGAAGCAGGTTTGTTCTGAAGTGTCAGTTTAACACGCGTAAGTTACCAGTCGCTCTTCCTGTGTTTTATGCGAATGTCTTGATGCATGGTCCTTTCTCGTAAAGAGGAATGTTGTTACTTATGAGGATGTAACGAACCAAGTAATTTGGACTGAATAATAAGACTATGCTTAGCCAAGGAAAATCCCTGTATCAACTAGGTGATTTGGTATCAAAGGATCATAGTTTCCTTAAAACCGAGAAAGTTATTAGAGCTCGGCTATCGCCAAGCCAATTGTTTTCGTTGATGGGTATTGTCAATGCTATACCAGGTGAACGGTGGTCTATCATCAAAGAAAATACGTTCACTGACCCGCATCCTTTCAGTGAAAACACTTTCCTTTTACCTGTAAAGGGAGAGATAGTTGATCTTATAAGCACATCCTCCAAAACTCTTTATGAGGAATTCTGCTCACACAAAGCTACCACACCTAATGCTTAAGCCAGACTAAAAACTGAATACCTACATCTTTCAGTTGAACGGAAGAAAATTTATTCGTTATCTTTTAGAGCTACTCTAGACACAAAGTTATGGGGTTTTTTTTAATATAAATTGTTGGCGTTTAAAATTGTAGACTCTCCCATTTGCACCTTCTGTAAAAAAAGAGGATGAATCCCTCGTGCACCTACTGTTTTACTGCAAATTTGGTGATTTAAAGACAAAGAGGTTCTATCATGGATAGCTATTTATGGAGATGAAGAAGTGGAAATCTCTCTCATTGGCGTGCCTCTAGCAATTGGTAAATTTGATATCGATAAAGATTTCAAAGCAATTAATCATATATTGCTATTGCCGAACATTTAATATTTACAGGTATTGGATAAAATCAATCCATCCATGGATGTTTTTATAGCTGAAGTAAACAACCACTTACAATTTAGAACTTTTCATGGCAAAGAAAAACGACGCTCTCTTAAAACATTACACTAGATGGGAATTATTTATTTCTATCCTTTCTTGAGCCTCTTTCCCATGACTTGTATGAGCAAATTTCCATGAATTTGAATTTATATTTATTAACATTTACTTTCATCTCTACTAAAGAGGTTCATACAGCCTTTTTTCTAGTTGTACCTAATTGTGTAGTTTGCGTTGTGTTATCCATCGTAAAAGTGAATTTGTATTAATTAAAAAAAAAAGAATTGTAAAATGTACTGATTAACTCTTTTTTGTGATAATTATTGGCAGTTCTTTGAAGGACAAGACCAGTGTTGTATTTTGCTCTGTGTGTGTGTACATAAAACTATGAAATGTGAAGTATTGTAAAGTAAGTAATTATGTCTCAATTAAAAAAATATGCCCTTAATCACAGAAAGTCGACCCGAATTATTCTAAATTTCTCAAAAACAGTTGATAAGAGTCAAAATAACGTAACATGTAAAAGGTTAACAGAAAAAAAATTAAACTTCGTTGTTTGTGCCAATCCAAATGTTTCCAAATCTTGTTTCCATAGAAACATCAAGTCAAGTGCGCCATCTTTTTTATATTAAAACAGTTATGAATATTAAATGACGTTACAAATTGTTGTTTTCATAATACAATACTCCTACTTTCTAAATCTGTGCAGTTGTAGTCAGGTGCATTAACACTTCTTTCTCAAGATAAAAACAATTGAAAATATATTTCATCGTTCTAAATAGTTATAACGTTCCTCCCTTTACATGGTACTCTGTTAATATTTCTTCTTGGATACGTTAACACTTAATACTGCTCAATTTTATTTTGCTTCTTTTTTGTCGTTTGACTATTTTTCATAGCTGACCTTGAGTTTGTGTTTTTTTCCTTTTGTATATGGCTAATTATTGTGAACAACTTTAGACTCTCTTATGCCTTAAAGCGAAAAAGCAACTACTAAGAACAAGACGTTAAAATGGTATTTTCTGCTCCGAAAGAACATTCATTACGAAATAACCACAGTACGTAACAGCCTATCATTAAAAATAATCTTTTTGAAAGAGATACCATGAAAAGGGTTTCAGCCCTGTAGGCGATGATTTATTAAACTATCTGTAGATAATTTATGTGACGCAGGAATCATGGAGGTCCATCATTTAAACGTCTTAAAATTCGCTATTTAATTTGGGAACACTGAACAATGGAAGTATCCGAATTATCTTTGTATTCGGACGAGGCAGAATGCGGACATCAACCAAAACAGATTAAAGGAAAAAAGGGGGATTAAATTATAGAACGATCTAATCTAATCTAAATAATCGAATAAAACGCAGCATAAAGAATTTTTTTTTCAAATTTTTGCAAGGTCAAAATTTTGTCTGATTTGGGATCACTCCATCTATTGAGTGAGACAACGAGGATCACACGAGCGTCATTTACTTACAACTTACACGGAAGAGTCCGCAGGCGAGAGAGCGACCGACGCACGCGCTAGCTCACAGCTGGATCGCCTTCAATGACGGAGCGAACAAGTTACGCGCACGAACACGAATTGAGAAGGACTGGAGATTTTCTTGGATGAAAAAGATAAAATATATAATTTACTTCAATTGCAGCTTCATTCGATACGATAGAGTAACAACTCTATAACGCAACTAAAATGCTGACTCAAAGACAACATAATTTTAGCCTTTCTAACTAATCATAAACCTCTTCTGAATACAACAGTACAGCACGTAGAGTAATTGTGGCACTGTTTACCACTTCGGTATCAACAGACAGCTACAAATCTTGCGAAGGATAAGATACCGTCATTTTGAGCCTCAGCGCAGTTTAAATTTATTATGTTCTTGAGAACTTACCTCAAATCAAGTTGATCCTTTGAGCTCCCCAAAGACAATGTCCTTGAAGTAAAGAAGCACAAAGGTTTAAAAGAACAGGGTGTGGACAATGCTGACATGTCGCTTTGCTATTGGTTGGTGATGATTTCATAGGGTGGAGGCTGTTTGACATGACAGCTTGACGTGGAGATCTGCCATTGGATGCTGATGATCTCATTTATCGACTATCGACGAGCAATTGGTCATTTGGAGGATCAACAGTTTCAAGTTTCCATAACAGGAAAACAAGCTAAGATTGGCACGCCACGTGTTTTAAACCCCTTGGAAAAGAGTCAAGAGTAAAGACACTCTCAGCCCCAGTCCCTTTGGCGTTTGGTGCAAAGAAAAAAAAAAAAACCTCTAGTAAGACGCACACTTGTGCTTCTTAAAATGTAGAACAAGAAGTGGTTTTGAAAATAGCAATCGCCAAAGTCATACCAAACCATAGCTCATCTCTTGGTAATAAAGTAATACCCTTGTGCTGAATTCATCTTAAAATAATCGCATTTTGGACATTTTGGACAGATCGCGGATTCCCATACAAGATTCTATGGCATGATTCAACCACATCTTCTTTTTCTTTAATATATGCTTATATTTCTGGAATACAGTACTTATGAATAATTTTCTGGGTGAATTCCAATCCCGTTACTGACAGCATTTTTAATTAAAAAAAAGAGATAGGTAATGCTATGAAAGCTTAGAAAATACCATGACACGCCTTATTGGCCTCTAAAGTTTTCCATCTATGAAAGTTACTCAGTTCCAAGGCTTTTCGTGACGTCCATATAACTTCATAAGCAACACAGTTTTGTAAAGGCAAATTAAAATGTCGTGCTAGTTGAAATAATCTCAGCTCAACAATAAGCTGTTGTGAACCACATCTTTTGCGACATGGCACACAGACTTGTGAAATACAATAAAAGATAACTTAAACTATCTTATTTGTATGGTTTCTTTTCGTTTTTAAAACCATTCTTTCCTTTATCGGTGAATAACATTTGTCATATGCAGGAAAAATTCAATAGGCCTTATCGCGGTTTTCGACGCCATTTTGACGAGTAGGCAAACAGGCTTGAAATAAATTAAAATACAATGTCGTGCTAGTTCAAATAATCTGAGCTGTACAATAAGCTGTTGTGAACCACATCTTTTGCGACATGGCACACAGACTTGTGAAATACAATAAAAGATAACTTAAACTATCGTATTTGTATGGTTTCTTTTCGTTTTTAAAACCATTCTTTCCTTTATCGGTGAATACCAATTGTCATATGCAGGAAAAATTCAATAGGCCTTATCGCGGTTTTCGACGCCATTTTGACGAGTAGGCAAACAGGCTTGAAATAAATTAAAATACAATGTCGTGCTAGTTCAAATAATCTGAGCTGTACAATTAGCTGCTGTGAACCACATCTTTTGCGACATGGCACAGACTTGTGAAATACAATAAAAGATAACTTAAACTATCTTATTTGTATGGTTTCTTTTCGTTTTTAAAACCATTTTTTCCTTTATCAGTGAATAACAATTGTCATATGCAGGAAAAATTCAATAGGCCTTATCGCGGTTTTCGACGCCATTTTGACGAGTAGGCAAACAGGCTTGAAATAAATTAAAATACAATGTCGTGCTAGTTCAAATAATCTGAGCTGTACAATTAGCTGTTGTGAACCACATCTTTTGCGACATGGCACACAGACTTGTGAAATACAATAAAAGATAACTGAAATTATCTTATTTGTATGGTTTCTTTTCGTTTTTAAAACCATTCTTTCTTTTATCGGTGAATAACAATTGTCATATGCAGGAAACATTCAATAGGCCTTATCATGGTTTTCGACGCCATTGTGACGAGTAGGCAAACAGGCTTGAAATAAATTTAAAATACAATGTCGTGCTAGTTCAAATAATCTGAGCTGTACAATTAGCTGTTGTGAACCACATCTTTTGCGACATGGCACACAGACTTGTGAAATACAATAAAAGATAACTTAAACTATCTTCTTTGTATGGTTTCTTTTCTTTTTATCGGTGAATAACAACTGTCATATGCAGAAAAAAATTAAATTTATTCCGCCAATGCTTCTGGACAACACGTTTACCGAAAACACAAACTCCTTCGTGAGAAGTATAACCAATTATATTTTTTTGGAGCAACAGGATCTAGTTTCTCATGTAAGAAGTGCTTTACCATCATTTGTCAAAAGTCAAACTAATAGTTTCTACCTTTATAATAACTATTTTCTCAAACACCAACTACTGCGCATATTCTTGTTTACCAGTAGCCATTGTTCACAGAGGGCTGATTCGAACACCATTTCACTGACGTGCTGAAACTAATTGACTAGTAAGGTTGAAGTGGGGATCAATTTATTTTGTAATTGTTCAGCTCGACAGAGTCTGCCGCATTTTGCGACACTTAAGCAGCGGTGGACACTCCGATGTAGATACTACTTCGCTTAACTACCCACGCAAAAGACAAGCGTCTCGATCAGTCTAATTCGGCATGCGCAGATTAAATTTTGCAGCCCAACTACTCAATGTGTGAATTAAAACAGACGTTTTGGTGTAATAAAAAATGTGCTCTGAGAGCTTGCAATTTCAAATCCTGTATGTTTATCAGTGTCATAAATCTCTGAGAAATATGTTCTAGTCGTGATTCACTTTTTCTTGTCTACAGATCTCCTTGCTTCCTAAAATAAATACGTTTTGGTGCATAGTCGCGCCGCATATTCTTACTCCTCACTTTTAATATGCTTAATCAATGCTGTGCCAAACATCCTAATCTTAAATTTATAATTTTCAATCGATATAGGATGGCACGATGACTGGGTAACAGTTACATTGCATTGGCTTTTTCTACCTAATAATAGTCTGCGAACTACTGAGAAGTTTCCACACAGGCCACGAGTTGAGTGGGAGGTGCGCGAGAGAAAGAAGAGCCATCCCGCGTGCTGGAATTGTCCTGTTTTGACGCTTCTCTCTGTTAAAACGTGTTGTACGATTTTTCACAAATTGGTCACGTGAGTGAACCAGATTAAAACTGTCGAAACCAGGATAATCCAGAAGCTCTCTTTCTCTTTGGTAAATAAGTGGAGCGGAGTCTGGATGGAGCCCCTTCCGCCGCTGTGGTGTCACAAAATACTGCAGACCATTTGAAGCTTAAATATGATTGACCAAACAAACTGATCCACGCTCATCTCCGTTACAAACCTTAATAATCAACTCGTGGCGGCACATAAATGAAATGGCGTAAGAATGAGGAGGCCACTTTAACCAAAGGGTAGCGGCAAATGAGAACGTGTGTAGCAGGTGGTGCTTGATAAAATAATTATTATTAAAAAAATAAAACCTCGTTTGCCTTTTTTTTCATTATTCATTATAAAGAATTCCTCACCTTGAAACTATGTCCTGACTCTCCGCAAATAATTGATTATATTTCTCATGTAGAATTTTCTGTTTTCAGTAAAACTGTTGCCCTGAAGTATTGGCGCATTAAATTAGAGAATTGTTATTTTAAAAAGCTCTTTAAATGCGAGAATGATGGCCGAAACCATATCAGAGCGAAAATGAGAACGAGTGTAGCAGGTGGTGCTTTATAAAAAATAAAACCTCGCTTGCCTTTTCATTATTCATTAAAAAGAATTTCTCACCTTGAAACTATGTCCTCACTCTCCGCAAATAATTGATTATATTTCTCATGTAGAAGTTTTGTGTTTTCAGTAAAACTGTTGTCCTGAAGCGTTGGCGCATTAAGGCTACCCTATACCTTTAGAGGTGTCTCGCGTCCAAGCGATGTCGCGCGTCCGGTTTAAACTGTAGATACTTGAACCCTTACATCAAATTAAATCCTATAGAGCAGGCTATCAAAGTATACCAAGAGTTTTGTGATTAAGTGAATTGTCGAATTTTTCGCGACCTCTGAATGTGAGCTTCCAAATCACCTTTTGAAAGCTACAAGTCAAAGCAAATTTTATTTTTTGCTAATTTAATTTGCTCCTCAGTTTCCGGACCCAAAGCGCTAAAAAAACGTGTCTGCGTTTTGCCTTATTCAATCACAATGAAAAGTTACAGAACATTTTCATAATAGGATAAAAAAAAAATGGGGAGTGGTCGTACAAAAATCTCTCTCGGAGAAAAAATATTTCGAAAGAAAAAATTCTCAGACACCGTTTTGTTGTTTATATGTTAAACTAGCTACTGTCTAAATTTGAAGACAAACGAACAAATTCCCTTTGAGTTTTAGCTCTTTAAAGTGTCTCCTCCAAGTAAAAGAAATTGATTTGAGAAAACAGTGCTAAAAATTCGGCAATTCATTTTATTTCAAAATTCTTGGTATAGTTTGATAGTCAGCTCTACAAGCTTTAATTTGATATGTGGGTTTAGGTATCTACAGGTTAAACGGGCCGCGCTACATCGCCGCTACATTGCTTGGATGCGAAACACCTCTGAAGGTATAAGGTAACCTTAAATTAGAGAATTGTTATTTTAAAAAGGAAAAATGAAATAGCATACGAATGAGGAGGCCACTTTAACCAAAGGGTAGCGGAGAACGTGTGTAGCAGGTGGTGCTTGATAAAAAAATAAAACCTCGTTTGCCTTTTCATTATTCATTTTAAAGAATTTCTCACCTTGAAACTATGTCCTGACTCTTTTCAGTAAAACTGTTGCCCTGAAGTATTGGCGCATTAATTAGAGAATTGTTATTTTAAAAAGCAAAAATGAAAATTATGGCATATGAATGAGGAGACCACTTTAACCAAAGGGTAGCAGCAAATGAGAACGTGTGCAGCAGGTGGTGCTTAATAAAATAATTATAATTATTAAAAAAAAAGAAAATAAAACTTCGTTCGCAATTTCATTATTCATTATAATTATGTCCTGACTCTCCGCGAATGACTGATTATATTTTTCATGTAGAAGTTTCTGTTTTCAGTAAAACTGTTTCCCTGAAGCATTACCGCATTAAATTAGATAATTGTTATTTTAAAAAGCACTTTAAATGGGAGAATGTTGGAAGAAACCATATTTTAAAAGCCTAAAATAAATGAATTGGCCTTATCACGGTTTTTGGCGTCATTTTGACGAGTAGGCGTCAAAAACCGTGATAAGGCCTATTCAATAGGCCTTATCACGGTTTTCGTCGCCATTTCGTTTTCTAAAACCATTCTTTCTATTACTGGTGAATAGCATCAAAACAAAAAACCATGGAGGGATGTAGCAGTGCCAGAAAGCGTCCAGTCGTGGTTTGAACTTTCCATACATTTCCCTGCATTTTTTCCGCGAACTATTTTTAGTAGCAGTTCACGGCTGGCTCGCTATACAGAAAAATGTATGGAAATTTCAAAACACAGCTGGACGCTTTCTGGCAAAGCTACATCCCTCCAATTTTTTTTCTTAAAATCTTTTCACTGGTGTCAAAAGTTTCCAATTGATGAATTTTTCAGAAGCGATGTTTTTTGAAAATTATTTGAAATCCAATTTTCATACAAATACTGTTTTTTCAAGCCTGTTTGCCTACTCGTCAAAATGGCGTCGAAAACCGTGATAAGGCCTATTGTAAAATGGCGTTTTGAAAAATTTCTACTATGAAGAACGTTTTCAATAAATTGTGTTTACGGTGACCGTTTTCACAAGACGGAGGGCCAATCCGTTGCCTTGTCCCTGTGCGGATTTCTCCCAGGCCCTCACGATCAATTCGTTTCGGTAACGTAACCGAGGTGAAAGGCAGGGGAATGCGTAGACAAAATTGAATATGCAAGAAGATTCTTTATTGTGTTAACTGCGAGTAGCAGATTTGTTAAGCTTAAGCGTTGTTCGAAGCGCCTGCAGCGCAGAGGATAAGGTTAAAGGTTTTTGACCGTCTCAATCAAAGATTTGGAATGTGAGCTTCTCGTGTCATTAAAGAAGTGAGATAATCGAAGTTCATGTTATGGTTGAAAGCTTTTGTCCCCGAACAATTCAAGTTACTCCACACATTTCGAAAAGTGAGATCTTTAGAAACCAAACCCAAAACAAAAGAACCGTTTTTTTTTTCTTTTTCAATATCTGAAACGTGATATACAAAAGTGTATGACAACGTTTAGAAAATACGCCTCTCCTGATGCGTTAATTATTCATGAGGTGATCGATAAACCAATCTCGTACCCGGATTTAGGTAACATACTGATGCATTACGATACTGCGGTAAAGAACAGAGTGTTTTTTTTTTTTATCGAAATACGCGTGTTTGGAAATCAATACGCAACTTGAACAAACCTTTATTACTTCTCATCTTTGCTGGTTTCAAGAGAAACACGTTAGCGCTTGGCGTTCTCACTTCTGCGTCAAGTATCGAGCGAAAAATAAGAAACTTAAAAAGTCGTAAATCATCAACTTCGTAACCATTCTACATTTGCATACACGTAAAGCACATTGGATTAAAGTACAACTACTCCAAACTTACCTCTTGCCACTGCTGTCCAAAGGATTCAATGCATTCCCTCCGTTTACGTCTTCCATACAAGGAACGAGGCGGATACCAACCACCGTTCTTATTGGCAACTTCTTGAACGAATTTTGTGAGCCAATAGCTTAGGGATAGACTATATAGGTCCTACAACTTCTCTTGAAGACTTTGCAAATGGTGAACATCATAATCTTTGAACACGCTTCCCGAGTAAACTGAAGGAGCTTTTTTGCTCGCGAGCTGCTTGACAAATTCTGAAAACCTCAACGCCCCACTTGTCTTTGTACTGTGTACTTTAAGGCTTGGGCTGTGCAAACAAAGAATCTTCTTCTTGCACACTTTTGGGCGGCTGAAACCGGCCAGATTCAAACTCCGCTAACCCGTCCATGTTTCGAGAGAACGAGGATGCCAATGCATGCAAATTGTGGCTTCTTTTAATAAAACATTTTTCATCACAAACTATGCGCTAACTAACAAAAGAAAGCAAAAACTAAATGATAACGTGAACAATATCCTTTGTTTGTAATTAGGACGCCGATTGAAAAGCCATTCCAAAAACTCGTGCTTCGTGTTTCACCGGGGTCTCCAAATACTTGAAAAACAAATTCTCGTGTTTGAAAACCCCGGTGAAACACTCGCACTCGTGTTTGAAATATTACTTCACACATTTCTATTTTCACATAAACAATTAAGATCCAAACGGCAAACCTCCGTCAACCGTTTCTACAACAGGATAAATGTAACTAAGAAAAGACACTCGTGCATATTGGATATCTGTAGAAGCATTTAATTTTTCGCTTGCACGGTCTTCACAGTCATCATGTAGCTACCAATAATTTGTCACTAAATTAATTCCAATTTTCAAATAATAAAATTTCTTAAATAAAATGAATTCAATGTATCTTTAATATATTGAATGTATGGATGAATAACTCTAGTTACTCTTTAATTTCATCAAGTCATAGCTTATTTATATCAAGAACTTTTCATGTACTTATCTTGTTTACAAAATCTCAATCCAGCCCTTCACCGCGGTAAAACGGAGAGCATGCGCAATGACCATAATTCAGGTCGACAGCCGCGCTGCGCAAAAAAAAAAAATCAAGTTTCGTGTGAATGGCGGAAAGATTTAAAAAAGCTGAATACTTGTAATTTTCTTTTTCTTTTTTTTTTTTTTTTATTCTGGGACTTTCTTAATTTTTTTTTAAACGAAGTATATTATGTGGAGAGTGGTCAGCGTTGTGTACCTTTGCTTACTATTCGAATGCTTTGCATCCCGAAAACTTATTCACCAAATGGTTCTAATCTGACGCATGCGTATACGTTTTACCGCGGTGAAACTTGGCCTTCCCCGTAAGGCCTGGAACCTAGTTTTAAATGGGGGTCTTGTAAAGTGCCGAATCGAGTACCGTGCCGAAAACAGTATGACGCATAAATTATGACAAATTTATGCATTGTGTAATATCCCCTCAGTAAGCATGCCATTAAGTATCTAGACCTATCTGTTTCACGCCAACACAAGCTATCTACGTATTAACAGAGTCAGATTACTAAATTTCATTCCCTTATGCACGTAAATAGTCCCGGCGACAGGATAATTGAATTAAAGCCCTAGTAAACCAAAATATCATACTTCGTGGTTTTCTGTGTACCGTCTAACATGGTTTAAAAGGGCTTTTCTTTTTCATTTCATGACGCGAATAATATTTCTCTCATCACGCGGGTCACACGATCTGCATCTTTCTGGGTCACGCTTTGACCCCCCAGATTAATACGACACGTACATGTAACAGCATGTCACGCATATGGTACACGCCTCAGTCACGCCTTGCTCAAGCATGTAACTCGTATTGTAACTCGTATTGCTTTACTGTAAGTTGTGTTCCTGAAAATATTTTTCATTATCTTTAGTAGTTTCACAGTGATTTCGTTCATTTTGACATGCTCCGAATAAAAATGTAATAGCCAAACCCTCGCATACAAACAAGAACAAAGGTGTGGCTGACCAGGGCCCTTTAACGCAAATCCGTATACGTGTTGTACATTTAAAGGAACAGTAGATCACGCTTTTTAGTAACACATTGAAAATTGAAAAGACGCTATTCGGTTGATAGCAGCCAAGATATAATAACCAAAATTCCATTAAAAGACTATCAGAATGCAAAGAAACTATCCACGGATATTTTTTGGCCGGCAGATGACCAAAATAAGAGTGGTTTCCTATTTGAAAACGTCGGGCCGACGACGACGTCAACGAGAACGTCAGAAAACAATAGTTTTAATTAGCAAAACACTGGCTCTGCACGTGTGTTATGCACTTTGGTACATTTCTTTGTCGTCCTCTGCAAAACAACAACGTGAAATGACCAAATTTAAGGTTTTATGGAGAACGTGAACGCATGATGATTAATTTTCCTTTCTCTTTCTGAACTTTAAAGGCGCCCCTACGACGTTAGCTTCTCGATAGTTCGGCTACATTGCACAAACTGAGAGGACCTGAGAGAGTATAAATCATCGCGAATTTATTCAGAAGACGCGAAGGTAATTTTTTAAGTTTCGTCTTCGTCGTCGTCGTCGTCGTCTCTGCTTAAGGTCCCTATATTTTGGTTCAACCTTTTGTCTCAGTAGAATCATTATTAGTATTTCTTTTAATTTGCGATTTAGAAATTAATTAACACAGTGTTCAAAGTTTAAATTTAGTCAATTTTTGCCCAAAATCATGATATTTCCCATGATACTGCTCCTTTAACTTTCTGTGTAGATATACAATTATGTAACTATCACTTGTCAATCAAATCCCTCGTTAGGTAAGCAAAAATAAAGACAAAAGTTTGCTTGGTGCTACTCACTTGTTTAACATTATTTTTAAAAACAATTTCTAAACAAAAAGTACGTTTATGTTGTGACAAAAGTTTTACCTTTTACAATCACAATTTGAAATATCCCAATCAAGACAGGGAAACATTTTTAATGCATCACGTACAACATGTCACGCATATGCTACACGCCTCAGTCACTCCTTGCTAAGGCATGTAACTCGTTTTCTTAACACAAATCCTTAAACGCGTTGTACGCCAAGGTGTTCGTTTCACCTTCTGTGTATATATACAAGCACGTAACTATCACTTGTACATCCCAATTAAGAAAGACCACGAAAAGTCAAAGGTCACAAACTTTCAAATTTACAAGCCTTCAGATTACAAGTGAATCATCAGTAACGAGGCGTCTACGACATCAGATAAGTTTTTAAAAGCTATAGAAAAAGTCCCTTGCTGATGCGAAAATTTTATCAGATATGATTGATATAAAAATAAATATCAAAAAGGGTCATAAATGTTATTTTTTTTTTCGTTTAAGCTATACGACTTACATGGTATTACTCCTATAATATTTTTGATATAAGAACGCTATCGTCATTGTTAAGGTGCTTCACATTTCTGAATGAAAGAAAAGTATTCCAAATTAATCAATGCATGGCGAAAAAGAACCAAATATGTACTCTCGAGATTAAGATTACTGCACATGGTCCAATTTTAAGAAAAAAACTGACCTAAAAGTAATGTAGTGCCAGCCAAAAAAGGAAAGGGGGTTAGGAGTTAACTAACTTAAAAGCACGAATTCGTTCCAAAAAAAATACCCATTGCAGTATAGCAAGTATATGTCAGTATTCTACAGCGTGCCGAATAGAGTACGAGATAGAGACTAAAATAACACTACAGTCGGCAGTCATTTTTATGAAAAATATACTTTATATGTCGGTATTCTAGTGCGTGCCGAAAAGAGTACGAAATAGAGACTACGTTAACACTACAGTCGGCAGTCATTTTTGTGAAAAAAAAAACCTTTATATGTTGGTATTCTAGTGTGTGCCGTTTAGAGTACGAGATAGAGACTAAGTTAACACCACAGTCGGCAGTCATTTTTGTGAAAAATATACTTTATATGTCGGTATTCTAGTGGGTGCCGTTTAAAGTACGAGATAGAGACTAAGTTAACACCACAGTCGGCAGTCATTTTTATGAAAAAGATACTTTATATGTCGGTATTCTAGTGCGTGCCGAATAGAGTACGGAATAGAGACTAAGTTAACACTACAGTCGGCAGTCATTTTTGTGAAAAATATACTTTATATGTCGGTATTCTAGTGCGTGCTGAATAGAGTACGAGATAGAGACTAAGTTAACATTACAGTCGGCAGTCATTTTTATGAAAAATATACTTTATATGTCTGTATTCTAGTGTGTGCCGAATAGAGTACGATATAGAGACTAAGTTAACATTACAGTCGGCAGTCATTTTTATGAAAAATATACTTTATATGTCGGTATTCAAGTGCGTGCCGAATAGAGTACGAGATAGAGACTAAGTTAACACTACAGTCGGCAGTCATTTTTGTGAAAAATATACTTTATATGTCGGTATTCTAGTGTGTGCCGAAAAGAGTACGAGATAGAGACAAATATACTTTATATATAAATATACTTTATATGTCGGTATTCTAGTGCGTGCCGAATAGAGTACGAGATAAAGACTGAGTTAACACTACAGTCGGCAGTCATTTTTATGAAAAATATACTTTATATGACGGTATTCTAGTGCGTGCCAAATAGAGTACGAGATAGAGACTGAGTTAACACTACAGTCGGCAGTCATTTTTATGAAAAATATACTTTATATGACGGTATTCTAGTCCGTGCCAAATAGAGTACGAGATAGAGACTGAGTTAACACTACAGTCGGCAGTCATTTTTATGAAAAATATACTTTATATGTCGGTATTCTAGTGCGTGCCGAATAAAGTACGAGATAAAGACTGAGTTAACACTACAGTCGGCAGTCATTTTTATGAAAAATATACTTTATATGACGGTATTCTAGTGTGTGCCAAATAGAGTACGAGATAGAGACTGAGTTAACACTACAGTCGGCAGTCATTTTTATGAAAAATATACTTTATATGACGGTATTCTAGTGTGTGCCGAATAGAGTACGAGATAGAGACTAAGTTAACACTACAGTCGGCAGTCATTTTTATGAAAAATATACTTTATATGACGGTATTCTAGTGTGTGCCGAATAGAGTACGAGATAGAGACTGAGTTAACACTACAGTCGGCAGTCATTTTTATGAAAAATATACTTTATATGACGGTATTCTAGTGCGTGCCAAATAGAGTACGAGATAGAGACTGAGTTAACACTACAGTCGGCAGTCATTTTTATGAAAAATATACTTTATATGTCGGTATTCTAGTTCGTGCCAAATAGAGTACGAGATAGAGACTGAGTTAACACTACAGTCGGCAGTCATTTTTATGAAAAATATACTTTATATGACGGTATTCTAGTGTGTGCCGAATAGAGTACGAGATAGAGACTAAGTTAACACTACAGTCGGCAGTCATTTTTATGAAAAATATACTTTATATGTCGGTATTCTAGTGCGTGCCGAATAGAGTACGAGATAGAGACTAAGTTAACACTACAGTCGGCAGTCATTTTTATGAAAAATATACTTTATATGACGGTATTCTAGTTCGTGCCAAATAGAGTACGAGATAGAGACTGAGTTAACACTACAGTCGGCAGTCATTTTTATGAAAAATATACTTTATATGACGGTATTCTAGTGTGTGCCGAATAAAGTACGAGATAGAGACTGAGTTAACACTACAGTCGGCAGTCATTTTTATGAAAAATATACTTTATATGACGGTATTCTAGTGCGTGCCGAATAAAGTACGAGATAGAGACTGAGTTAACACTACAGTCGGCAGTCATTTTTATGAAAAATATACTTTATATGACGGTATTCTAGTGTGTGCCGAATAGAGGACGAGATAGAGACTAAGTTAACACTACAGTCGGCAGTCATTTTTATGAAAAATATACTTTATATGTCGGTATTCTAGTGAGTGGCAAATAGAGTACGAGATAGAGACTGAGTTAACACTACAGTCGGCAGTCATTTTTATGAAAAATATACTTTATATGACGGTATTCTAGTGCGTGCCGAATAGAGTACGAGATAGAGACTAAGTTAACACTACAGTCGGCAGTCATTTTTATGAAAAATATACTTTATATGACGGTATTCTAGTGTGTGCCGAATAGAGTACGAGATAGAGACTAAGTTAACACTACAGTCGGCAGTCATTTTTATGAAAAATATACTTTATATGACGGTATTCTAGTGCGTGCCAAATAGAGTACGAGATAGAGACTGAGTTAACACTACAGTCGGCAGTCATTTTTATGAAAAATATACTTTATATGTCGGTATTCTAGTGTGTGCCGAATAGAGTACGAGATAGAGACTAAGTTAACACCACAGTCGGCAGTTATTTTTATGAAAAATATACTTTCTACGTCGGTATTCTAGTGCGTGCCGAATAAAATACGAGATAAAAACTGAGTTAACACTACAGTCGGCAGTCATTTTTATGAAAAATATACTTTATATGTCGGTATTCTAGTGCGTGCCAAATAGAGCACGAGCTAAAGACTGAGTTAACACTAAAGTCGGCAGTCATTTTTATGAAAAATATACTTTATATGTCGGTAGTCTAGTGTGTGCCGAATAGGGTACGAGATAGAAAGTAAAATAACATTAAAGTCGGTAGTCATTGTTATGAAAAATATACTTTATATGTCGGTATTCTAATGCGTGCCGAATAGAGTACGAGATAGAGACTAAGTTAACACTACAGTCAGCAGTCATTTTACGAAAAAGATAGTGTATATGTCGGTATTCTAGTGTGTGCCGAATAGAGTACGAGATAAAGACTGAGTTAACACTAAAGTCGGCAGTCATTTTTATTAAAAATATACTTTATAAGTCGGTATTCTAGTGCATGCCGAATAGAGTACGAGATAAAGACTGAGTTAACACTAAAGTCGGCAGTCATTTTTATGAAAAATATACTTTAGATGTCGGTAGTCTAGTGTGTGCCGAATAGAGTACGAGATAGAAACTAAGTTAACATTACAGTCGGCAGTCATTTTTATTAAAAAGATACTTTATACGTCCGTATTCTAGTGCGTGCCGTTTAGAGTACGAGATAGAGACTAAGTTAACACTACAGTCGGCAGTCATTTTTATGAAAAAGATACTTTATATGTCGGTATTCTAGTGCGTGCCGAATAGAGTACGAGATAAAGACTAAGTTAACACTACTGTCGGCAGTCATTTTTGTGAAAAATATACTTTATATGTCGGTATTCTAGTGTGTGCCGAATAGAGTACGAGATAGAAACTAAGTTAATATTACAGTCGGCAGTCATTTTTATGAAAAATATACTTTATATGTCCGTATTTTAGTGCGTGCCGTTTAGAGTACGAGATAGAGACTAAGTTAACACCACAGTCGGCAGTAATTTTCTGAAAAATATACTTTATATGTCGGTTTTCTAGTGCGTGTCGAATAGAGTACGAGATAGAGACTAAGTTAACACTACAGTCGGCAGTCATTTTTATGAAAAATATACTTTATATGTCGGTGTTCTAGTGTGTGCCGAATAGAGTACGAGATACAGACTAAGTTAACACCACAGTCGGCAGTAATTTTCTGAAAAATATACTTTATATGTCGGTATTCTAGTGCGTGCCGAATAGAGTACGAGATACAAACTAAGTTAACATTACAGTCGGCAGTCATGTTTATGAAAAATATACTTTATATGCCGGTATTCTAGTGCGTGCCGTTTAGAGTACGAGATAGAAACTAAGTTAACATTACAGTCGGCAGTCATTTTTATGAAAAATATACTTTATATGTCGGTATTCTAGTTTGTGCCGAATAGAGTACGAGATAGAGACTAAGTTAAACTACAGTCGGCAGTCATTTTTATGAAAAATATACTGTATATATTTTGCTGTAACACCTACAAGCATCCCCGCCACTGAGATAGTTGCCAAGGTTGAATCTGCAATAAGACGTCTTGACGCAGAACAGGCAGACACTGTCAGGAGAAACGTTAACTCTATCCTCCAGAAGGCTAAGCCTCCTGAACCTAATATCACCAGGGAGATGAAACAAGCTCTCAAAGGTTTAAAAGAGGATAAGAACATTATGATTCTCCCGGCAGACAAAGGTCGTGCCAGTGTAGTGCTAGACAAAAACACCTATGACGATAAACTGAAAGCACTGATTGAGAAGGGTCCATACCGACTTCTTAATAAAGACCCAACGGACCGTTTGAGCCGAAAGTTGACTGAAAAGCTTCTGAACCTGAAGCGAGGTGGGCACCTGACAGAGTCCGTATATAATAAGATCAGGCCCAAACATAAGCAACCACCTAGAATCTATGGCCTTCCTAAGATACACAAGGTAAATACACCTCTGAGACCTATAGTTTCTTGTGTGAACACCTTTGCTTATGATCTGTCTTCCTACCTAGCCGATGTGTTATCTCCCTTAACAGGGAAATCAGAGTATACAGTTAAAAACTCAGCTCATTTCGTGTCCACTATCAACGGTGAGAGGGTACTAGAGAGCGAGATCATGGTGTCTTTTGACGTAGAATCACTGTTCACAAACGTACCTATCGAAGGCGCCGTACAGGCCGCGTTACGGAAACTAGAAGCTGACCCGTGTCTTGCTAACCGCACGACTTTAACACCTGCACAGATTGCGGACCTCTTGGATTTCGTTCTAAGATCCACATACTTCCAGTATGATGGATTAATTTACGAGCAACAAGAGGGAGCAGCCATGGGGAGCCCAGTATCCGCTGTCATAGCTAACCTCTACATGGAGGATTTTGAAGAACAAGCTTTGACTTCTACGCCTTGTATGCCTAAGATTTGGAAACGCTATGTGGATGACACCTTTACCATCTTGAGTCGAGACAAAGTTGACACTTTCCTGCAACACCTCAATAGTCAACAACCAACGATCCGCTTCACTATGGAAACTGAGACCAACAACACCATACCCTTTCTTGACACGTTGGTAACTAGAGATTCGGATGGCTACCTCTCTACCAGTGTTTACAGAAAGCCTACACACACTGACCAATACCTAGCGTATGATTCACACCACCCGCAATCTGTAAAACGCGGTATTGTCAAGTGCCTGTACGATAGATCGAAACACCTCATAACTAAACCATCAGTTATCTCGCAAGAAAAGAAACACCTCTCATCAGTTCTTGTTTCTAACGGTTATCCGTTTTCGTTTGTGAAAAACATTACGAAAACAAAGAAACAAACAGCCACAAAAGAACCAACGCCTGAAATTAAATCTACTGCGGTGCTACCATACGTCAAAGGGTTATCAGAGGCTCTTCGCCGTTGCCTACAACAGCAAGGCATACGGACAGTTTTCAGATCTGACACAACACTTAGATCACACCTAGTGCGACCTAAGGACACTGTCGACCCTGCAAAACAAGACGGAGTAGTCTACAAGATTCCCTGTGAGTGTGGCAAGGTCTATATTGGAGAGACGGGAAGATCTATGCATGAAAGGATTAAGGAACACGATAGAGACATACGGCTTGCTCGAACCCAATCCTCCGCCGTTTCAGAACACAGCAATGCGACGGGCCACTATCCGCTCTGGGATGAGGTTAAGTTTATTGACCGAGACCCACATTGGTACAGCCGTAGGGTTAAAGAGGCTATTCACATAAGACTTCACCCTGACAACATCAATAGGGATAATGGAATTGAAATTCCGGAAGCGTGGATGCCCACGATCAAACTACACAGCAACCGATCAGTACCAAGGCGGACGGCCGAGGGAACAATTTCTACTCTGAACGACGAGGATCGATATCCTCCAATCAACAACAGCCTAAGAGAGGATCGAAACGCACCAATCAACACAAACCAAGGTGCTACTTATACTGTCACGCAATCAGTCGACACCATCGCCTGATGAAGACCAGCAGTATAGCGGTCGAAACGTCGCGATCCACATCTTTGTGACTCAATCGTGAGACAAACGATTAACTCATCTATACTGTATATGTCGGTATTCTAGTGCGTGCCGAATAGAGTACGAGAAAGAGACTAAGTTAACACTACAGTCGGCAGTCATTTTTATGAAAAATATACTTTATATGTCGGTATTCTAGTGCGTGCCGAATAGAGTACGTGACAGAGACTAAGTTAACACTATAGTCGGCAGTCATTTTTATGAAAATATACTTTATATGTCGGTATTCTAGTGCGTGCCGTTTAGAGTACGAGATAGAAACTAAGTTAACATTACAGTCGGCAGTCATTTTTATGAAAAATATACTTTATATGTCGGTATTCTAGTGCGTGCCGTTTAGAGTACGAGATAGAAACTAAGTTAACATTACAGTCGGCAGTCATTTTTATGAAAAATATACTTTATATGTCGGTATTCTAGTGCGTGCCGAATAGAGTACGAGATAGAGACTAAGTTAACACTACAGTCGGCAGTCATTTTTATGAAAAATATACTTTATATGTCGGTATTCTAGTGCGTGCCGAATAGAGTACGTATCAGAGACTGAGTTAACACTACAGTCGGCAGTCATTTTTATGAAAAATATACTTTATATGACGGTATTCTAGTGCGTGCCAAATAGAGTACGAGATAGAGACTGAGTTAACACTACAGTCGGCAGTCATTTTTATGAAAAATATACTTTATATGTCGGTATTCTAGTGCGTGCCGAATAGAGTACGAGATAGAGACTAAGTTAACACCACAGTCGGCAGTTATTTTTATGAAAAATATACTTTATAGGTCGGTATTCTAGTGCGTGCCGAATAAAGTACGAGATAAAAACTGAGTTAACACTACAGTCGGCAGTCATTTTTATGAAAAATATACTTTATATGTCGGTATTCTAGTGTGTGCCGAATAGAGTACGAGATAGAGACTAAGTTAACACTACAGTCGGCAGTCATTTTTATGAAAAATATACTTTATATGACGGTATTCTAGTGCGTGCCAAATAGAGTTCGAGATAGAGACTGAGTTAACACTACAGTCGGCAGTCATTTTTATGAAAAATATACTTTATATGACGGTATTCTAGTGTGTGCCGAATAGAGTACAAGTTAGAGACTGAGTTAACACTACAGTCGGCAGTCATTTTTATGAAAAATATACTTTATATGACGGTATTCTAGTGTGTGCCGAATAGAGTACGAGATAGAGACTAAGTTAACACTACAGTCGGCAGTCATTTTTATGAAAAATATACTTTATATGTCGGTATTCTAGTGCGTGCCAAATAGAGTACGAGATAGAGACTGAGTTAACACTACAGTCGGCAGTCATTTTTATGAAAAATATACTTTATATGACGGTATTCTAGTGTGTGCCAAATAGAGTACGAGATAGAGACTGAGTTAACACTACAGTCGGCAGTCATTTTTATAAAAAATATACTTTATATGACGGTATTCTAGTGTGTGCCGAATAGAGTACGAGATAGAGACTAAGTTAACACTACAGTCGGCAGTCATTTTTATGAAAAATATACTTTATATGTCGGTATTCTAGTGCGTGCCAAATAGAGTACGAGATAGAGACTGAGTTAACACTACAGTCGGCAGTCATTTTTATGAAAAATATACTTTATATGACGGTATTCTAGTGTGTGCCGAATAGAGTACGAGATAGAGACTAAGTTAACACCACAGTCGGCAGTTATTTTTATGAAAAATATACTTTATAGGTCGGTATTCTAGTGCGTGCCGAATAAAGTACGAGATAAAAACTGAGTTAACACTACAGTCGGCAGTCATTTTTATGAAAAATAAACTTTATATGTCGGTATTCTAGTGCGTGCCAAATAGAGCACGAGCTAAAGACTGAGTTAACACTAAAGTCGGCAGTCATTTTTATGAAAAATATACTTTATACGTCGGTAGTCTAGTGTGTGCCGAATAGGGTACGAGATAGAAACTAAAATAACATTAAAGTCGGCAGTTATTGTTATGAAAAATATACTTTATATGTCGGTATTCTAATGCGTGCCGAATAGTGTACGAGATAGAGACTAAGTTAACACTACAGTCAGCAGTCATTTTACGAAAAAGATAGTGTATATGTCGGTATTCTAGTGTGTGCCGAATAGAGTACGAGATAAAGACTGAGTTAACACTAAAGTCGGCAGTCATTTTTATTAAAAATATACTTTATAAGTCTGTATTCTAGTGCATGCCGAATAGAGTACGAGATAAAGACTGAGTTAACACTAAAGTCGGCAGTCATTTTTATGAAAAATATACTTTAGATGTCGGTAGTCTAGTGTGTGCCGAATAGAGTACGAGATAGAAACTAAGTTAACATTACAGTCGGCAGTCATTTTTATTAAAAATATACTTTATATGTCCGTATTCTAGTGCGTGCCGTTTAGAGTACGAGATAGAGACTAAGTTAACACTACGGTCGGCAGTCATTTTTATGAAAAAGATACTTTATATGTCGGTATTCTAGTGCGTGCCGAATAGAGTACGAGATAAAGACTAAGTTAACACTACAGTCGGCAGTCATTTTTGTGAAAAATATACTTTATATGTCGGTATTCTAGTGCGTGCCGAATAGAGTACGAGATAGAAACTAAGTTAACATTACAGTCGGCAGTCATTTTTATGAAAAATATACTTTATATGTCCGTATTCTTGTGCTTGCCGTTTAGAGTACGAGATAGAGACTAAGTTAACACCACAGTCGGCAGTAATTTTCTGAAAAATATACTTTATATGTCGGTATTCTAGTGCGTGTCGAATAGAGTACGAGATAGAGACTAAGTTAACAATACAGTCGGCAGTCATTTTTATGAAAAATATACTTTATATGTCGGTATTCTAGTGTGTGCCGAATAGAGTACGAGATACAGACTAAGTTAACACCACAGTCGGCAGTAATTTTCTGAAAAATATACTTTATATGTCGGTATTCTAGTGCGTGCCGAATAGAGTACGAGATAGAAACTAAGTTAACATTACAGTCGGCAGTCATGTTTATGAAAAATATACTTTATATGCCGGTATTCTAGTGCGTGCCGTTTAGAGTACGAGATAGAAACTAAGTTAACATTACAGTCGGCAGTCATTTTTATGAAAAATATTCTTTATATGTCGGTATTCTAGTTTGTGCCGAATAGAGTACGAGATAGAGACTAAGTTAACACTACAGTCGGCAGTCATTTTTATGAAAAATATACTGTATATGTCGGTATTCTAGTGTGTGCCGAATAGAGTACGAGATAGAGACTAAGTTAACACTACAGTCGGCAGTCATTTTTATGAAAAATATACTGTATATGTCGGTATTCTAGTGCGTGCCGAATAGAGTACGAGATAGAGACTAAGTTAACACTACAGTCGGCAGTCATTTTTATGAAAAATATACTTTATATGTCGGTATTCTAGTGCGTGCCGAATAGAGTACGTGACAGAGACCAAGTTAACACTATAGTCGGCAGTCATTTTTATGAAAAATATACTGTATATGTGGGTATTCTAGTGCGTGCCGAATAGATAACGAGATAGAGACTAAGTTAAGACTACAGTCGGCAGTCATTTTTGTGAAAAATATACTTTATATGTCGGTATTCTAGTGCGTGCCGAATAGAGTACGAGATAGAGACTAAGTTAACACTACAGTCGGCAGTCATTTTTATGAAAAATATACTTTATATGTCGGTATTCTAGTGCGTGCCGAATAGAGTACGTGACAGAGACTGAGTTAACACTACAGTCGGCAGTCATTTTTATGAAAAATATACTTTATATGTCCGTATTCTAGTGCGTGCCGTTTAGAGTACGAGATAGAGACTAAGTTAACACTACGGTCGGCAGTCATTTTTATGAAAAAGATACTTTATATGTCGGTATTCTAGTGCGTGCCGAATAGAGTACGAGATGGACACTAAGTTAACACTACAGTCGGCAGTCATTTTTGTGAAAAATATACTTTATATGTCGGTATTCTAGTGCGTGCCGAATAGAGTACGAGATAGAAACTAAGTTAACATTACAGTCGGCAGTCATTTTTATGAAAAATATACTTTATATGTCCGTATTCTAGTGCGTGCTGTTTAGAGTACGAGATAGAGACTAAGTTAACACCACAGTCGGCAGTAATTTTCAGAAAAATATACTTTATATGTCGGTATTCTAGTGTGTGCCGAATAGAGTACGAGATAGAGACTAAGTTAACACCACAGTCGGCAGTAATTTTCTGAAAAATATACTTTATATGTCGGTATTCTAGTGCGTGTCGAATAGAGTACGAGATAGAGACTAAGTTAACAGTACAGTCGGCAGTCATTTTTATGAAAAATATACTTTATATGTCGGTATTCTAGTGCGTGCCGAATAGAGTACGAGATGGACACTAAGTTAACACTACAGTCGGCAGTCATTTTTGTGAAAAATATACTTTATATGTCGGTATTCTAGTGCGTGCCGAATAGAGTACGAGATAGAAACTAAGTTAACATTACAGTCGGCAGTCATTTTTATGAAAAATATACTTTATATGACGGTATTCTAGTGCGTGCCGAATAGAGTACGAGATAGAGACTAAGTTAACACTACAGTTGGCAGTCGTTTTTATGAAAAATATACTTTATATGTCGGTATTCTAGTGTGTGCCGAATAGAGTACGAGATAGAGACTAAGTTAACACCACAGTCGGCAGTCATTTTTATGAAAAATATACTTTATATGTCGGTATTCTAGTGCGTGCCGAATAGCGTACGAGATAGAAACTAAGTTAATATTACAGTCGGCAGTCATTTTTGTGAAAAATATACTGTGTATGTCGGTATTTTAGTGCGTGCCGAATATAGTACGAGATAGAAACTAAGTTAACATTACAGTCGGCAGTCATTTTTGTGAAAAATATACTTTATATGTCGGTATTCTAGTGCGTGCCGAATAGAGTACGAGATAGAGACTAAGTTAACACTACGGTCGGCAGTCATTTTTATGAAAAATATACTTTATATGTCGGTATTCTAGTGCGTGCCGAATAGAGTACGTGACAGAGACTGAGTTAACACTACAGTCGGCAGTCATTTTTGTGAAAATATACTTTATATGTCCGTATTCTAGTGCGTGCCGTTTAGAGTACGAGATAGAGACTAAGTTAACACCACAGTCGGCAGTAATTTTCAGAAAAATATACTTTATATGTCGGTATTCTAGTGTGTGCCAAATAGAGTACGAGATAGAGACTAAGTTAACACCACAGTCGGCAGTAATTTTCTGAAAAATATACTTTATATGTCGGTATTCTAGTGCGTGCCGAATAGAGTACGAGATAGAAACTAAGTTAACATTACAGTCGGCAGTCATGTTTATGAAAAATATACTTTATATGCCGGTATTCTAGTGCGTGCCGTTTAGAGTACGAGATAGAAACTAAGTTAACATTACAGTCGGCAGTCATTTTTATGAAAAATATACTTTATATGTCGGTATTCTAGTTTGTGCCGAATAGAGTACGAGATAGAGACTAAGTTAACACTACAGTCGGCAGTCATTTTTATGAAAAATATACTGTATATGTCGGTATTCTAGTGTGTGCCGAATAGAGTACGAGATAGAGACTAAGTTAACACTACAGTCGGCAGTCATTTTTATGAAAAATATACTGTATATGTCGGTATTCTAGTGCGTGCCGAATAGAGTACGTGACAGAGACGAAGTTAACACTACAGTCGGCAGTCATTTTTATGAAAAATATACTTTATATGTTGGTATTCTAGTGCGTGCCGAATAGATAACGAGATAGAGACTAAGTTAACACTACAGTCGGCAGTCATTTTTGTGAAAAATATACTTTATATGTCGGTATTCTAGTGCGTGCCGAATAGAGTACGAGATAGAAACTAAGTTAACATTACAGTCGGCAGTAATTTTTATGAAAAATATACTTTATATGTCGGTATTCTAGTGCGTGCCGAATAGAGTACGAGATAGAGACTAAGTTAACACTACAGTTGGCAGTCGTTTTTATGAAAAATATACTTTATATGTCGGTATTCTAGTGTGTGCCGAATAGAGTACGAGATACAGACTAAGTTAACATCACAGTCGGCAGTCATTTTTATGAAAAATATACTTTATATGTCGGTATTCTAGTGCGTGCCGAATAGAGTACGAGATAGAAACTAAGTTAATATTACAGTCGGCAGTCATTTTTGTGAAAAATATACTGTGTATGTCGGTATTCTAGTGCGTGCCGAATATAGTACGAGATAGAAACTAAGTTAACATTACAGTCGGCAGTCATTTTTGTGAAAAATATACTTTATATGTCGGTATTCTAGTGCGTGCCGAATAGAGTATGAGATAGAGACTAAGTTAACATTACAGTCGGGAGTCATTTTTATGAAAAATATACTTTATATGTCGGTATTCTAGTGCGTGCCGTTCAGAGTACGAGATAGAAACTAAGGTAACATTACAGTCGGCAGTCATTTTTATGAAAAATATACTTTATATGTCGGTATTCTAGTTTTTGCCGAATAGAGTACGAGATAGAGACTAAGTTAACACTACAGTCGGCAGTCATTTTTATGAAAAATATACTGTAAATTTCGGTATTCTAGTGTGTGCCGAATAGAGTACGAGATAGAGACTAAGTTAACATTACAGTCGGCAGTCATTTTTATGAAAAATATACTTTATATGTCGGTATTCTAGTGTGTGCCGAATAGAGTACGAGATAGAGACTAAGTTAACACTACAGTCGGCAGTCATTTTTGTGAAAAAGATACTTTATATGTCGGTATTCTAGTGCGTGCCGAATAGAGTACGAGATAGAGACTAAGTTAAGACTACAGTGGGCAGTCACATTTATGAAAAAGATAGTGTATAATTTGGTTTTTAGTGCGTGCCGAATAGAGTACGAGATAGAGACTAAGTTAACTCAATAATTTATATGATTTTTTTTTGAAAGTTTAGCAGTCTGTAGCGGAAAATGTATGGTAATTATCGGTACCCCAATGCGTGTATATGTGGGATACTATTTAGTTAATTCGGACCTACTGTTATTAATAGCCATTGCGTATTTCCATTTAAGGGTGCAAGGAGTGTGGTACCTTTGTAGGACGAATTTGTTCAGACTGCTGGTCGACACTTTTTAAAGTGATTCAATTTTTGCCCATTCTGAGAGATTGAAAGGCAGCGGAGCAATTTAGCCCGATTCTTTTAGTGAAAGTGAGTGGCAAGTTGTGCGTGCTTTCTTTTCTTAACACAGAAATAGGTTGTTTTGGAAGGGGAAAACAACTAAGCCGAGGTACAAGCTCTCAACTGAACTTCACGAAGAACAAAGCATTCTATATTTACAGTACACTTGGGATGGTGACCTCGTACAAGACGGAGCAGTGTCCTTTCTCTCTAAGGATGCAGCGCTAGAACGACTGCGAGAGATTCATTCTTCCTCATCTGGAGTTTGTAAGGTTGTCGGTCTGAATAGCTTATTGAAGCAGTTCTGTCTTCGCTTCTATTGCAACGACATCAAGATTTTCTGAAATCGTGCCCTGCATGCCAAATGCATACTTCCTTTCCAGCCATACCCCACCACCCCGCCCTATCCACTCTTACGGGCCATTGGAGAGGATACAGGCTGACATTATTGATATGGCCCCTGGCAAGAAGCGGTCATTTATGACCAACAACAGAGGCCAATATAGATATATTTTAGTCATCAAAGACTGTTTCTCGACGTTTTGCTGGTTGATACCAACAAAAACGAAATCTGCGAGCAAGGTGCATTCCATTCTGCATAATTTCTTCTGTTATGATGAATGGCCGCCGAAGTACCTGCAGACGGATAATGGCACGGAATTTATTGACGAGGTGGTCAAGAATCTATGTCTATCTTTAGAAGTAAAAATCATCCATGGAAGGCCGTACCACCCAGATAGCCAAGGACAGGTGGAAAATCTCAACAAAATGGTCAAGAAAAAACTCGCGAAACTACTTTGCCGAAGATCGGCGAATGAACAAGCCAAACTATGGCCCTATCTGCTACCGCTTGTTGCCAAGGAAATTAATACAACTTGGCATAACACCATTCAGGATGTCCCCTTTAAGGTGTTTAAAGGGCGTACTACTCGCGAGTTTAGTTATCCAGTCGACGAAGACTTTTTTGACGAAGTGCCTTGTGGAGCTGACGCCGAGTTTGGAGAAGATGACGTAATGTCTGAATCCGAAGCGTGTACACGTGGATGCAGTGATCAAGAGAACGATGATGAGGAACATGGTGCCTTTGACGATGGCTCGGTGGAAGCCGTTTTATCCTTTGCTGACCGATTGGAGATTGAGTGCAGCCCTTCGCGTCTAAGGGAGAAGACGAGATTGCAAACTCTCGAGGGAGCAGAACGCATGATTGCCATCAACACCAGACATCGTTTTCGTGTTTCAGGGGAGCGTATTTCGCGATTCTCTGTTGGTGAAGTTGTCATCTTTAAAGATCCAGAAAACATACCAGCAAAAAAAAAAAAAAAATGCAAAAGATCCTTTCAAGGCGAGAAACGCTTTGGACGTCGTGAAAGATAGAAGAGCTCTTGACTTTTATCGAGTGCAGTGGGAGAAGAATGGTAAACCCCAACTGTCCACTTTGTACGCAGGTATGCTAAACAAATACCTTGAAGACACAAAATCACGAGACGGGAAAAAATCACCAGCCAATACCATTTTCCCTGGGGACGTTGCAGTCGAAGTGTCATCGTTTGCGTACTCGTTTCGCCTGAAACACAAACCCAACCGTAAAAAAAATGCTAGTGCTCGAAGAAATAGAAGAGGATATGAAAAGGCTACGGTTGGCGTTAGACTTCGGAGTAGCTGGCTGCATTTTATACGGCGAAAAAGGTGATTGCAACGAGGTCACAAGATATCAGAGTAGATATGAAATAGGCATTTCAAGCTTAACAGAAAGGAACTTCAAGTTCTTTTTGATCGGATCTGTCTTGTGGGAAAAAGAAAGAATACGTTGTCCTGATAGCATCATCTTGGAAGTTTTGGATGACTGGAAAAAGAAACCATTATCTCCAAACTTCATGACGGAGACTGCGCCACCTGTCTTGCAGCTGATGCCTGCAATCACCTATAATCACCTGCAATAACCCATAGGTTGTCTTCAAAACTAATACAATTGTCTCTTTTTGCAGCTATATAATGGAGGTCCTTGCCGAGGAAGTAGTTACTATCTTAATCATGGAGCGAGAAAACTGCGGTAATGAGACTGCTACGGGTCTAGCGTTTGGACATGACCAGCCGTTAAATACCCTGTACTATGAGAAGTGGTACGAACTTCTTCCAAGAGCAAGAGTACCGTCCATGGCAGATGTGTAGGCTCGCGCAGCATATGACGTGAAAGTGATGAACTTCCTTGAGAACACGCCACTTACAATCAATTTGATGATGTGCCATGGCCATGCGATGGAACAGCACAAGATATGGTTGCCGTCATGCTGTCAGGGAAGGACAAGGCACCCAAACGGAAACGGATCAAGGACCTTGTCCTCTTCTGGCATCCAGACAAATTTTTTTCCCGCTATGACAGCATACTCGCCGTTAAAGATCGGGAACTGATAACTGATTTAGTTCTTGATATTTCTAAAGACCTTTCTAGGGTTTTAGAAGAGGAACGATGAGCAGACGGAATACTCAAAAAACCAAAGCAATATAGCGCATTTTCTATGTGGCTACATTCATTTCAAAACAACTGGAAATTCATTAGAAATTTCTGAAATTTCAGACCACTAATTTCTCGCAAAACGGCGTTATCATTGCTTTTTGTTTTGCGTTTCATATGATTTTCATAAAAACCACAAGTTAAATCGTTCATTATGAATGTGCGTTGTAGAAGTTAGATTCGATAAGAAAAGATAAAACAGTAGCAAAATATCGTGACAAATTCGCGGTCTGATCAGTCTGCCTGTCAGTTCCTTAGCCTGCAAACAGCAGACGTATTCCGATCGTCGCTTCTCTCCCTCCGAAAAATAATCAGGCTAATCAGTTCCTACGTGTATGCCGGTTTTTGACTCTTGTACTGTTAAGATTAAAGTTTTCGACCTACTATACCTCAGGCTTTTGCTGATAGGACTTACATTCTGTAGTTTTAATTTTAGTAGGAGACTGACAAATGAACGAAAGGTTTCTTTAGTTTGTATTAATCAAACTACTAAATGGCGTTGAGCTGTGGTTAAATTTAGTTTCTTAAAATATCATCCTGAATAGAAAATGCCGTCAGGTCCGTCAGCTTATAGTAGCTGTCGTGACCTATTGCGAGGTCATCAATTCCGGTATTTCATAATTTGTCATAATTTATGCGTCATACTGTTTTCGGCACGGTACTCGATTCGGCACTTTACAGGTCTCCATATTGCTCAACGTTCAACCCAGCTCGAAAGGAGAACCTACGGTTGTTTTTAGAGGAAGTTAATAAAATGCTACTTGACTTACTTACGGCCTGAATTTTTTTTCTTTTAGCCAATAAGGAGTAAAGTTCACCGAAACGTGAGAACTGAAAACTGACCAAACGAATTGAGCCTTCAGAAAAATTCTGGTAATACCTTCAAATTAAGAATTCTAACAGGTTTTAACACGTACATTTTCAGCATTTACAGTGCTCATTTTTAACCAGAGGAATATTAATATTATATATATATTAAGATTGTAACGAATGACAAATACTTGTAATTAGAAACATGTTAAAGACATGAAAAATCCTGCACGGACTTCAAAAAAGATACAAGATCATAATTAAAGTTCGTCCGTTTAGCTCAGCTATTTACAACAGTCTACCCACAGCAGACCACATAGATTACTTTGTTAAAACTCCAAATAAGGGTCCACCAAGTGCCAGATCTATAAATTTTGTGCGGGTCTTTCCATTTCATTTTGCACCTTTGAAAATAATAAAATATACATTTTTTTTAAGAATCATCAGATTATATGAAAAACGTTTATAGTCTGGTTAACGAACATACATTACTGTTCATCGCAAATCTCATGAAAATAAATAACCTTTTGATCAACTCGTTCTTTGGTTAAATAGAAATTTCTGACACGATTAAACTACTTGACCATTTGTTTCAATTTTCGCTCAACATTTTTAAATCCTACATAACTTGCATCACACAAGTCACATTGATATTTATAAACAACACAATTCTGATTTACAATAGATGGTTTTCTCTCCTTTATCTTTAGTTCTTGTTGGATTTTGTTACCAACAAAAATCGGTTGGATGACTGTGTCGAAATCCTTGAAGCTAATTTCGAGTACGTTTCGAAAAGTCTTTCGACTTAGTTGAAGCGTCTTTAAATGCATGTTAACCCTTTAAGCCCTAACATTGATAAGCATAAAATTTGTCCTTGTAATATCAATGCTTATTGAACCCCTTAGGTCATGAGAATTAAGGATATGATCACCGTAAGTGAACTATCTTCTCCCCAGTACTTTTATAAGAAAAGTATGGGAACAAGATAGGAGAATTTGTTCTTAGATACTAGGGGTTAAAGGATTAAAGCGATGTTGAAGCACAATTTAAGGATGGTGCCTGCTTCTGCTACTGCACATACGTTCTACGCATCAGGGATGTGCCCACCAATACACTTGTATCTTTGCGTGGTTTATGACTATGCAAGAAAAGCAGACCTTAGCAAGAGCTAATGAAATTCAAAAAGAAATTGGGTGTAAGCATGCATTTTTCAAAGATATTCAAGCTTCAATTTGCAAATAAATACGTATTTTAAAACTGATCAGAAATATTGTGATTAATTTTCTCTGAAATATGCGCAGGTTGCCCATAATTTTCTCCTTGAAAGCGCGCGAAAATACCTGTCTAACAAGGCACCGTCCTAAAACCAACTTAAGGAGGGTGCCAACTAATAAAGAAGTATTTTTGTGTGGTTTATGACTTTACGGAGAAAAGCAGATCTTAGCAAGGGCTTTCGAAATCCTAAACGAACATTTGGGATAAACATGCATTCTTTTTTAGAGATAATTAAGCAACAATTATTCTAAAAAAAAAAAGGAAAAGAAAAAACAATAGTAAAATACAAGGCAATGGATGGCGTTTTTTTTTTTTTCAAATTGAAGCTCTACTGTGTTACCTCTGAAAAAATGCATGGCTACCCCCAAAGTTTCTTTTTGGATACCAAGAGCACTTGCTAAGTTCTGCTATCCCCGCATAGTTTTGAATCGCGCTAAAATATCCCTGTATTAGGGCCTGTCCACTTGGAGGTGGGGGACCCCGGGAAGGTGAGGTACCCCGCCTGGGTGGGGTTACCAATCTCTCCATACAATCTCCCTTTATTTCTTGATCACGTTCACATGTGAAGTGGGGTACCTCACCGAGGCGGATTAACCGCATAGCTGGGGTGAGTTTTCTCCATGTGAATGCTGGAGGTGGGGTGGGGTGATGTTCATCCGGGCAGGTGTCTCTGAATTCAGTACAAGCGTGGCGAGCTTTTTTGCAGATATCACCTTCAAAACATCGACAACAAAGCCATTGAAGAAAGTTCTGAAGGAGTTGAAGGTGCATTTGTCGAGTCTGATAATCAAGCTGATCTACCGGTCTTGGATGAAGGTGAAGCCGTGCCCGTAAGAACAAAGAAACGAAAAGTGTCTTCCATCCGCCATCTTTGTTGATATATGTACTTAGCGACCACGCGATAGCTTTTTAAACCTCACCCCAGCGCCCCGGGGTTACATGTGAAGGCTAGATGGGGTACCTCACCATCCTTTCGTTTCGGGGGAAGTTCAAGATTTTTCCCACTCGGTCAACATGTTAGCAATCCAAAACCCCCATTTCGGAACGCCAACGCAATGGCTCGTGAGAGACGAACGAATAACAACACAAACAGAATCAGACAAGGACAAGGAAAGTTCGAAATGGAAAGCTAAAGAGGAGAAAAATCTTCATCTCGGCAACAAATTGTAAGGGAAATGACGTAAATCAATCGATTTACAATGTCAAAAGACCGAAACAAGTGGTATGTGAATTCAAAAGTTATGATAGACATTAGCGTCACGCAATGCCAAATACACAAGCGCAATCTGGTCACACTTCACCTATCCGTCTATATTTAGCGACAATGGCATGAAGAGAATTTTCACTGTGAACTTAATTGACATGTAGCTTGAATGATGTGAATGACTTTGACGAGTATCAAGTAAAAAGCTAAAAGGATTTGTGCGACCGAGTGTTAGAGTCCGAACGAGATTGTAAATGCGCGTGTTTTGTACTGTTGACCGAACCTAAAGTGTATTAAAGAACGTATACAGTCCTCTTGAAAGTGGAGTGACATATTTTGAACAAGTATTTTATTCCTTTCACTGCTATTTTAGAATTATTAAGAGTTAAACCAAAACCTGTTTCAGACAGCAGATCAAGATAGATGACTACTTTTTCTCTCGCAGTAAAGCAATAACCAAATAAAGTAGGCATGGCGAAACTACTGTAAATACAACACATACGAGATGCAATAAGGTTGTATCTTCGTCTATGCATTAACCACGGCGAAAGATGACGCTGCTAGTGAAGGATTAACATAAGTAAAAAGGCCAATAAACTTACTTCAGTTATAAATACGTTTTCCATATATAATTTCTGGCATCAGTTCTACTTTTTACAATAACTGTCCAAATTCCCGCGCGCTGATTGGCTCGTAGCTATTGTCTATAAGAGTACAGACAATAAAAATGACGTCAAATGTAACGCGCGCGCTTTCTCAACAACAAAAAAAAATTGCCAATTCCGCTCGTACTTTTTCCATGTTATTGTAAAAAACAAATCGACGGCAGTTTTCTATGGTCTATACTCTTATAGACCATAAAATGACGCCATAAAATGTCCAAAAGTTGGCAGTAAAACCACTCGCCTGCGGCTCGTGGTTCCACTTGAGTTTTGAACATTTTTTTGACGTCATTTAATGGTCTATAAGAGTATAGACCATAGAAGACTGCCGTCGATTTGTTAAGTATATCGATTTACCCAAGGTGTAGAACATTCCAACTAAAGCATACTTCAATTAAGTGCCAGTCTCTGCATCTTTACCTCCGTGAAACTCACTATGATAACCGTAGATTTTTGTAGCCTGTTCCAGGCTCCTAGAGAGAAGCGCGAAGGAGAGGGCGAGGGGACGAAAACGAGGGGGGCTGGGGAGAGAAAAAGAGGGAAAGAAGAGGAGCCTGTAATCATTCTCTTAAACACCTCATGCCGGTATACCAGCTCCTGGTATACCCTCTGATTGCTCAGTTTTGACAGTTCAGACATCACTCAAAAGATATCGCGAAAGAATCTGAAAGAGTCAAAATGGCGAGTGTGTCACACGCGCGTGGTTTTGATGAGACTGAGTTTAATGCAGTTTTAGAGAATTGTCTTCGAGATTTTCCGCAAGTTAAAGTACTCAGGAAGGAGCAAAAAGCGTGCCTTCTCAATCTAGCTCGTGGGAAAGACGTTTTCGCCGTTCTACCCACCGGTTTCGGGAAGAGCTTGATATTTCAACTGTTTCCTCGAGTCTCGAGTGCTTTGTGCTCAAGTGAAGTCAAGCCGTTGTCAACCATTATAGTGGTTTCTCCGTTGGTTTCAGTGATGAGAGATCAGGTCGAGCAGTTAAAACAACTAGGGTTCTCGGCCGCAGCAATAGGAATTGGCGACGAATGTATAACAAATGCTATAGCTCTCGAAAGCAAGAGACAACAATGATAAGCTTTGAAAGACGAGGACCTGTTAGACACTCATATCCGTGATAAACAAACATCCTGCGGCAGTTTCAATCTCCCCGCAGTGATATGCAATAGCATAAGCATGAATTCACGAGTAAAGAAATCCACGGATCCTGTATCTTCACAGATAAAATTTATTTAGCGCTACCTGAAATCTTGCAGTTAATCCTAGCTGCTAAACTTTAACGAATGCCACAGAGCTAGCATACACAATGGCATATCAAAATCTAATCCTAACGGCTCAGAATGATCAGTAAGAAACTCTCCATTCAATATATATGAGAATCCCCCCTCACGATTAAGATAAACACCATTAAGCAGAGCGGTCGCATCACGTTTTGATCAAAAGGGAAGAAGCTCTTATACAATAGGAAAATTGCTTAAAGACATGCTTGCATTGTAAAAGCTTTTATCAAAACAACGCACACACAGTGGGAGTCGTGCAGGTCTGTCAACCGCATTTTAACATATTTAAACATGCCATAAATTCTGGCCAGGATCCTCGCACAAATGAGGCAGCTGACGCTGGAAAGCTCTTCGTTTCTTAAAAGCTTGCGAAGATACAACCAAGCGAGGACACAACATCTGCCAACACTAGAGTCTCGTCGCTCGATAACGTCGCGTTAATAAGTTCCTTATTTCGAACGGCGTTGAACAAGTACAGCCGGGGAACTTTCGTTCCAAGACACGTCAAATTTTTTTGGCAAAATCTACAGGATTTTGAGGGTTGAAATCTCAAACCCGGAGAACCTTTCGGTGTCCGCGACATCGAAGCGATGTAAGGACAACCGCGCGAACTCGAGAACTCGCGTGAGTAGTCGAAACCCGGACAACGAAAAGTTTGACATTTTGACATGTTGACACATTTTTGGTAAAAGTGGGCGGCATGAGGTGTTTAAGAAAATGACTACAGGCTCCTCTTCATTCCCTCTTTTCCTCTCCCCCACCCCCGTCGTTTTCGTCCCATCGCCCTCTACTTCGTGTTACGCTGCGCACCCTATGTGGTTCTATTTTAGCATCCATAAAGTTATCAACTGCGCATAATAATAATAACAATAATAATAATAATAATAATAATAATAATAATAATAATAATAATAATAACAATAATAATAACACTCTCTTTAATGAGGGTGACATCAATTACTGATGTCTCAGTAGCTTACATAATAGCCCTCAATGGCTTTAAATCGAGTGTTCAGATTTGCGTTTTCACGCTCTCTAAGAGGCTAGCAAAGTCAACCCGTTTTCTGAACCAACGAGAAGCAAAGCCAAAACAAATCGTCACCTTCTCGGAAGCGTTTTCCCCTAAACTCGCTTTAGGGTCTTCGCTCAGCTGCAACCAGGTTCCTTTTCTCGCAACCTTGTTCCCAGGCCTTTTCCACTGTGAACTGAAGAACGAGAAAAGACCCTGGCATCGGCTGGTCACGTGCATACCGTAAATAATGCGGAGACGCCTAATTTATGCAACCCCCTTGGTAATCTTATATGTGTTATATTTTATTGATTGTTGGAGTTTCCCACAAATACATGATGATGTTCAACTAATTTAAGCGGACTCGTGACACCAATAAATCGAAGAACTTTTAATTCTTTGATCTCAATAATCTTATGCATGATACAGTCATGATCAACTGCTAACAAGATTCACGCTTGTGGTCCATGACCTTCAGTAAAGTCCTTTTGCGGCAGAAGGAAAATCGCAGATTCACCGGTAGGAAGGAAAAAATTAGCTCCAAATAAATATATTCCATGGCAAAGAACTCATCTGACACGGAAAGTGAGCAAACCGCTGAAGAAAGCAGCCAGGACGAATTTGAAAGCGTCGAAGTCGAGGCGATAGATGGCGTCCACGAAACAAGTTATACGTGTGAAGATGATGATACACTCGAACCGTACGCGGACGAGCCGATAGCAGACGAAGAATGGCTAAAAAAGATATCGCAAGGAACAAGAGGAGAAGCGACGACTCGAAGAAAATTTAACGAAACCCTTGGAGAATAGAGTGCGTGTTGGTGAATGGTAAACCGTCTCACCTTTTTCGCATTTTGCATATACACGCTCCTCATTATCATCTGTCAAAACTATGGCCAAGTACTCACATATCTTCGATCGAATTATTTTCCATGTTTTTGTACTTCTGGTAACTGTAGCCGTGATCTGCTAGTAAATATCAGCGAGTGCTACTGCTTCAAGCAGCTCGAAGGCTGCTGTGAAGTGCTGACTAGCGACGTTGTTCTCACGGAACTACAGGAACGACACGTGTTGAACTGTGATTATAAATAGAAACACAGGTCACCAAAGCGTATGTGACACAGGTTACCATGCAAGCGTGATTTAAGAGTTTGTATGGAGTTAAAATTAAATCGAAATTTAGACAACAATTTTCCCTAAAAAACCCACAAAAAATATACTTCAGTCTGAAAAAGCTTACCCGGTGTGTTTTGCTGTGTTTTCAATGCTTCTCAGTGCTTCCAAACGCTGTTTTGAGCGGTTTTATCTCTCAGCAGCTAGTCCACGTGCATCACTGTATTATGTTAATGACAAGGTAGGAAACTACGAGTCGAATTTCAATGAAATTTGACCCGTCATTTAAGGAGAGCACTTCGAAAACCTCGCTAAAATTTGCTTGAAACTTAAGCTCTCGCTTACTTGCCTCAACATATGGCAAGAAGGATGATGTGCGGTCCCTCCTGGGTAGCTCATTTACGGAAGAGTTCATTTATTGAGACACGGGCCTTCGTTGAAAACAAAGTTCATTTCAAATCGGGTGCCATTTTTGCCGCCGACAGAGCCGTGTCGCTGGAATGTTGGAACAAACTCACGGTCAAACCTAGGCACGAGTACTAAAATGTGCCCAGCCGGGGAAATCCACGGGAAGCCTTTGGCACATAACAAACCACACACACCCCCTCCCAGCTAAGTGCAGCCAGCCGTGCTTGCCGTGACAGCAAGAAACGTCTCTTGAGAATACGAATTGACTTTTGTATTATTAATTTTTGTTATTATGAATTGACTTCGCAATTTTCCAACTCGTTAACTTACGAGTTGGCTTTTATTGAATAAAAGCTGACTGAAAGAAACTGAAAATTTTTCTTTGTATACACGCTCTCAAAAAAATCTTGAATTTCGCAAAGTTGTTGTTTTGCCGAGAACGGCAACATTTTTTAAAAAACGTGTAAGGTCAATGTTTTGCTCATTAAACCTTTTGTATTTCGAAGTCTCATTACCGGTTTATTCCTTGCGAGCAGGAGGGCAGGAAGAAAACATAATCTAAGTCGTTTGACAAGATCTGGCGATGAGTGTTTAGTCGTTTTCGGTAGGTTACAGTCAATACAATCAAATTTTGGTACGAAGTTACATCCGCTGGAAGATGTAGTTACTTTCGTGGATGAGCAAATATGTCGAGGTAATTTGGTATAAGTTGTATATTTATTTATATTCTCTCGTCACGTTAATGCGAACCTAGCTCAATTATATATACCATCTTGCAGGCTAACTGATGAACGAAATAATGTTTTACGCGTTGCTGAAAAAAAGCTACAACAAGGTCGGCTGGCTGGTACAGAACTGCACTTAGCCGTGAGGGGGTGTGTGTGGTTTGTTACGTGCCAAAGGCTTCCCGTGGATTTCCCCGGCTGGGCACATTTTAGTACTCGTGCCTAGGTTTGACCGTGAGTTTGTTCCAACATTCCAGCGACACGGCTCTGTCGGCGGCAAAAATGGCACCCGATTTGAAATGAACTTTGTTTTCAACGAAGGCCCGTGTCTCAGTAAATGAACTCTTCCGTAAATGAGCTACCCAGGAGGGACCGCACATCATCCTTCTTGCCATATGTTGAGGCAGGTAAGCGAGAGCTTAAGTTTCAAGCAAATTTTAGCGAGGTTTTCGAAGTGCTCTCCTTAAATGACGGGTCAAATTTCATTGAAATTCGACTCGTAGTTTCCTACCTTGTCATTAACATAATACAGTGATGCACGTGGACTAGCTGCTGAGAGATAAAACCGCTCAAAACAGCGTTTGGAAGCACTGAGAAGCATTGAAAACACAGCAAAACACACCGGGTAAGCTTTTTCAGACTGAAGTATATTTTTTGTGGGTTTTTTAGGGAAAATTGTTGTCTAAATTTCGATTTAATTTTAACTCCATACAAACTCTTAAATCACGCTTGCATGGTAACCTGTGTCATATACGCTTTGGTGACCTGTGATAGAAATAACAGGCCTGCACGACTCACTGCGTTATGTTGTTTACATTTTTATAAACGCTGCCTTATTTTTGCCCTAACGAGCATGTTTAAGAGATTGTACTCTCTTGTAGGATATAATTGGCGGCTATTTGTTTTCAGTTTAAACCTGAATTCATCAGCTTTGTGAAGTCCTCGTCATTGAAGTGCATCGAGCACAAGGACGAGGTCTTCCAGGCGTCCACATCCTCCTCCGCTCCAGCACAAAATCGATCCATTTCTTTCGCCTCCTCAGTCTTTGCGGGCATGTGGTGCAGAAGAAAGGAAATTAGATACAGTCCTCTTCAGTTTGTGAACCGGCGAGTGCGCGAAAGATACCGCGACAGTCCGGTCAGTGTTTCGGTATTGTGGTGGTTCATATCAAAGTCGTAATGAATCGACATCGACAAGAACATTAGTCCTGTTTGTGGAATTGCGATCAACAAGGATGATTGTCTTCCAAACAACAGGGCGCAGAGACGTTATTCTGGTTAAGTGTAAGGGGCAATTGCAAATCGAATAGGCCCTTTCCGAGTTGCTGTGAACCTCACTATGAAAGCGAGGCTAAGTACAAAACTTTTCATATGCAAATTAGTTTTGTTTGCATATGAATGAAAACTAATATTTATAACTAAACTTTGCACTTAGCCTCGCTTTCATAATGAGCTTCATTACAACTCTATTTGTTGATTTAATGTATGAACGTGACAAAACAAAGGGTCGTGAGATGCTACTTGGCTGTTGAAATAAATATTATCTAGACAAATTCTTCCTCTTCAGCATGAGGCAAAAGAAGTCAGGTAGTTGCTGGAATAGTGGCGATTTCCCGAAACGATTTGGGACAAAAGCAAACACGCGATAATATCTACACCTTTAAGCATATATTCAAAACTCCTCGCTGAAATAAGCACATTTACGGTTGTTTATAACCAATCCAAGTCAACTATGTACGGATACTTTGTCTGTTTTTGCTACCTTGCTACGATAATAATGTGCAAATTTCGAGTCTCGAGTTATCCTGCATTGATAACGGACGTTTATTTAGCCAAGCGCGAAGCGCCGGTGGATGCCACACATTACGCATAATCTAGTCCGCTAACTTATTACACCCTAGATTTGCGGGTGTTTGTGGGAAACGTGACGAGAAGATCCTAGGACCTCTTCCCAGGGGTCTTTCCCAACCCTGCTTCCCCCCCCCCCCTCCCCGCCCTATCGATGATTCAAAGTCAGTGTAGGCACTTTTGGCCACACCCTCGTATATTCACCCCGCCACCTGGCTGAATAGGGTAAACAAACAGCAGAAACGGGAATGTTATTAAAGACGTAATTTGACCCTCTCTGGGTAAAACTTTTTATAAAAAAATGTTTATTCAATTTTTTAAATTGGCTTTTGTTTAGTTTTTGTCGTTATAGTTTTAATATATCAAACCAATGAAAATGATGACAGGGAGCATGGAGACTCCAAGCAGAGATTGGATATTCTCGTCGAAACAAAATCTAACATTTCTTCCCTCTTCAGGTTGTGTTTTTTATTTTTTTCCACGAAAGCCTGCCTCAGTTGCTCATCATCTCGCCAGGTATCAGTTCTTATTAGCAAACGCCACATTACTTTTTATTGCTACACTGTTGAGATCGGACCCTGGTTCTTACTCCGCCACTAAGCAGCATGGTCTGTCATACTCAGGGCCGGTTATCTTTTTTTGTTTTTGTTTTCTGTTTTCTGCTATGTCGTCACTCGTGAGCTGAAAAGAAAAAAAAACGTAACTTAAAAAAAAAAATAAAAAAAAATAACAAAAAAAAAAATAAATAAATAAATAATAATAATAATAATAATAATAATAATAGGCCTTCTGGGATATTCCAGTGTAAGCGAAACACAGTCACGTGAAGCAGAAAAGAGTAGATACCCGGTTCATTGATTTCAAAAAGAAAGAGGTGGTAGCTGTGGAGATGACGTGCCCGTGGATGGTCAACCGATTAAAGAAGACTGAGGAGAAGATAGTGAAATATGGTCCTTTGAGATGGGAGATGACTCAGCAGTATCCAGGATACACCGTCACACAACATAACATCATTTTTGATGTCCTGGGCGGATGGTCAAATAATCATATGCTGTTGTCTTTCTGAAGGAACAGATACTGTATTTTACATTTGTGAAAGCTGATCAATCCCAAAGTTAATACGCTAAGTGGCAAGTTACGATAAAAAACATTTTAATCCATTGTTTTTTCTCGCGGACGTGTCATCCAAATTAAGTTTACTAAATTAATTGTGGGGGACAACCCTACCCTGTAGCTGAGCCTTCTTTTGCCTGCTCGATATTGGCGTTCTCGAGAAAGACTCTGCATGAATCTAGTAAGATCTTTATTGAGCATGCGCTGCATGTTGCCAGGATACAGTTTCAAACTCAGGCCTAACTTACAGCATTTCAAGCCGAGCCTTTCACAAGAATTAATCTGACCATTTATCGAGGCAGTGGGAGGAGAAACCACCAAGAACATCGGGTGCGCAGGGACGTGAAACGAAAGGTCATCTGACCGCTTGGATAACTCTTTCATTAACGGAATCCCCAGCTGATAAATTAAGGATTTTCCGTGTCCGGTAGGAAGAGAGACGAACGTGTCTGAGCCGGAAAACAAAGGACTTTAAGGCAGTTGACTGCTGTATTGACAAATCATGTAATCTGTGGAACATACCAGTTATATTAAGAAGAATCTCGTCGAGAATAACTGGTGTTTGGCTTCTAGCAGATCTCTCCGCCATCTTGATTTTTCATGGTACAGCGGTCTCAATTATAACCATCGGTTTCATCACTAAACGGATGCTCGCACTGGAAAAAACCCGTTCGACGAAAGAAAAAAAAAACAGATTGACGAGTCTAGAAGTTCGGGCTGCGGCGGCTTCAAAGAGGTGACGCGATTCAGGCAGAGCCTCCTTTTCTCTTCCTCAGTTAAGGAAAACACAAGTAGGCTCTCCTCGCAGGGTGGGACAACTCCTAGCAAAAAAATTGTATAAAATGGCTACAAATTACATATTACATGGTTGAATTTTAACGTTTCTAGAACTGCAGTAAATTTCCCATAAAAAAAAAAAACATAAATCGACAATACCGGTTGCCGTGATACAGTCACTTTTGCGTTATGTGATCCACGAAAACAAAAATGATTGAAGATAATTTGAAAATAGGGCCTTCGAGATGCGTGGCTGAAAGAGAAGGAAAAGTCTACGAAAAGTTGCATTTTCTATTGTTTTTAATAACCCAAGAATGAGCGATAACAATTGCTAAAATAATTTCCGTTTAAAAAAAATTAAAACGAAAATAAACCTCGCGGAAGATGCACATGTATCAATTGTTCGATAAACATCAGCCAAGGCGGACAAAAGATAGTTGTTTTTAAAGAGCACTTGGCAATTCGAAAGGGATACAGTACATGCAGCTTTGATGTCCATTTTAAAGCGGTTCTGTGTAGTACTTTCGTTTAGTGCTGTTTATGGTGTTTGAACAAGACGGTTACAGCTTTTGAGTCTGTGGATGAAATCATTAAAGGTTATCAGACGCATGCGATATTTACGTCTTAAAAGCGGATTTAGGGATTATTGAACCCTTAATCGAACGTAAGCTAAATTGCGATAAGAAAAGGATTATCATTAGCCTGAATGTATACTTGTAACAGCTCGGAAACAATTTTCTCTGAGTAGAATGACAGGAAGTTGAGAAACCGAGACTGAGTAAAGGTCAGGAATAGGAGCTAAGGTCAACAGAAGATAGAAAAAAGACACGCGTGAGACAAACAAATTCAAACTGACAGGGACCAGGCGAATAACTATTAATAGTTTGTTATTCTTGTAATGAAAGGAAAGGGAAGAACAGACTGAAGTCCCATTAAAAGAGGCGGTAAAAGGAAACGAAGTGTGTCCCTCCCTTTCCCTTCCTAACCTCACTCCAATCCTTCCTTATCGGAGGGTGGAAGACTTGCCTTTAGTTTTGATTCGAAGGAAAATGGAAAATGATTCTGCGTTTCACACATTCAAACAGTTCTATATGTGTACAATGACGAGGTTTCGTTCCATAATATATAAGTTTCTTAATATACATACTGCGAACTTGGCGAATTTTTACTCGTTCTGTATATTGAAACAATTCTATAATACGTGTTTGTCTGATTACCGGATTCCGTGTAGCTAAATCAACTTCCGCTACCATTTTGCGCCTGCTAAACGATTACCGCCAACTTGCGGGCTAAAACAAGTGCCTTTCCATGTCACATGCCAAATAGACGTAACGAGATTTATCGTCGAATACTTAAAAACAAATGAGTCTACAGATCAGGCAAGATACAGACTCTCTTCCACCGTAAAGTACAAACAACAATCAACATTAAATATTTACGGCTGAGATTTCTGATGCGATTTTCGGACTAGCTTCATTTAGAAAAACAAAGTTTATTTGTTTCGTGCGGCACCGTTTTAATTCTGGAAGTTTGCTGACCTCTGAGTTCAAGTTAACAAAACATTTCAACTGGCTTTGGCAAAGTTGTGACCTGATATAGTCATACGTGATGACGGCGCTATACTATTGTGAGAATATTGTCACGTATTTTGCCGTAAGGCAGTTACTCAAAAAACTAATGGTGAGAGACTTGTTATTCATTCACTTGTTTACAGAAGGTCAACGCTAAGTTGTAGTAACCGTGGAAGTATTTTTAAAGTCTTTATCTTACATTAAGGGCCTCGGGGCGCTACTTTTTGCACAATGATGTACTTCTAGCAAATGATCTATGTTTCTTGTTAAAACAAAATTAAAAAGAAAATATTTATCGAGGACAAAGTGTCTGTTTCTTTTATTTTGCCAAATAAATTGCATCCTTATTCATTAGCACTTAGATACTACTTGTTCCTGTTGCGGTATCCTCTCTTTGCCTCTCTCTCAAACTCTGAATTATTAACACTCGATTGCAAAAACGTTGTCACCTAAAAAGCGTAAACCATAAACGATGAGACCCAACGGCTTTATGGGAAGTGTTCGTATAATAACTTCACCTGCATAACGAGTGATTTACTATTCTCATTCTTTGTGGAAAAAATACAGGGCTGAAAAAATAGCACGCACGACGTGCAACTAATTTTAATTATCATCCGTCGCAAGAGAACCGAATATTATGAAAATGAAATTTAATATACCTTTACCCATAAAGCCGTTGGGTCTTGTGGTTTATTGTTAATGCTTTTTAGGTGGACAACGTTTTTGCAAAGACTTGAAAGAGCTCAAAGCTTTATTTACTTATTTTTTTTTTTGGTGAGTCTGAGACTCCTAATACCCAGTATTTTTTTTACGCTAAGAATGTGGAAACTGATATGGTTCTAATGTTACGGTATTTTAGAGCAGCAACATTTATAGGGAGACCTTTATATAGGAAAATAAATCTCACTTCTCTTCATTTGAAAGAATATTCCTTTTTTTTCTGAAAAATTTCCCGTAAATAATTGGTTACCACGGTAACATCAAATTCAACAAACAATAGCAGACCCCAGCTGATTGTTCTCACATAAATTTCAGAAAAAAAAAAAAAAAAAAAAAAACAGCGAAGTTTAATGGAGCTCCCTCAAACTATTTAGATAGTAGTCACGTTCAAAATCGAGGGCAGACTCCGTCCGAAACCCCCGCCGGGCTAGATAAGTTAATTTATTAGCTAACCAACTAATTAATTAAAATACATTTTTATCTGAGTATTTAAAAACTCAGTTGACGCACTTTTAGTAACGTTAAAAAAGAAAATCGTAAGATACATTAAAAAACCTTAAGTCATTGTTTAAAACCCGGCCTTCTTAAATATAAAAGTGTTTTTATATAATTTTTCAAAGACTGTAGAAATCATTGGTTTCATAAGGTTGTTATAATAAGAAAAGGCGCGTTAGCCATATGTCACTGCAATGTTGAGAGGTATAAAGCGTAGATTGCGGGTTAAAGGGCAATCAGATTCCTGTAGCAGTTCATTCGAAATGAAATGAACTCATACAGCAGTTGACTATTCCATATTTCGTCCTCATCACTATGAAGAACGAGCAAGAAGGAAAATAAAATGGCTTGAAACGAGCACCCAAAAATTGCAAATTTATAGTAATGAATTCAGGGTTAGTGCTGGTTACTAGACAGTTTAAAGCGACTTTGAGTACTGCTTTGCCTTTCTCGCAGTGCTGTTTATAGCGCTGACCAAGCTGGTTAAAACGTTTGAGTCTATGGATTTAATTCTTGACAGTCCTGGGACGCTTATCTCATTAAGGGTTTGAATGTTGATTCATGCATTATTGCGAAAGTAAGTGAATTGAGACGAAAGTAAATTAAACTACAACAACAACAAGAGGATTATCATCATCCCTAATTTAATACTTGAAACAGCGCGTAACACGATTTACTCTGAGTGGAATAACAGGAAGTTGAGATCCCAGGAAACAAAGAAGAGGGAAGTCAAACGAAAAGGAGAAAATGCACGCGGGACAAAAGAATTCCAAATTGACGGGAAACGGGGAGAAATGGGAAAATAAATATTAACAGTGTCTCAGAATACTTTCAGTGAAGGAAAGGGGGCAAAGGAACTTTAGCCATCGAGTAAGGGATTGGAAAATAAAACAAAAAGTACAGGAAACGGGAAGTTTAAAAGCCACTGTCCCCTATTTCCCCCTATCCCGTGCTTGCTGGTTACTATGAAGTTTCCTTTCTTACTTTCGTTTAGTGCTTTTATGGTGTTTGAACAAGACGGTTAAAACTTTTGAGTCTGTGGATGAAATTATTAAGGGAATCCGACGCGTGCGTTATATTTATATCTTGAGAGCTGAATTAAGGATTATTGAACTTTTAAACGAACGTAAACTGATCTATAATACGGAAACGATTATTATAAGCCTTAATTTATACTCAAATCAGCACGGAACACGATTTACTGTGAGCCGAAAAAACAGGAAGTTGTTTAACACACGTAAGAAAGGTCAGGAAAGTCAACAGAAGACGGAAAAAGGCACGCGCGAGACAAAAATATTCAAATTGACAGTTCTTCATAGAGAAAGAGTAATAGCTGCTTATTAACTTAGGCTTCTTTGTAGCAACATCAACTTCCGCTACGTTGTCGGCGCTCACTAAACAATTAGCGTCCAACATGCGGGCAACAACATGTAACTTTCCATGACACATGGCAACTGGACGTGGTGAAGACAACAAAAGAAAAAAATGAATTTTACAGATCTGGAAAGACACGAGCTCTGTTAAACTGTAAAGCTCAAGCAAAAATAACATTTAAAAGGAAAATACTGTAAAGTTCCCATAGTAACGACCCTCCGTAAAGTAACGTCAAGACTTTGTGGCTGCTAATAATCCCGAAATTAGCGAGCCTTCAAAAAGTAGCAACCCCCCTCCCCCGAAAGTCAGCGTTACTTACATATGCTGAATGCCTTAATTGTTTTCCAATCCATAGTCAAAATTTTAATGTACAATATTAATAACTTCGTGCATTGACAAATTAATCACAACAACAACAAGGGAAAGTCTTAAGTCATCATTCGTCCTTAACATCAGTTCACTGATGGCGTAGTATGGACTAAACTGGTATAATTTCGTATTAATTAACAACAGGGACGTTTCTTCAAATTAAAATTGAAAACTCTATATACTGTAGTATAAAACGCATTGATGTGTCATGGACTAAAAACACTGAGTTTACCTATCGTCCCCTGAGGCAGAGAAGAATTTGATGTGTGTAATACCACATTTCACAAATGGCCGGATAACTGTCTTTCAGCAGACGCGATATCTCTTGCCATGCCGTGCCCACCAGCCATTTCGTTATAAGCACACGCCGATCACCAGCGCTTACTTTTTCACTCATAAATAGTTCTGGATCTGCGAACAAGTGTTCCGTAGTGAGTTTCAGCACTATTCTTAAATTCTGCATTGAATGTAATATCGAGGAGTTGAATCTTGCTCGTTGCGCCTGGTGGTGCAAACCCCTAAGTCGTCTGGCACTCTTGCTTTTAGAATGGTCTTTACTCTGTCTCTTGATTGAGCTTTGTGTGAATCATAATAGCGCTAGCTTTGATTCATGGTTTTTTTCCCCGAAAATAAGGATTCCCCCCCCCCGAAAATAATGACTAAACCGAAAATAACGGCCCCCAAAGGCTGGATTTCCGAAAGTAACGAGGGTAGCAGCAGGGCGTTAATTACTATCGGAACTTTTAGGGTAGCGTGTTATTGCTTTAGAAAATTAGTAGGAATTGTAAAGAAGAATTGCATACATTTCATATCTACTCCTTCCATGCCAGGATAAAGGATATTTACTGCTGAGCAAATTTCTGAGAGGATTTCCGGACTAGCCTCATTTAGAGAAACAAAGTTCATTTGTTTCGGACGGTACTGTTTTAATTCTGCAAAGTTTGCTGACCTCTGAGTTCAAGAAAACAAAGCAATTGAACTGATTTTGGAAAAAAAATAACCTGCTAAAGTTGTACGTGAAGGCAGCTCGTAACTTGAGAGTTTATTGTCACGAAAATCACCATAAGGCTGTTACTCAAAAAACCAATGGAGAGAGGCTTGTTGTTTCATTCACTTGTTACACGGAATGCCCGCAGGGCATGACGTGTCTAGGTTTCGGTCGGGTATCTTTTTCTTCATCGGTGTCATAAATGTGCACATTAATTTATGCATTAAACTCTGTCCTCCCCTAGTAAGGATATATTGTTCTGATTGTCTTCAACAGAAGCGGCCCAATCAAAATCTATTTTTCAGGCACATATCACGAGAGAGGGGACCCACTCATCACTTCTGTGTGACGTCAAATCATCATTTGATTTATTCATTAAAACTAGATTAAATTCTTCCCTCTCCCAGAAGGGATCTATTGTTTTGATTGTCTTGAACAAAAGCGGCCCAATCAAACTCCATTATCTGCGCGTATATCACGAGGGAGGGGACTCACTCATCTCTACTTGTGTGACGTCAAAGCAAATAATCATTTGGAAAAGTTGTTTTCGTTCAATGGCGGCCACATGTCTGGATTTAAGACTCCGGATCTGCCGTTTTCAGAGAGAAAACCAACCTTTTTCTAGCAGTAAATCGAAATAATAACTTCTAGGTAGTACTCGACAGTTGAAACGGCGGAAATTGGGAGAGTTCACAGCAAAGAAAATCCGCTTTAAAAAACAGATCGAATGATCAACGAGAAGGATTAGAGAGACCGGTTCAGCGGGGTCATGACGTTATTGCATAGTTATTTCTGGTATGATTCGTAGTAACACAACGATAAGTATCACGCAATAAATCTGAATAAAACCATTCAGACAATTATTTCAATGGCCAAGGGAGGATATTTTTTAAATATCTGCGAAATATACAATGGGGAATAATTGGGGCTACATTAAGCATTCCGTGTAATGCCATTAGAGGGGCATCTTGTTTACAGAAAGTCATAGTTGTACTAACAGTCGACGTTAAGTTTTAAGGTGTTTACTAGGGAACTTAAGCAACGACGACGGCAACGGCAACGGCAACGAGAACGTCACTTGAAAATATAACTTCGCGTTCTTTCTATTACTTCGAGATTATTCCAGTTGATTCACCTTCTACAAGGTGGGCGAAGTATCAGGGAACTAAATTGATAGGAACGGCGTTCAAGTAAGGAGGGAAAATGAAAATTCACCGTCGTGTGTTCACGTTCTCCACAAAATCTTGAATTTGGTCATGTCACGTTGTTGTTTTGCTGATGACGGCAAAAAAGGTGCAAAAACATATTACGCACGTGCAGAGCAATTTTTTTTGCTCATTAAACCTATTGTTTTGTGGCGTTCTCGTTGCCGTTGCTGTCGTCTTTGCTTAAGTTCCCTACTGAACCACATATCCGGGGCGCTAATTATAGCACGATGATGTACTTTTGACAAACAATATAAATATTTCTCGAGAAAGTACCCATACTTTTCTTTGACTAACTATAGATTTCTACAGAAGAGATTAGCATAACTTGCCAAATAGTCAAATAAATTGTATTCTTATTTATTAGCACTCAGGAAAAAGTTGCATGTTCTTGTTGTGGTATCCTCTTGAACTCTTTGACTGTTTCCCAAATCCTAAGTCATGTCTTACAAATTTTACGTTAGAAATGCTAAAATGCTGATAGAAAACTGGCGAGGTATTGACTTTTTGTCGTTTAGTTTGTATTTTACTAACGCTTATTAAAAATGTGACCGTACAACGTTTGTTAAAAGTAGAATAGTTATGTAAAGTTCTAATTTTAGAGAAATTCGACATGTTTCTTCTGAGACATTAATCATTCGCGATACGCGTGCCTCATTCAGGACCTTGAACTATGATTTGCAGAGGATAAGACCCCTGAGAAATACCGACAGGAAGATCAAGGTACACTGAAAAAACAAACCGTTATCATAGGCTTAAGTTTAATACTCGTAACGGGACAAGCACATACCTACTATTCTTTTAGTTGAGGAACGGTGGGATGGGAAAAGAGAGAAGGGGGGTGACGGGGGTGAGAAACAATACAGAAGTCAACAAAAGACGGAAAACGACAAGGGAAGGGAGAATTTGCAAAGTGATGGCCACTGTGAGAAGGAGCAATGGAAAAATAATCTGCGACATTACCTAAGATCTCTTGAAAAGGACAAGCGAACCACCGAGGAAGTGGTGGAAAAAAAAAACAGGACAGATTACAGGAAACAGAAAGCTCGGAAATCACCTCGCTTCATTTCCCTCTCCCTCCCCCCGCCTAACGTACGTCTTCCCTCTCTACTTCACTTAATCAGACGATTACCGAACTACCGAGGAAGAGGTTGGGAAAACAGTAAAGATTACAAGAAACAAAAAGTTCGGAAAGCACTAGATCCCCCGTTTTCTTCCCTCCCCACCCCTGTTTCCGTCTAACTTGCGCCTTCCTTCTCTATCTCAACTAATCAGACCATCAAATTTCCAATATTTTCCCATTCTTTCTTTCTTTCTTTCTTTTGTTCTGGTCGGGGAGAAAATGATGATACTTATAACATTTTTCAAACTTCCTACTTTAAGCGGAAAATTGCAATTTTGTGCCAGTTGAGAACCGACCCTACAGCATGCTGCAGCCAGGTTTAAACATGCGCTTTTTATTGTCCTATCGATCGGAAAAGAGAACTATGCAAAACTTTTGTTCTCGCAAATCTACACAACAAAGCAAATGCGTGTCATCCACATTTCATTTTTGTTTCATTTTCATATAAGCGTTAAAAGGTCAATTGGTATAACTTTTATAGCAACGTTCGCGTACGTGACGCTTATATGTCCTTACATAACAGGTTCTGTTGTACAAATTCCGCACCCATCCCCGCCTAGGGACTAAAATGGGTCTGGCAGTCTTCAAGATTTAAATAGCAGACAAAAGCAATTCCTTCTTTACTAGTGGTTACAGATTATAGGACCCTTAGCAATAAGCGTTCTTAAAATTGGACTAAAACAGCCTCCAGCTTAGTGTAGTTTTTAGAATATTTTAGAAGGCTTGCACGCAAGTAGACTTGGGCACGAAAAGAAATTTATGTGTTTTGTCTTACGCTTTGAGGTAAAAAAAAAATTCTATTAAATTGTCACTCTTTTCTTAAAGTAAAAATACATGCAAAATATAATCATTAAAGTTATTTTTCAAACTGTCAGTTTAGAAAGCAAAAATGGAACAGGTTCAACCATATATCACCTTACAAAGTCACAAGCGTTTTTTGGTATGTACTTATTTTTTACACGAACGTCGAAAGTTGGAGTTCAGACTGAGCAGTGACTCGATGTATTTATGTATATAAAGTGTACAAAAAAATACCTGTTTGAGTTTACCTTTTGTTATCCAGAATATGCATCAATGTTACGACTTTTTGTGTTTTGCAGCGGACATTACACTAACAAGTATTCCAGATTCCATAAACATTCAAGACAAATTACCCAACTTCTTAACTAGGAAAATATTGGGAAAAAAGAAAGAAATGTTCTTAAGCCGATTTCACCTTCGGCAGTGTGCTTAGAATGTTCTTAACATCTTTTTAGAATTCCAAACCTAACGTTCTTATAAGAAAGGTTCTTATAGAAAAAACCCGTTAGAGCCCTAAGGTTTTTTTCCCTAATACCATTAAGTGCTATTCTTCGGGAAACGAGGTATCAAGTGCTTGTCAAACAGGGGTTATAAAGCAGTTCCCAGGGCCAATTCCAACATTTGATTTTCTCTTGATTCCACACTATTTTCGTCAAGATGGATCATTGGAAACTATCAGCATTGATGTTTCTCTTATACCTGGGGAAGTTCGCTTCCACTGTGAAAGGTAAGAGTTTTGTAACTTAAAAATGTTTTTCGGGCTACAACAATTCGCACGGAGTCATTAAGAAACATACATTCTTGTCCATGTTGGTTTGGAAAGACATCCTCGTTCTCGAGAATTTTTTAAGAGGTATGTCGTAGAGATTAGCTTGTGGTTTCTTTCGTTTTAGCTCCTTATTTAAAGTTTGCAATGTGAATTTATAAAAAAATAATAATAAATGCATTTTTATGAAGCAAATTGAAAATCGCGCACACGCCCTCTCCATTCAAGAACCTCAATTCCTGTAGCTATTTGAAGAAAGAAAAAACTATGTATATATGGCACGCAACGTAGTTTAGTTTTTTTTTTTTCTAAAGTAGAGATCATAGTTAAATTTGGTTCTCGTCTTAATCCCTGTAGCTTTTGTTCTAGTTATGAATTTTCCTGACCTCAAGGTCTTTAAACAACATTTCGTGAAGTCCTCAGAAAAGATCGAATTTGTGATGCCCAGTTTTGTTCAGAGAATGATAGTTTTTATCTCTGTGACCTCGATCCAGGTTTATTTTACCTACCGCACCCTCTTTTGTTTTCATTCTTTGTATGCATTCTCACCTCAAACCACACAAGTCTTAGTGCGTCATTTATATGAGAAGAACGATGGAATTTTGCTGGAATTTGAACTGTTAAAATATTAAGTTTCTATTAGGCCAAAAAAAAAAAGAAACAAAAATGGGAATACACGTCCACTTCCTTCGAAACTAGAACAGTGGTTGAGTTTAACATTAGCTAAAATACATTTTTTTTATATCGCTGAGGAAGCATTCGTTTCTAGTTTTTTCCAGAAGTACTCATCCCAGAGAAAAATTTTATAACCTTCTATACAAAGATAAAACATAATACTTCCTGGTTGAGAAACCTCAAGTGTCCTTAAATAATTCCAGTTTATTTCGTGTGAATACAAACAAAACGCCTGCAGACAGAAAAAAATAACCAAAGATTTTCGTGATATGTTTCGCGCAGTGATGTTTAATCTAGCAAAAGTTTCTGCCCTCTGATTTGAAAGAAAATAGCTAGAGGTGAAGTGGTTTAGACGAGATCTAAAGTAACGGTGCAGCTGTGATAAATGCTATGGAATAGCGCCTATAAGTCAGTCAATGAAATGACAGAAATGCGACGGTAATCACTTGATAGGACTATAGGAAGTTAAAAATGTCTACCAATTGATCAAATCCGTATTTCGGGCTTTTGTTTTAGATCTGGTAAAATCCTTTTGGGTTTTATTCGTTTTGCGTGGTTCAAGATAAAAACACGAAATGTTTTATCGATTAATAAAGTAGACCTAGATGTATTCTAGTTATCTTCAAAAATAAACAACATTTCTTAAAGGTCTCAGAGAAACTCAAACTTGCAGAGATATGATGTTCAGTTTTCTTTGTTTTTTGCATACGTCATCTTCTTATCTTCCCAAAACGCAATTTGGAGAATACAGTCTACTCCCTTCATTGCAGACACCCTCTGGACCGCGAGTTAGTGTCCTTAATAGTGAGAGTTCGTAATAACGGGAATTTATTTCAGTCCAACGTCTGTAATTTATTTTTGCCTGGGATTTAGCTGCTCTCCGTATTATCAGGGTGTCCGTAATAGCTAGGTGTTGGCAAGGAGAGAGGGCTGTATCAGGTTTCATCAGTTTGTGACGCCAAACAAACTTTAATTTACCTACAGATAAACACGCACCCAAAGTCCAGTAACACTTTCAAGAGCGAAATGAAAAAATGGAGCGCGATGCACCTCACTTCTTTCAAAACCAGAAAGACGGTTGAGTTTAAAATAATATACCTTTTTTTTTATATAATTCATGAAGTATTCTATTGTAGTTCTTTTCAGAGGTATTCATTCCAGGGAAAGCTTATATGCTTATATACCTTGTATACAGAGACAAAACGTAGTATTTCCGGGTTGACAAACGTCCATCGTCCTAAGAGAATTCCAGCCCTATTTCGTTTGAAAGAAAAAAAAAAAGAAAAAAAGATTTAGAAATTTATTTGTTTCGTGCAGTCCTGTTTTAATCTTTCAAAAGTTATTGCCCTCTAATTTGAAAGGAAACAGTTAAAGGTTAAGTGGTTAAGACGAGATCTAACGTGGTTGCGCTGCTGTGATAAAGTGTATGGAATGGTGACCATAAGTCACCAATTGAAATTGACAGAAATACGAGGCTAATCACTTTTAAGTGATTACCAATTTGATCAAATCCGCTTCTGGAACTTTATTTAATCCTGCAAACAATCCCTTTTTCCCAGTCTTTAACCTGTTTTTTATTTTTCCCGTTTCATGAAGATTCCAGGCATTAAAACTCGTCGCAAGGCTCAAAATAAAATCACAGAAATAAAGTTTCTAAGCACTGACTTGATGCAGTTCATACTGTTCTATTAGCAAATGAAGTACACGTAGATCAAATCAACAACATAAATAAATCATGGCTGAGACAATTATATTTGAAAGTTGATTAAGTTCCCGACTTGAAGAAGCTCGGACAAAATAGAACTTGAAGATTTATGATGCTCAATTTTGTCCATTTTTTTGCATATGTAGGCACGTTATCTATTTGATACGCAATACGAAGAATGATAGCTTTCATTTTTGAGTGATATATTTCGATGCTCATTTTAACAAGATTACAGTGCTTGGTTTTTCCTTTTTTTTTCATAGGCTTCTCGCCTCAAAATACACAAGACTTGCTGCATCATTAAGGAAGAGAACAAATGAGTTTTTCTTCAACCTGGTCATGGACACGCACATCCCTCCCCCCTCTTAATATACTACACCCCTTCAACCCAACTAAGTTAATTCTCACTTGATAACAGACAGGACGCTTTTTTTAGCTCTTTGCGCAACTTCCTCGACCTGAACTCTTTCTCAATCGCTTGTCAAACCACTTTTTATCGACAGAATAATATATTATTTTGCTAACTCTCCTAATACATCATAGCACACCTCGTCAATTGCTTCCCTTTTTAACCCACTCACCCACTCCCCCACCTTTCCCAAATTTCTTTTTCAAACACTAAACATTAGTAACTGTAGTTCTTTAATGCCCTGCAATACCTTCTAACCAGTTTATGTTTTTTTACCCTTAAGGTGTCGCCATGCAGAGAGGGAGAATAAATTCGACTGAGACACCTCAAGGGTGAAATTGCAACAGCGGCTGTGATGTACCTGATCACTGTTCATTGCCACGTTGCACCAATGTGATATTCCCACAGACTTTTAGTGGATCGGGGACGGTAAGTATACTTGGGAGCCTGATGCAATGAGTTAAGTTATAGGTGATTCCAAGGAAACTTGATATGCGTCATATTAGCGGAGGTCTTCAAGTACTTCACGAACATCCGGAGGTATTTAACGAGAATAACAGCCTCCCCTAGGGATTTGGTGTGTTTAATTCCTCAGTCTTCTTTTTTGTTTTGTTTTGTTTTGTTTTCTAAAAGGTCTTATGTGATGCCCTTGAGAGTTAAAAGGGAAAAATAATCCAATAATAAGTTGTTTAACTAAATTTTAACAACATAGAGTTCAATTTTGAACCCCCTTAGGAAGGGTAGAAATATGTGGAAGGAGTAAGACCTATCTCAGCTACTGGTTGTCTGAAGTGCGTATTTTTTCTGCTTTTGGGCATGTAAATGAGCTCACGAAAACCGTATGTAAAAAGTGGAGGCACGCTAAACATTGTGTGAAATGTCCATTTAGATATGCAGTCACTATTTTCTAGTGGCAAACTTAAATACCCCTTTACCTGGATTTGTAATTTACCTAATCAAACAAATAATCTTTATTTTCAAGACAAATTGTATACGAACGCAATTTTCATGTGTTTTTCAATCTTTCATTTTAAAGGTTCGAGTTTTTGTTTCCCTGAATCATGAGGATTCCCCTATTGTTCATTCACCGTCAGCCTATTGGACAACCGAGATAAATACCTCAGGATTTCAGCTTTGTCAGCGTGCAACAGGCTCCACAAATCGCGCAGGAACAATCAACTGGGTGGCCTTCCAAGACAAACCAGGAATATCACATGGAAGTTTAACTTTTAGTGGAATATGGACGACAGAAACGAAGTGCCATAAAGTCACCTTTTCTCAGGTAAGACAACTGAATGAACTACTAATTGTTCCTGTTAAACTGGTCACAGCTTAATCCTATCTAGACAGGGCTTTTTTTGTCTTCTGGTACGGAGGGGGCGGGGGAGGATTGTGCCATCAGCCCTCCCTACCCCCTACATAAATCCGCTACTATTTACCCTTTAAATACCAGGTGTGTGCTATTTTTTCAATGACTTTCTGGCAATAAATAGTGTGAACCACTTAATTTCTCTATAAATGGAGATGAAATTAAAAAAAAACCCAGTGGTCTTAAGAAACTGTGCCGGCTTAGGCTAAATTGTCACGTGATGCAAGTGATGTTGTTTGTTCGAGCGAGTGCACGAGCACGAATCTGGTAAAATCGTCGCTTTATAAGTTTTTTTCGAGCCATTTTCCTTCTCTGACCTAGTCGCCAATCATGCTTTGTAACAGACTTGGAAGCCCACGACTAAAAATGTCTCTCTGGCCGTTTTTTGGATGAATTCCGGGACCTACCAAGGCAATTTGGGCGAGTTTGGAGAAGTAAAATATTCAATGGATTCGAAGTTTTGGTGGTAGTTCTGGGTGGCTAGACATTTCTGGCCTGAACAAGGAACGTTAGATACGCAAGACTGGGTCCGATAAAATGATTGAAGTATAGCCCCCGGAAAGCGTTAGGAAGAAAACTTACAAACAGATACCAAGGTCTGACCTTGAGGTTTGCTGTAAATGCATGTAGACTTTTCATTTTTGAAAAAAATTATTTGGGTTAAAAATTGTCGATAAATAAGTGTAATTTTTGGTGTTTATTTTGCCAAAAAAAATTGGCATGTTGGGCTTTGTTGCCAAACGAACGGTGATATGCAGCGAAAATCGGGAGGTGTAGTCAATTTGCTGGGTTTGGTGATGGCAATATACATCAGCTGGTGCCATTCATACATTATCATGACGTTGTCGGCTTAACTTAAACCAGAAGCAATTCATTGAAGCAAAACAGTGTTTTCATCGCGTATATGCGTCGTTGCGATGCAAAGGGTCAAAACTATAGTAACGATACGTCGACTATAAACTCTACGAGAAGTGATGACTTTCTATTACGTAATAGTTACATCATGATTGCGAATGGCCGCCGGCCATGTTGGTTATGCCATGTTGGATTACCCTAATACTTCAAGAAAAGCATCAAAACTGAACAAAACGTAACCCAAACCACAAAAATGACACTAAAATGAGCTAAAATGTTCACATTTTAAAGAAGGGATTTTGCATTTTCTAGGAAAAAGGCTTGTAAAACAATTGTTTCATATGGTAGCATCAAGTAAATTAAGAGCGCCTGTCTGTAAAAATCAGACAAATTTTAAATTTCGTGGCAAAGGTGGAAAATTCCATTTCTTTCACGTTTAAGTCAGATAGGCTAGGATATCACTAAGATCACTTAATAGTTTTTTTCGGTGAAATATCCTTTTATTTCAAAGAAAAATGCAAATAAAAAAAAAATCCGTAAAAAATTGTCATTTGAGGCGCTTAATTATTACACGGGTTTGAGAGCCTCGCGTGCAAAAACAAATCATTCTACCGCTTTAAAAACACTCAAATCTTGTTTTTACAATCTTTAAATATCTGTTGGAATGACTATGCGAAATATTGCGTCGTTCTGTGTATATGAAATAATTTAATTTCGAAGGTATACAATTCACTGCAATAAAAGTACTTCGTGAATAAAATTGATTTTCATCATGTGCAAAACCTTGAAATCAATTAAGCTTTTGGTGATTGAATGTTAGAAGGTTTGTCTATAGATTCCTGTAAAAGTTTTTTAGCGCAAATGATTAAGAGCGACGTGAGAGTTTTTTAAAGTCCGTAAAAAATGCAAATATTTGACTTCCCCGCAGTAAACTTTGAAGTTGCGGGTCAGACAATTTTTAGTCCGTGCACATGTCTTGACCCATGTTTGGTTAAAACAAGCAAATAAGAAAACATTTCGAAATGTTCTTACTTTATAATATGCTGTAAAAGACAGGTCCAAAGGCCATTTTAGCACGATTCTCTGATCGTTGGCCGCATAAGTTTGAGCCGGCTGTTTGTATTAAACGTCCGATGTACACCACGCAAACTGGTCGAATACAAATTTTTTACAACTTTCGCCGCATACATCTTCGACGGCTTAGTCATTTGTGAAGTATTGCTTGGTTTACAATGCACGAAAATATTACATCTGATCGCTGCTAGAATGACAACAAATGTCGGCGCTTTCAGCATGTTCAGTCTACCTTGCATTGCAGGCAGCCGTTTGTTCTTTACGCAATACAATGTCATGGACATTTTAGGGGGGTTGGAGGAGGGTGAAAATTCAAAATGCTTGACTGAAGAGGAACTTACTCAAGGTAACAACAACAACAACAACAACAGTTAACATAGTGATACCGTTATTTACGTTCTTTTCCCCTCGCTAAAATCCAGATAATTTATTTATTCGCGAATTCATTTGCCCGTGCGGGCTCTGTTGTTGGGAGCGTTGCCTTTGATGCCTTTTTAAACAGTATCAGTACTTACTGACTGATGAAGATATCTACTCATTCTATAGCTAGTTCTTTCTATCTTTAAATGCAATAGATCTTAGTATGAAACCAAAAATATCCCTCATTGCAGGCATCTGTTTGTCATACTATGTCATGGATTGGGCGGGGGCTAAAATGCGTGAAAGCTGCACTTGGAATTAATCCTGGTACTAGTACATACTCTAGCTTTGAAACACAAAAGATTTATTTAAGGAATTTTGTCTTTCCTTGCTTGCTTCGTCTTTGGTAAGCCACAATATGAATTTATCTCTGGTTGCAGTCTTAGATATAACAGCTTTATGGGACTTTATTTTTCTTACTTTTCTTGCTTATGCTAGTCCGTTCACAAAGACTTTAAAAACAATTACCTTAACTAAACAGCTTGCGTAAGGCTATAACAGCTTGTAAGTGGTAGGTTAATCGACTGGACATAACTCTGTTCGCTGCAGGTACGGTGTGCTGTCCTTGACGGGTGGATAGGGCTAGTAACAGGTTGTAGCGGTCTGTTGACGCAACTAAAGAGAGGAGCAGAATCGGCTCCTATATATTGACTATTATGAAATTATCAGCCTCGGATATTGCATTTCTAGCGTTGTGATTGGTTCACTGAATCTCGGTTATCAGCTCATATACCGTAGTTTGACCTTATATGGAAAACGAAGCTAAAAACTTTTTTCGACGGGAAGCGAAAGTTTCTTCAGAAAAATGGAGAAAGAAAAGAAATACCAGACAATGGCAACAATAAAAGCCACAAAGTTAGGCATGACACTATTTAATGGTACGTATCTCCGAAGTTTCCTTTAAAATCAGAAAAATTGCACGATTTTATGATTTAGATGACATAACAACAACAATAACAACGGAGTTACCTTCAAAAATTTCAGGATGGCTTACAAATCCTGGCGGTAAGAGGTTAAAACCAATCGAAGAAATATCTTAAGAAGAGCTTAATGCCTGCCTTTATGTTTCTACGCATTTACAAGGACTCCAGTTACAAAAGTTCATCCATGAAATCCGTACGAGCGGCGGCCATGGTGTTCGTTTCCGTCGCTCGACATTACTCAGCAAAACATTTGCACAAATGTGCACAGCTCTTACGCTTCTCGATAAGTTTGAAGTTAAAAAACTTGCACTGAATGCTTGTCTCAGCGATGTTGTACCTTGTACACTTGGACTCGGCTTGCCTTAAGTCGGTGTTTTAAAACGTCTGCGAGGAATTCAGTTCAGCATAAAAAAGCCGTCCTTGATCCCTTCCTTCGCTCGGCACCACACAGCAAAACATTTGCTCAAATGTGCACAACTATTACGCTTCTCGATCAGCTGGAACTTCAAAAGCTCTTGAATGCTTGTCTCAGAAAGGTTGTTACTCGTACACTTGAACTTTCCTTGCATTTGAGATGTCCGGCTGTGTCCTATCTACTTCGCTTTCGATTTTTCATTCAACTCCGTTCGCAATGCGCTGCGCGTGTCATGTGATCATTAAGTTTCGCGCGCTTTGGTCGGAAGTTGCCTCAACATCCGGTCGTTTTAATTTCAAGGAAATTTTTACCTAAAATAAAATTCTTTAAACTTTAACATCAATATCCAAATGGGGAGAATTTAATAAAACAATTATTCCATTTGCGCTTGTTGGATATGAGACTGGCTATAGCCAACTCGGCGCTTCGCGCCTCGTTGGCTATTTACCATCTCATATCCAACGCGCGCTCATGGAATAATTGTTAAATGAATGCATGTCTGAAATGTGAAAGAGTGCTCTGTTTCCAGCCTGATGGGCGACACTTGGGGTCTAGTTAATGCTGTACTACTTATGGACCGGGGGGGGGGGGGGGTGGGGTGGGGAAGTGCGTGGGAGGAGATTGTTGTAAAACCACCTTGTAATAGCCTATCTCCCTGCGAATTCATAAAACAAATCATCATGCCACATATTGGAAACAATGGTGTCGGCCTCAAATTTGATACGTTCGCTTCTCCTCCATTTACTAATTTTGTAAACAAGTAAGCACCCCACCCCCTCTCCCTCTATCCCTCACTTAAAAAACAAAAACGAAAACAAAATTGTTTCGATCCTTCAGTTGCGAATAATAACCGGTGTTTATGTGGTGCTGGCGTAGGGTGGGGCTTCTGACAGGAGGGGTTCTCGCGGGACAGATGATGTTGTGGCTCACGATCGTTACGTAACACCATAATTTCCTTCAGGTAGTATCCAGACACGTTTGGTGCCTTGTACCGCGTAGTCGTAGTGTGGTACCAGCAACAAGAGCCTTCAAAGAACTACAACCCTCAATTTTCAGTGTAAATATATAACAAACTTGACTTCAAAAAAATTAACTTGTGCCCCCCTCTAAGCATACAAATGGCGCCAAGTAACTGGCACGACCAGGGTTTGTTTACTTAGTAACTTTCTGGCGATTTTTTCTCACACCAAATGGCCATAGCCATAGCCATAAATTCGTCTGAAGTCCTTTTTATATTTTTATTTATTATTTTATTTTTAAATGAAGTATTGTTAATTTAGACATCACAAATTTGATAGTATTTGAAAACAACACCCCCAGGAAGGTAACACGTAGATGAATGACCACACGAGGCCACAGGATACCCAAACCCTAACACTAACATCAGCAAGTACTGATAATTGCGTTCGACGAAGGAAGAACGCCTCCCCTAATCTTCTGGGTTGCCTGTTATCGCGTAGGTTCCTTGTGCACGCAAGCGAAAGCTGACCCGTGTTTTTTCGTTCCATCCACGGTTCACCTTTTCGGCGCCTTTTTGAATGACGTCACAATTTGGTTGCGCAAAGCATTCTGCCTCGTGCTTTGCTGGAGTTTGTGTAAAGCGGCCAGCAGACTGTGTTTGTCTCACAACTCAAGTTTAGAGGTTTTGTTTCTTTCACTCTTCTACGAACAAGGACATATACGGGATCATTTGCGATTAACAATACGGTAGCACACAGTTTTTCTCTCTCTGAATTCATGAGGTTTCTATAATAATTTTTTATACTTGTACAAGCCTCTCAATATGCTAATTAAATCGGAACATTCAATACGGGATCATTTGCGATGAACAACACCGTAGCACACAGTTTTTCTCTCTCTGAGTTCATGAGGTTTCTATAATAATTTTTTATGCTTGTACAAGGCTTTCAATATGCTAATTAGATCCGAACATTCAAAATGTTTATCGCTTCATAGCGGTGGGATTTTCGCGTAGAGTAAGCTGACATCCAAAAATGTTTATTGCTTCATAGCAGCGAAATTTTCGCGTAGAGTATCAAAAATATCTTTCTTGCTGCAAGTAAAGGGTAGTATCCAGTAAAAGCAAACAGTGTAGCGTCTCAGTAACATTTTCATCTCACTGAATTCTTGGGAATTCGAGCACTAGATTTTTACTTGGGCTTCCCACAGGGAGACCAAGTTGAAAATTGCCCTTCGTTTTTTTTTCCTTATTCAGTCACAAATCGCCATCTGGGCCTTAAAACGCATGCGTAGGTATCTTGTCGCTCCATGGGTTTGCAAGGGTCGGACATTTATTTAGTCGCCGATTTTCGCGTTTTCCGAACGAAAACACAACTTTTCGAAGTGGTACATCGAAAGAAGAACTACTACGAAAAACTCAACAGTTTCGATAGCGGAAATCCGAGAAATAACGGCGAAGAAACTGTGCTTCGAGTACAAATTGTTGTTTTATCCAGGCGAAGAGTTAGCGGAGCGCGGACATCTCAAATCCTTATTGAGGCCACGGACTTTCTAGAGATTTTAGAGTACTTCTGGGAATTCAACGAAAAGTTACAGGTTTGATCGTGAATTTGTACTGAATACTATTCTAATTGACCGATTCTTTATATTCTGAACAGTTTTTGCGAAAATTTGAAAAACGTACCACGCACGGGTTGATAAATTCGCTTCGAAATGGATTGGTAGTTCTTCAAATCGTTCTCGCATCTCTCGTTTGGCATTTAGAATTATAAGCGTTTCTTTCTTAGGCGTAAACAAAGACTTTTCTGAATAAATTTTTCCTTTAGGAAAGCATTCTGTTTGTTTTTCTTTCTAGTTTAATTGACAAAACGTGACACTGAACTGCATAATCTTGCGTAAACAAACACATGCACTCGAGACGGATCTAATTTTGCCTATGTGACGCGGGACAAATTTCATCGATTAATGGGGGGTGTCAGTAAAACGCGGGGTCGGGGTCGGGGTCGGGGTCGGGGTCATTTTTTTCCGTGATAAACAAACATCCTGCGGCAGTTGCAATCTTCCCGCAGCGATATACAATAGCATAAGCATGAATTCACGAGTAAAGAAATCCACGGATCCTGTATCTTCACAGATAAAATTTATTTAGCGCTACCTGAAATCTTGCAGTTAATCCGAGCCGATAAACTTTAACAAATGCCACAGAGCTAGCATACACAATGGCATATCAAAGACTAATTCTAACGGCTAAGAATGATCAGCAAGAAACCCTCCACTCAGTATATATGAGAATTCCCCCTCAAGATCAAGATAAACACCATTAAGCAGAGCGGTCGCATTACGTTTTGATCAAAAGGGAAGAATCTCTTATACAAAAGGAAAATCGCTTAAAGACATGCTTGTAAAAGCAAAACTGAAAAGGCTTTTATGAAAACAACGGACACACAGTGGGAGTCGTGCAGGTCCTCTCTCCTCCGCATAGGGCTCCGCTGAGAAAAGGGAGTGCAGGCGTAAAATTCCGTGGAAGGCGACGGCGGGCCCTTGCCAGAAACCACGCCCAATATGACTGCGATCCGGGGGAGTCATTTTGTAACTAGGGTGGTGTGCGTACTTATGTCATGAAAATGGCGGGTGTTTGTGAAATTGTCATGTTGCACGATGTGGGAGATTTACTCACGAAAACTTACCTACATGCTTAGAAATCGGGGAAAGTTTGTTTATCTCATGATGACTGTTTAGAAAACACTTTTATTTTGCTGTGATGCCTTGAATCATCACTACAAGAATGAAATTCAAGTTACAGGAGCGGCGATCGTGTGGAGATAAAAGAGTGCATGCAAAGAAATGATTTATTGAGGAAACGTCTGCCAGCTGAGACCAAACAAAAACTGTCGATTCGGTCTTAAAAGAGACTTGAGCAAGTAAGCTTAATGTTTTAATTAAAGCGTATTTTTTTTTCTATACTCCGAAACGACCAAACTTGATATTTTTATCTTGTAAACAAGTTTCATCAGAAGAAGTTATAATGATCTTTCGGTGATTTAATTAGCATTTAGTTCTCACGGGAAGCTTGTTATGTACTGTGATGAAAAAACTGTCTTTAAAATAAGGTTATAAAAGGCCAAAAGGCCTTTCGAGCCCAGAAAAAGCAATTATTTGTTCTTGACTATTGTTGACTTTCACGAAGCGAAATGTACTAAGTCCACTCTCCACGGGTTTCAAGGGGGGCTTCGAATACAAACGATTTTGCTTTTTTCTAGAAATTGTGAAATCTCACCTTAAAATTAACGACCGCAAACTGTAGAGACAAAGTAAATGCTGACTTCCGCCAAGAATGAAACTGTCAAATTTAGAGATGACCGAGAAATATATCAATGTACAAGAAAACGACAAGGATGTACAAGAAAACGACATGCTTCTGGCAGAGGTTCGCCGCCAAGTCAACCCTCTCAGCTTTTGCGCCTGCACTCACTTCGTTCAGCGGATACAAATAACGCCCCATCGAACCTCTGCGGAGGAGAGAGGTGCAGGTCTGTCAACCCCATTTTAACTTCCTTTTTTTTTCTTTTTTTTTTTTCTTTCTTTTTTTTTTTAACATCACAGGTCATTTGTGGGTCAAGTAAGGATTAAAACCAATATAAAAAAGTTAAGTCTCTAAATCTTATTAGCTTAGGATAGGTCATCGGTGACAACACTCGATGCAGTTCCGTATTCTGGCGGACATTGATTCCGTGAATTGACTACCTTTTATTCTTCTACGAGACAATATATTTCCTTGAACTAATAAATTCTTGAACTAGAATGTGCATGAACTCATGAACACCCCCGGCGCCTTCCATGATCGTGCTCGTTTGTTACAGTCAATGCATGTCACGCGTGACTATTATTTCCGAGAATGAAATAAACATGCGTTCGAATTCCTTTGTAAAGCTCGGCATTTGAATGGAATGTAGAACAGTTCTCTGGAATTCGAATCTTTCCGAAAAAGACAATTCATAAATTTTTCAGCAGCGATGTTTTATGAAAATTATTTGACATCGGATTTCCATACAAACACTGTTATTTCAAGCCTGTTTGCCTACTCGTCAAAATGGCGTCGAAAACCGTGATAAGGCCTATTTACATGTCAGTTTTGATGTCGGCAATGAGATTTCAGAGTTCTCGTAGAAATTTCCCCAGTTTATTGACGGTAAAAAAAAAAAAAACTATGAATTTTGCTTTATATTACTGCACAAGTATTTCAAGAATAACAATTGTCTCTAAAGTATTTTGAATCTTTTTTTTTGTCAGTCAATGCGTCTTTTTCGGAAAGATTTCCAGAGAAATGTTCTACATTCCATTCAAATGCCGAGCTTTACAAAGGAATTCGAACGCATGTTTATTTCATTCTCGGAAATAAACAAGCACGATCATGGAAGGCGGCGGGGGTGTTCATAGTAAGCTCATGCACATTCTAGTTCACGAATTTGTTAGTTCAAGGAAATATATTGTCTCGTGCCTTGTATTTTTTGCCTCATTTCGTTTCTTGGAAGAATAAAAGGTAGTCAATTCACGGAACCAAAGTCCGCCAGAATACGGAACTGTATCGAGTGTTGTCACCGAAAACCTATCCTAAGCTAGTAAGCTTTAGAGAATTAACTTTTTTACATCGGCTTTATCCTTATTTGACCCACAAATGACCTGTGGTGTTGGTGTTTGCGCAAACGTTTTTCCGGTTTAAAGTCGCCTTTGACAGGATCCCCCCGTCCCCTCCCCCAACAGTCTAGATAGGGATAAGGAGTGCAGACCACACAACAAAAGATTGTTGCCATTCTATTAAGACAATTATATACTTGTACCCTTTACTTTACCTGTTTAAGATACTCTTTTCCAATCACAACTAGGTCATCTTTAACGTATGTTTACAAATTTTTGTTTTCAAATTGGTAAAGTAATTTGACGATCATGGAGATAGTCGACTACTGACGTTTCGAATGCTAGCCCTTTATGACAGGGAATTTCACTGATTGCGTCACAAGGGCCATTGAGTCATTCGTGCTTTAGATTTCTGCGTAGTCATCATTAGTTCAAGTTCCACTGATTGGCAAAATTTCTACTTAACAACCGTAGACCTTGAAAGCAAGAGAGTGCTCGTGGTGGACACCTGGGTTAAAAAGCAAGTTTGCTTCATCCTGTTTTCCCGATAGAATTTGCAAATGAGCTTACTTAGATTACACTACGTTGTGATCATTACCGATAAACAATCTCATTTCATTTACAGTTACCATACCAAGGAAAAGAGTGGATATCACTTGGATTAATAATAAAGTCACACAGTCATTTGTGGAAAGTCAACTGCTGGAAAAAACATCTTAAACTAGTTCCTTAAATTCGCGAAAAAATAAACAGGTTTGCAATATTCTGAAACTTAAGGGAGCTATATAGTTTCACTATTTTCAAAGACAAGAATTCCAAAATTGGGCATTAAATAACTTTCAAGAGGCTTTCCGCCAACAATATTAACTGATGAGTTTTCGTTATTTGGCCTACGAAAAATATTGATTAAGAAGGATAATCTTACGGGAAATTTAGAAAAGTCTGCCTCTCCAATAATGATGAAGTAAAGGCTAGCCACTTCGTTTGTCTAATAGACATTTAACACACTTGTTTTGCAGAGCTTTGGTGGAAGACCTTCCGTGTTTGTCACCGCAAAATACTCTCGTAGTACAAAACCGGATGACGCTGTCTATTTATGGTTGGAAAATGTCGAAAGTCGAGGGTTTGAAGTCTGCGTCAGAGAATTCTTGCCTTTTGACGGAAAACACCAGGATACAAATGTGGTAAGTTGTATTGACAACTAAATAAATTCATCAACGTTCAAACGACGAAGTACATCAGTCAGCCTTTAAAAAAGTTAACTGGAGTGATAATCATAACGGCAATTCTCCTTGACTTTGCCGCCAGTAGAGTGGTTCTGTACAGCCCCCGAAATGATCCCCAACCCTGAAATGATCCCCAAATGGATCCCGAAATGATCCCGACCCCTAAATGATCCCCGTTCATCTTCTTGTCGACCCCGAAATGATCCCCAAGGAATTATGGAATGGTGATTAAACATGAGACTGTGGATTGCTCAATAATTAGGGAAAGTAAAGACATTTTGGCGTATGTAGTAAATAGATTTACGGCGCCGATATTAACAACTAAAAGAGAATAAAGTAAACTAAGAATAGGGAAAATTTTGCAATAAATGCAATTTGTAGAAACATTTGTGACTGAAGCTAATTAATGTTTTTAATGAAAGGTGGACTGCAACTGGCTAAATGGCTAGCTAACAAAGGCTTTGTGTTGGTAACATTACAAGGAATCCGAAAATGAAAGGAAATGAGAGTGAAACATATGCCTTATGGCTAACAGCGTTCTGAAATAGTAAACTTTGTAATAGCAGAGCGTGGCGAGATCCAACGAATCGACTAAACGTTGTTTTTTTTTTTTTTTTACCGAAATACAAAATATATTCCAATTTGTAAATGAAAGTAAAAATGGCATCTCAAATGTCGTTGTTCGTTTCCCGAATTAACGCTTTGTAAAACATAGCACAGAAGAGGAACTAAAAACCACGCGGTTCGAGACATTGCATCAAACTAAATGGGTCAAAGGTCGACTGGAACGAGACAGTGAACCGACAACTAGTATTTTTTTTTTTAAACTTCGTAAGAATAAAAAGAAATGACAGGATTGCAGCATTTCAACAAAGAACAAAAACGCAATCACATGTTTAATCACCATTCCATAATTCCTTGGGGATCATTTCGGGGTCAACAAGAAGAAAAATAGGGATCATTTTGGGGCCGAGATCATTTCGGGGTCAAATTGGGGATCATTTCAGGGTTGGGGATCATTTCGGGGTCGGGATCATTTCGAAGGCTATACCGTTCCCTCAATTTGAAAGAAATTATTCGGAGGAAATTTCTCCAGTTAAATTTGTCTAACTTCTAGGCATCAACAAAGCGCAAGACTCAAAGTACTGAATGAGACCAGCGCCGAGTTTCGTGCCCGGTGAAATAGGATGAGTTTCGCATCTCCTTGTCCCGTTTCATGTCGTGCGTCTACCGTGCAGAGCGTTGTTTGACATGCTGCACGCTCACTACCTGCAACCAAATTGGGTTGCACGTCAGTCATTATCCATTTTTCACTGATGATCAAAGCACGCACCAGCCGAACCTTTCCTGTTTTATGGGATTGGTTTGCGTTGCTTGGAAACGGATCTGATTTTTTCTGGTCTATAGGATTGGTTTGCTTTCCTCGGAAATGGATCTGATCTTATTTTACCTTCATTGGAGAAATGGTTTTCTCAAACAAGGGCAAACCTGCAGCTGAAGACAACTACGGATTTAACCAGGTGAGTCATCACACACAGTCTGAGTGGATCTGATTTTTCTGGTTTATAGGATTGGTTTGCTTTCCTCGGAAATGGATCTGATCTTAATTTTACCTTCACCGGAGAAATGGTTTTCTCAAACAAGGGCAAACCTGCAGCTGAAGACAACTACGGATTTTGTCAGGTGAGTCATCACACTCAGTCAGCCTTCTTTCTTTTCTAATTAATAGCCTTTGATCCAAACCCTCTATACATGCTCATGCAGCATCTCTGTTTTATAATCAGTGGAACTGTCGTTAAAATCTTTCATTGATGCCTCTATTCTCCATTTTACCGAGTTTCCAGGTGACACTGATTGGTAAAATGCCTCTTTGTAAATATAAGTTGATATTTCCATACTAAGGAACATCATCAATACTTATCTCTTTATTTATTTGCTTGCTTGTTGTATAATTTTACAGCACATGCCTTTCAATACCACGTTGTACGCGTCACCAGTGGTCCTTGTTTCCGTTCACCACCAATATGACCGCCAAACAAAAAGCTTCGTTCCTCCTGAAAACAACATCATCACGGCCTTGGTAGAGGTATGATATCACTTTTGGCTCCATTAATGGCGGGAGCGTTTTTTACTATTTTTTTTACATAAACTTAATCGCTGCATATTCGTTTAAACGATTTTTTTTTTCTATAATCGCAAAAAACGTCTACGCTAGTAAAGAAATGATCTTCTCCGTCCAACTTCTCTGCCTTAAGGTCAGGAAAACGCAAGCTTACCCAAAATGTTATAAAAAGTCCCCAATACTAGCAAGAAGACTATGTCTATGCAGTAATAGCCGTTTCACAGTTTGACAGCATCCCGTTAAAAATTAGTTTCGCTCACATTTCACGAAAAGGCCCATAAATTGACAAGAAGACAATTTCGACCCTGAAATTAGCACCTTTTTTTACGGTTTGGCAACATTCCAGTGAAAAGATTAAGCAGAACGGACTATATTTCCGTTTTTCGCATAGTCTGTGAGGTAGGCACACAAGATTGCAAACTACACCCTGTAAAATGAGTAAAAATGACAGCTGTCACTTTTAAAAATCCCATTGAACACGTTTTATGAGCCTGACAAAATGGAAATTTTTGTTTCTTGAGTAGTAGAGAATTAACATCCTCAAAATGGGTGTACAAAAAGTGTAGTTTCCATTCCCCATCTCCAACTATTGGTGTTAGCGCTCATTCAAATTTCCGCAGTTTTATTTCTCCCGCTCTTTTTTAGTTGCGATCGAATGAGACATGAAAAGAATTGCTGGGGAAATATCGCCAATATTTACCAAGGACACGAGTTGTAATGACATCAAACCTCATCACAAACGTTTTTCTTTTTTTTTTTGCTATGCAGAAAGTTGGCCTTAAGAGTATGAAGATTTGTGTTCAAGACTTACTGGGATCAGGAAGCGGTCACGACCCTTTAACAGTAACATATGCTGTTATTGGAGGTTGGTTTTCCTTTTTTTTCTCTAATTTGAATCAGTTTTTAGGGTTTTCAGAGAAATGTAAAGTCTCATTTTTCGCCAAGCATTAGTAGAATTGAATAAGAATGTAAGATTTTGTCCGTAAAACTTTGCAGCGTAGAAAATAGGTTTCTTGATTCATGGTCAAGTAAAATGAAGTTATTTTTGAACCATTTTACAATAAACCCATTTATTTACACCACTCGTCAAGGAAATTACTAATTAAGATAAATTAACAATATTTTTGTTGTCACAGATCTCAATCCCTGTCTTAACGTGCATTGCCCACGGTTTGGAGTGTGCAAGACGTACACTGCGCATGACGCTCGCTGTGAGTGTTTTGAACAATGTCCCTCTTATCAGGATCCAGTGTGTACTGCGAATGGAACAACATACGACAACAAATGCTGGCATGAGTTAAGTTACTGTAGAGGACTGGAAAATAACCTTGTGTACCATCCAGGAAGTTGTGAAGGTAAGAGAGATAGACTAATGTAGCTTACATTGAAACTCATCATTAGACCACACACAATAGTACAACTGTCTTCTTTGTCCTACTGTTATTTACTATGTCGTAGCGACAACTTGCTATTACCCAAAATCCGCCACCCTATCCCTCTCCACTGCAACATAGCATACCATTTCGCCTAAACTGAATGCAGTTGTCACAGGAGGAGAACGACAGGTATCCCACAATCCTTTGCGTTTACAACTATATTAGCAACATTTCATGTGACGTCATCAGTCTCTCTATGGTACGATAGGGCAAGTTTCTGTCACAAATCGCAGCTTCATTGGAAACGTGCTTCGTTGTAAAATGCTCTGCTTGGCGGATAACAAGGCTGATCTACATACACTGCGTGTTCACCTGAAAGGCTTCTCCTGTGCTGTACTTTGTTGCAAGGAAATTCTCTGGAGTTACGTCGAGAGCATGTCGAAACGAGGGTTCTCTTTGGTTCCGAAATTCATCGAAGATCGGCCTGTCAATGAGCTGTTCGACAGTTTATGGAGTCCTGTCCTCATTCGAATCAATTGCAGTTGCGACATTACCGTAATTTTATCATTTTTATGCGGAGTATCAAAAACGAATTCATTTGTAAACCCCGAGATGAATGAAAATTTGTGTATACGTGTCGGCTTTTGTTCCCTTGGTTTTTATGCAGATGTGTAAATAAATATAGGCTATTTTGGTGTGGATGAAACAGTGCATTGAAAAGCGCTTTTTCTGATTTTTCTACAGTTTGTAAATCCTCAGGACAAAACTCAGGGATCAACTGGAGCTTTGATTTGGGATTTTGAAAGTTTGCGTCGAAATTGTTCTGCGGCTGTGGTGCAGGCTTCGACCATTCAGGAGGCTAATGTGATAAATGTATTTTGTCATCCTGTTGACCCTCGCTCAAGCAGAATGCAACTGCGGCAATTTCAAGCAGTTCCCGTACGGGTGGAATTCGAACCAAATAACAACAACAACAATCTTTATTATTCGTGCCCAGAAATTAAACAGTGTTACATAAATTCAAGAAAGAAAAATTACTAAGGAAGAGGGCACAGCCACTTAGAAATAGCAAGTTAATCGAGCTAAGTGACTGGGCCAAGCGGAATATAATATAATATATAATAATATAGAAAACAAAAATGCCATCAAATTTGATGTCTATTTTGATTATGGCTGGCACATAATAGGCTACTGTGGTGTAAACAAAATTCCCAAGATAAGGAAAGCAATTAAGGGAAGGAAATTAAAAGTTTGTCGTTGTAATATATTAAGAGGGAATGTATTCCCTGGCAAAGTAAATTTAATTTTTATGCATCTGTCAGTGTTGTAAAAAAGGGGCAATGGGAAAGGGACAGCCCTCAGAATCATTATAACAGCAACCCGGATTAATAGTCAGATAAGGGATCAACCAGATGGTGGAAAAATTGGTATGAAAACAAGGATTTAAAGTCAGTTCGCTATATCTCATCCCCAAATTTATGGTTTTTTTCCTCTAAATAATTATGTACCAATTATGTACAATAAATGCACAGTTGAATGACTTGACCCTCCTGCCTACAGACCCCATGAGGGCCACATATCACTGTCTGTTTTATTTCAGCAGAAGCCAAGTGTCTGCTTACTAGAGGCATACCTTGTGGAGGTTTGATTTAATAATGTAGTGTTCGTGTGGAACCTCGAGTGGCCGCTTAAAAGGGTCATACTCCTACAGAAGGCATGCATTACAGGAGGTTTGACTGAATACCCTGTCTGAATACTGATGCAGTCAAATCTTCGCTAACAGACCTCCTCTTGGCAGCCGCCTCTCCTAAGTCACATGTAGGCACATAACCTCCCATAAGTAGACACCTCTCATAAGAGGCACTCAGATGTGGTCGCAGTCACACATGAAGAATTCTAAAAAAAATGTTCAGGAAGTATGGGACCCTTTATTTACTTTGATCAAGACTGAGACTCTAGACAATTTTTGAATGTTTATTTTTATTTTTAACATTGGATTCCCACATCAGCACTATAGATTGCACCATGCTTGGCTGTAATAATCTCCAGGTTATAACAGCTGTCAGTAGTATCTGGTGAAAATTACAGTCATGTATGAATATACCACATATGCCATTAAACATGTAACAGTAGGAACATTTATGTTCACAGGGTATATTAAATAATATACTACATGACTTTCTGATGTGCCATTACACTTTAAATAAATTTCCTTATTTCCATACCATGAAAGGAAAATAAATATTGTTTTAATCTAACAATTTAATGTTGGTTATTTTACTTGACATTTACATATTTTGATGTCCTAAACTGTTTTTCCTAGTCCCTTCTCAATCTAATTTTTCTGAGTTACTGGTTCTATGCACAAAGTGAGGAGCCAAATTATGGCCTGATTACATGAGCCACACTATGTATTAGCAATGTCAGCTATGTCTGTGATGTCTGAGAGGCAGATCAGTTTCTTGATAAATTGTGACAAATTAGAGACACCTCCTGCCAGACCCTGGAATATGGCATCTTTCAAATCTGATGGCACATTTAAACAAGGAATCTCATTTGGAGGTACTGCTTCAGGTGTCTGCTGGTCTGGAGTGCTCCTCTTAGCCTGCCTTGGTTGTGGCGCCAAGGTCAGCTCCTGCAAACAACCACTGAGGCTGTGTGAGGTTGTAGGCTTCCTCTGCTGCCTCCAAGGTCTCAAACTTGCTTTTAAAATAGGTACATACTCCGCTCTGACCCTGGTGTATGAGAAAGAAGTAACCAGAGTATTTTTACCCACCTGCCATATCTTAACATAATACAAAAATGTTGTCACGGTTTGAAATTTGGCTTCAAATTCAATTTGAAAAGCTAGTTTTGCTCAAGGGTGAATAGAAAAGAACACTAATTTTGGAGATTGAATAGCTAATCAGAGTGTGCATAAGGCACCATTTCAGGGTCTCCGAAAGCAAAAAGAAAATACTCAGCTAGATTAAGATTCCTTAAGTTGGTTCATTAGTTTAGTGGAGGGGGGAAATTAAAGTTTTAGAGTGAGGTGGTACCCAAAATTTATCATCTAAAATGGTAAGTTCAATTTTGATGAACGTATCAATCTTTACTCATCTTTATGCGTAAAGTGTAAGCCAATTGAAAAGGAACGATAATACTCATTTGGAAAATGATTGCAGCTGAAACTATCTTTATTACTAATACAATGGTAGTTTGTACAGCTTTTACATAATGAACATTTTGAAATTTTGAATAAGGAACATACTTGTGAGAAGAACATTCGCTGATGTACTTGTCTTGATATGGGAAGCTGCATCTGCCCAAAAATCACTAATGTCTCTAAAAGAAGGTCATTCTCACTTTAACTATCTCTTCATACTTTGGGTCTGTTCTACCAATTACAATAAACTCCACGAGAGCCCTCTCTTCTTCATATGTCCACTTGTGTCTTTTCACCGGTGACTTCCGTAAGGGGCTCACAATGGAACATTTTGCCTTTGTAAGAATATGTTTGGCCACCTATGGAAAATATTCATTGCTTTCAATGAAACGGGACAGTGGTATAAACAACATAAATTTTAATTTGTCACTCACCTTTCGGTTTAGGCTTTTGGATGAATGCTTATCTGATGTCACTGGTGATGCACACTTGCTTGAAAATAATGTTTTACGTGTGGCCGGCGACGATGTATTACGAACTCGCTTTTTCTTAGGCTTGGATGTTGTCGTACCCGAGGGTACATGAGTGCGTTTGGCACTCAAATCTTTGTCTGGCGAATTTTCCATGATAAACCTAAAAAATAACACACAAAAGTTTCTTATTAGGAGTTCTGTGAAACAAACTAAAACGATAACTTCACTCATAGTTCGCTAAAAAAGCGCAATAAACAAACAAAAACACATTGAAAGTTCAATCTACATTAAACGCAGAATCGCCATGTTTGTTATTATGTGAGATCGGAAATCGGCGGTTTGGACCATTTTCGACGGTTCAGAAATGCAAAAATCGTGGGTCACTAAGGGTCACTATGGGTCAAGTAAGTCCAACTAACTTTGATGTTTTGAAATTTTAATAGTATGTATAAATCGTTCAAGCAGAAAGAGAATTATTGTGGATTAATTTATGGACCTCATTGAAGCGATCGTTACGGATAAATGTCAACATTGTTATCCAAATCAAAGCAAAAAACCTTTTCGGAACTATTAATTCCTATAGAAAACATTCTGACTAGTCAAAGAGATCGTAAGGTTGTTGTAAAAGGTTCACTTACCTCAGAACAACGCTTTACCTCTGAAAACATGCACGTCGAAAACAGCCAAAATCTGCCACGTTTCGAAGGAAATCCGCCATTTTTATGAAACCGGACAATGCAAAGGATTGTGGGATACCTGTCGTTCTCCTCCTGCAGTTGTCATAGATAGGCCCGTCTGCAGGGAATACTTTTTCTATCGCAGGATTACTGTTTGACAGCCTGTGTGGCATCTCCCTCCAGAAACATCCCTGGACAATTAGAAATTACATTTGGCTTTTTCAGCCAGAAGTTAACATAATGACTAACGTTATATTTAACAATTAGATTATGAGCTCGAGATTTCTATCGCGTGATAGTTGATGAGGGCGAAGCCCGAATCAACTATCACGCATAGAAATCGAGAGCGAATAATCTAATTGTTTTAGTATAAATCTACTAGTCGTTCAAAACTAAACAAGAAAATTATCTATTTCCTCATCGCAGACACTTCGAAAACGCGACGAAGCGGCCGCCATTTTGTTGAAAACCGCTACTCACTATCTATCACAGAATAGATAGCGAGTAGCGTAGCCAATCAGAGAACGGCATTCGTGATAGAACACTAATAGATTGATACTAAGTGCAAATAGCACTGGAAACTCACACGTCCCTATTGCACACGCTTGCCTATACATTTACCACATTTTGCTGCCAGGGTGTCCGTTATAACACCAAAACGTGACTCTGCAGGGAATATCAAAACGCAAAGTAAAGTGCAGTTCAACAGTAGAGTAACTATTCTTTTTACTTTCTTTTAACTCTTTAATAGGTTTTCCGATTGTTCGAGGCCGAGTAGAACTCCTCCATGTTCCAAAATGGTCCGATTCCAGCTGCAAAACAATCGCATTCCCACCATACCGCTTCTATCCAGACAAACAGGTTCATGTCCAAGTCACTGTCAATCACATGAAGCTCAACGAAGCCATCACCGTCCATGAAGCTGTCACCTCGTGGACAGAAAAAATTAACAGCAACAATTTCACTGTTTGCGTGATGCAAACAGGACGGAAACAGGAAACTGTTAATCCGTTTGCTACCATAGATTGGCTTGCCTATCAAGGGGCACCGAGGGATGGATTAACGGGAAAGGTCCAGTTGCAAAAGTGGTGGTCTGGGACAAACTGTGCAGATGTAACTTTTCCAAAGGTAAGATTTGAAACTTTTTTATTTCAAAGATCTTTCTTTTCGTCGTGTTTTACCGACTGATAAAAGATATAAACAAAGGTCGTGTGTTGCCTCCTAAATGATTGCAAAAAAGCACAACTTATGCCACAGTATATCCAGTGATATGAATGCTTAGTCAGTGGTCTGAGCCTAAAATTTGCTCTCACTGATCTCCTCCTTGAATCTCAGAAAATGTGCCGCTCGATTCAAAAACATTCGCCTCGAAACTATCGTTGAGAAGTCACAATGAAGCAATTGCTTGCTCAATTAACAACTGCAAACTAGTTTCCCTAAATATTTTTCTGTTTCTAATATTGCAGGACAAGTTTTCTGAGGCGCCCGTAGTTCTCGTGACCTCAGAACACCTGAGGCTTGGTAAGGAGTATGATGCCGCTCTCATTTGGGTCGAGGATTCTACAAAGAGTTCTTTTAAGGCCTGTCTTCGGGAAATGCAAAATTTCGATGGCAAGCATGAAGATATCATTGTGGTATGTGCATAATAAACTACTTCTACAAGGCAGTGGGAATATTTTGGTAATTTTAGAATGTATTGATTAAACTAATTTGTGATAACATGAGCAATCCTGTGCTTCGCGGGAACTTATTTTTGCCATGCAAAAATCTCTCGGATTTGCCCAAAAATTATACAAAATGCAAAATCATATTAAATAGAAATTTTGAGTGTTGTTTAAATATTAGGTCTATTTAGTTTTTGGTATCAATAGTGTGACGAATTTAAAGTTAAATCTAAAAGGACCAAAGCTAAAGCAATCTCTGATTTTTACGGAACATTATCAAGTCTCCTTTTCCAAGAGTGCAATTGTTTTATGGTTTTACTTCCGATTTCTGCTTGCAGGTCGTTTCAAAATAATCTGTCATGCTCAAAAATAGGGTTGAGTGGGAATTTTGATAGTTATTGTAAAACAAGGATTAAGAAAAGACAAGAAGGGGTGCAAGGCGTTTTATCTCCCTAGTCCCTTGTAATTCACACAACAAGCTTTTGCTAGAACTCTCGGCACAAAAATGCTGAACGGAGCTTAAGGTAAAGAGTGTACCGCAAGGAGGTTTTTAAATCAAAGGCAGAAAGCTCATTAATTTAAAGGAAGATCTCATTTCCCTCTACAGCTGTAGGCTTAAAACTCAAGTTTACCAGAGGTTTTGTTAATAAATTTATAGGTGTTGCAAATTATGGCTGTTTATTTTATTTAACAGAACTGGCTCGCGTTCGCCAAACTTCACAAGGCATTGTTTAACGAGCACGGGGTAATCGATTTTCCAAATACTTACCCTCCAACAGACGAAAACAACAATGCTTGCTGCGAGGTAAGAAAAGCAGGGCATTCAAGTAAACCAATTGCAAGGTAATGCTGAATAGTTCTGTAGACGAAGTGCGCGAGGGAATCTTGTGGTGCAGTATATATGAATAGACTCATATAGTTTTGTACATCAGCCGAGAATCATGAGCTACATCATTTATGTCCCATATTTTAGAATATAGACTTTTAAAAGCGCACATATGGATCCTTGGTTCATTTCATTTACACATATCGATTCGTGTGGAATACTCCGCAACCATAGACATTCCTGCAACGTAGTATATGCATGTACATGAATTTTTAGTTCCATGGATTTCTGTGTCATATCCGCCAATCCTATGGCGCAAAATCCTGACCTTTTTGTAAAATTGCGTCTACAGGAAGCCTGACAGTTCCAGGTTATATTTACGCGTGTTTCTTCTGTAGCAAATAATGTGCTTCCTGGACAAACACTGAGCTAATATGGTAAAATATGTTAGGAAAACACCAAGAAAATAATCTTATCTTCTTTAAAGGTGAGGATAAGAATAAAGTAGCGTTATGTCTTACAAAATCAAGAGGTTAATTAAAGAAAGCTCAAAATGCAAATCAAAAATGTTATAAGTTGGTGTTTTGTAAGGATGAGAGGAAATATGCACCGAAAGTGTAAAGAACTTATAATATTGGCTTGAATAATGGAACTAGAAGTAATACGATTTGTTTCTCTTTTAGTTCGTTTCATTTACAAGAGCTTACAACTCAACACCAACGATTTTAATATCTGCTAATCACAGCACGAGGGCAAGTGGAAACTCGGCTCCTGTCCACAACGGCATGACGGCCTGGATCGAGGTAAAACTTTGTCTTCAATATTCCTGAAGGGAAACTTCCATTGCAATGCTTTAAGAGAAAGTTGTAGAGACGCAATGCAATAAAAATTTTTGGAAGTATTTTGTACCATTTTAACGCATATTTTCCTTTCGAAATTCAAAATAACCTGATTTGAATCCACTTAAAAACAAGGCCCTAAGAAAAGGGCGTTGGTAGGCATACCTGTCACTGATGCTCGAAGTGATAAAAATTCAACTTTGATCCTTTGGACCTCTATCAATACCGTAGCAGCTAAAGAAACTGGTAATATGAGATGTGTCAAAGAAGTTAAATCAAACTGGTTTTCTCGTCCTTTTTTAATAATATAGCACCATAGGTTGCTAGTCTTGGTGTGGAAATTACGCACGTACTTCTGTAACGAAAGTAAGTGTTTGTGAATTTTTTGTGAATAGATGCGTTATCCAGTGGCAAAAGTGGAGCAAATGCAGCCAGTGAGCATTAAGCTAACTTTTCTTTTACAGAACATGAATTGCTCCGGATTCAGAGCTTGTGTCAAGGAATTATACGAAACCAGATATGATCCGCTGTCAGTGAGTTATGCGGTCCTCACAGGTCAGTAAATAATGGATAGCTGGTAAATAAGTAGTTTTATAAGCGAAGAATGCATCTTCATGACCCTTAAAATCCCGTCATTTTGAAATTGATTGAACTACTGAACTACTTTTCAAAAATACCGAAGTATCCATCTGTTAGCTATTGTAGAGCCGTTGTCTGAGAGAACCGGGCAGACGTCACGGATGGGGGTCGGCCGATTTCCTTCATTTTTAAGCTGTTTTTTACTTTCGATCAGTGATGTTGAAAGGCAATATTTTTATATTCAAACACCTTATAGTTTACGAGATCCGACCACCCCCCCAAAAATCGGCCGTTACGGACGAGAAATCCGCTAAAATTCAAATGCTTAACTTCGGTAACGCGTAGACAAATTACTCGCCACTCAAATTCTACCAACTTCGAGAATCTCTTATCTGGATAGTTTTTCTCTGATTCTAAGTCATCTCAAACTTTCTCGATGCGTTTGTTACCTTCAGAAAGGAAAAATGATTTGCACGTGATAAAATTCAAAAGATAAACATGTGTGTTTATTGACTTTTCGTATAACCGTTTTCTCAAAAAGGCGGCCGTTTATGGTAAAAGGCAATGGTTCTAAAAAATCATTATCATCTCCTTTACACGAATAACGAAACTGAAGTTTGGGATCTACAAAATCAGAAGCGCCTTCAACCTTGATTTCAAGTACGATTTACCCGTAATATTGACAAAATAACATGTCACGCACATTGTCACGCACAGTTAATCTTCAAATTCTACACTTGGACAATTGTACATTACATTTGTTTGATAGATATGCCTTAATGTAAAACGCTATGACTGTTTATCTTCTCGGATTTTCCATCGCGTTGCTCTTTTAAATCTTGCTAAACCTCTGAATAAAACACTGGTTCAAGAGGCATAAGCTTTCAGCGGCTCGGATTTCATTTGCTCTCAAGCATGCGACTAGATTTCATTAAAACGTGACGTTTTCCAGTCATAATTGTGACCAAAGTGACCAAGGACCACCGGTACTGAATAAGTGAACCATTAAGGTAAAGCTTCTGTAGAGAACCTCTACTGGAGATCCTACTTAGCTTGTAACCACGTATTCATATGAGGATTGCCTAGTTATCGAGGTCTCGTCTCAGTTCTTTGTTTGAAAAACATACGTGTGTCCTTTCACATTATACTGAAATTGTGCATACCGGAATGTGAAATGATCTCGATAAGCCTGTACAGCTCTTACGAAATAATTCTTAGAAAAAAGGTCGTGTCTGAAAGTACACACAAGTTCCCAGGAATGGCCACGACTAACCTCGAGTGACTTCAAGGGACAACAGCTGAACACGACTGAGGATGCTTCAAAATATTACACTGACTTCTCCATTGGGTCGTTTTTATCAAATAGTCATTTTTATGCCGCAAATGGACCGTTTCTGGAGACTTGAATAGGCAAAATTGACACTAAAGACATTTCCAAGAGTGGAAAGGGAGTGCGGATAGAGGACGGGGGGGGGGGGGGGGGGAACTGAATTTATCGCTTCCCGCTACTCAGTAGCCCCTCCCCCCCCCCCCCCCCCCCACACACACACACTTTGTTGACTTTGCAACTTTGTGATTTATAGACTGCAACTTATAAGGCAGTGTTTTGTAATTTTTCCTATTTCTCCCGACTCCCTGCACCTTGAGATTCCTACTTTTCCTCCCTTTCCTTTCCCGCCTCCACCCACTGGCCACCCCCTTTTTTTTAGAGGAATTTTTTTCTCGTGGTCTCTCGAGACTCAGCCTGGTACCCTGCCGTTTACGCTCTCATGGTGGGAATATTTATTTATGACACAAATTAAAATTTTTTAATGCCATTTTTTTTTCACTTGTAGTCACTGAGAGCACAACAACAAATCTATGCAAATCACTCTATTTTAATATTTTAAAGTCCTAAACTTCGCAAGAAAAAAAGTCATAAACAAGGGGGAAGGAGGTGGAATTAGAGTTAGACGGGAAGCCGTAAATTAGCTCCCCCATCCGCACCCTCCCCTCTCTCGTCTTAAGTCTTTAGTGTCGAATTTACCTATTTAAGAAATGGTCCATTTAAGTTAACTAGTGACTATTTGATAAAAATGACGTCATGAAGACGTCAGTACCACATTGTGATGCATTCTCAATTGTGGTCACTCGTGTCTACTTTTACACACCATCTTCATGCGTTGTGTCATTCCCTCACCTCACATCCCCCCAAACCTTACATGCAAACATCTGGTTTCTCATAATAAAACAGGGTCTGTGAAGTTGCCTTTTGATTTTACTTTTTACGACATGTGTTACCCAGTTTGACCATTCCTTTTTTAAATAATCCTTTCCAGTACTTGTCCTTAAAAATACATGACCGAGATGGTACCACCGCGTCGTCTAGGCTGATCTACTGTGGAAACTATCCATGCAATGGTGGGTATCTTACACACTGCTACAAGAACAGCAATTTACTAAATCTTCTATCGCGTCGATGAAAGTAATTTTTCTTTGCTGATTCCCTTCCGTTGGCAGTACAAACTTTGCACAGATGTCTTTCAGTTCAGAAACTTTGAGCTTTTTCAGTTTTTTATCCTTTGCCATCAGACAAATATTGCGGCCTTCAAATGACAGTGGGTGTTGGAAATCTACTGTGTCGTACACTTCCTCCCTTAGGTTCTTTGCCACACAGTGATCTTCCAAGCTTCTGAAGTCATCATCATCTAGAATCTCATCGTCATCGACTGCAACGGCAACCTTGTCACTGCTTTTCTGCACTGCAGACAATCTTGAGAAAAAGCTGCTTATTTGCCGTGTTGTTTTCAATTCCTCAGATGAAAACCGTGGGAGTCTCTTCGAGTCCCTGGCTTCTTGCATCTCTTTTGAAACATCAGCCGGATTAGCCTTTTGACCACTGCGCAAACCTTCATTGAATTTGGCTATCAAAAAAGCTTTTACGTTCTCAGAGGTTTTAGTTGCAGTTTTCTGACCTTTTAATGCCCATCCCTGTAAAGGAACTGCATCATCATCGCAAGAAGAAGGATATACACCAGGCAGTAGGGTTGATGTAGATGGTTCAACTGTCCTTGAAACTACTTCGGTGACATGCTGAGCCCACTTTCTTCTGACAGAGTCGTAAGCTGATTCGCGTTCTAAAACAAGCGTATGTTCTCCAGTGTCCATATGAGCCTGGGCGTCGTTCTCGCTTCCAAACGTAAGCACACAGCCTGGTGTATCACAATAAAACACCTGATTTTTAGAGGCTCGTGGTTCACAATGTGGTTTTGCAACGACGCTTCTGGTCTGGGGAATCGGGCCAAATTGCTGCAGTAAGGTCATTCCAGTTTTCCCTTGCAGAATGATTCCTTCATACGACACTAAACGTCCGGGTCCTACTTGATAAGCACACCATACCCTAATTCCAGCTTCCGTAAACTCAAAGTTGTTGAGCTTGCTTATTCGTTTGAGTTTGTTAGTCCCACCTGTTTCGTTTGCCAAGTTTACGGCTGCCACAGCTGCTCTGCACCCTCCGATGCCTCCATGGGACTCTAGCGCTTCCTTCATATCGGCGGCAGTTAGCACATCGTGTTTCTCGTTAACGTATCGTCTGATGTGAGCCTTCATTGGCGCTATCTTTCGGTCACATATGTCTTTCCCTGCTTGTGGTTCTGAAAAGTCGTATCTTCGGATATGTATTCCTGTCCTTAAACCAATGGCTGGAAGGGCAAACAGCAAGGGCGCATTGTGATAACAGGCACCATTATCTGAGCGGAGATACACTTCTGAAATGAATGGTTGCTCCCTTTTGAGAATCTCTAGAAGACTTTCTATTATTGAAGCGACAGCAAACCAATCTTGCTTGCAAAGTTCAAATAAATGAACAAAACACTGCACTGAAAAGGCCTCCTCCTGTTTCTCAATTACGCAACTTACATGCCAGCTCTTACCCCTCTTGCCGAAAAAATCCCTCATTTGCTCTCTGTACCTGAGAGGTAAGAATTTCATTGCCCAGTCCATGACAATGAGGCAGTTATTACCGTTGAGCTTACTGAGCACATCTTGTTTGGCCAAATCTTGATTGACAGCACGTAAGTTATGCGCCTTCCATGCGTCAATTGCCTCTTTTGCTTTACTATGCTCAAATTGGAGCTTTTGGCTAGTTACAATATCGTCATTTGGACTGGACGCACCATCCAATTTGGTGCCAATGGCTTTAATCACTGTCTCAATTCCACGACAGGCGTCACAGCGAATGTCATGAACATGACTGCACATGCCCTTAATTGAGAGATCAGTGGTAGAACTCAGTGCATACACAGTACAGTGGTCTGCGCACCTCTCATCCCTTCTCACGTGTAACCTGAAGTCAGCTTTAAGGTATCTCTTTGCATCTAACAGTTGTTGCTTGGTGTCTTTCTCCCAATTTGAACTCACTCCTTGCGTGGTTCTTAAGGTACTGGCAATGTCGTCAAGAGATTCAAATGCTTGAACGCCCTCCGTAATAATGTAGTCCAGCCCATGCAAGGACTTCTGCATGGACGCCGAGCAGACTTCAAGAATCCTGAAGAGCGTGCGTTCGCTTGCGAGATGAAATCCGATTTCTTCGCAGTAAGTTTGATACTGCGCAATAATCCTTGACGGTATAAGAGTTCTTATCACTGCGGGTATTACAGCATGTCCACCACTGTCTAGTTTCAGTTTTCGGGTGCCGTAGGCAACGTCTTGCAAAAAGCATGGCCTTGATATGTAATCAATAAAATGATCAGTCTTAACAGGATCAAGGCGTGTGCGAAAAATGGGTTTATCAGGGAGGGGCTGACCTTCCCCTACGTCAATGGCGTGACGACGGGCTTGGTCAATACGCCATTTTGATAGACCTGGGATCATTTGTTGAAGTTCAGTTTTGCTAAAGTCATTCACAAAAAGAGAAAGAATCTGGCGCTTAGTTTGCCAGTTTTCAGCGTCGTTATGGGCAGAAATAAGTGTATCCACAAGACCAGTGTCCATCCGTTTTCTCTTCGCAGATGGTTCGTCACTGACATTTCCAAGCTCCGTTTCTTCCCGGACACAATTCCACAATTGTTGTTCTTGTCCAGGAACAACAACAGATAACGCCGCTTGAAAAACGTCTTTCACTTTCCGTTGATAGTATTTTTGCTGCGTCACTGACACGTCATCCCAAGATGTGTTCAGTGTCGATGCAATAGGACTGTAACGACCGTCAGTAAGTTGCGCAACAGTATGGTTGAGTGCATCTCTCTTCTCGTGCTGATGTTCTTTCTCGTCAATCCACAAGCTTACTTCTGCGTCATTTTCATTTATGGAAATCATGGAGATATTCACCTCGCTTTCATATGGTGAAGCAGAACTGGCCCTTGGTCCCTTGGGGGATTCATCAGTCGAAATGATAGATACCAATGGCTCGTCCTGAATGATTGCAGTGCTGAATTCAGTATCCTTGAACAATAAAAAAAATTACGATTTTTGTATATTTGATTTTTACTGATTATAATTGATAATAATTATTTCTGTGAGAACATCAATTAAAATGGAGACGTAAAAACGCCAAAAGTAAGAATACTTACGAATTCAATTGACGCGAATTGTTTTTCTTGCCTTATCTGGTAATGACGTTTCCTACAACTTGTGCATAGAACTAAAACGACAAAGTGAAAAAAAAATCAAGTGGGATTGAATCTTCGGACATACAACATGGTTGTGGGGTAGAGAAGACAAAGGCATTGCTTTTGATTCATTTTCTCTATTCCATGTATCGCTTTTTACAAAAAGTACTTTGAAAGATTACCCGAGAAGTCACCTTCCATTGTTTCGCCTTAAGAAGTCGCGCAACAATTATAAGCATAAAAATAGATGAGCACAACAACCCCTTAGAGAGCTTCAACGAATTGCAGGAACCTGGTATCATTCACCATAATTTTTATCATTTCTAGTCTACATGTATTTTAAAAAAGTTGAAGCGCTTGTCAGTCTAAACCCAAACTCGGGCTTGTCGCACAAATCCTATTTAAATCGGAATTCCGTTCCCACCTCCCTTCATAACTCCGCGACTATTAAAGCTATGACAATGACACTTGGAGTATTAAGATGTTTACTTTGAGGTCCGCAACGACAAGTGAAGACGTCACCTTACGCGGCAATTAGTCATATTGCCAAATTGTGGGCATTTTGGATCCACTTTGCATCCCTGGATTTCCCCAAAACGTCAGGAAAACACCAAAATCGAACAAGTAATCAAAAGCACTAAAACACTATTAAATATGACCTAAAAATATAAAAGTTACAGTGACAAAACTAATTTTTCTGCAGTTGAAAATAGAATTTTGGATTCTTCTTGAAAAACGGGTTGTAAAATATTGGTTGTCATGGTAACATCAATGTCACGGCGCTTCGACAAATATTAAGGTTATAAGTCGCCGAGCCACAGGCAGATTTTCCCCCTTCTAGATAAGGTCTGTCAATACAAAAGTATTTTCGCACGGTTTATGACTCCCCAGGAAAAGCAGATCTCCGATAGGGCTAATGAAATCCGCAAAGTGGGGGGTAACCACGCGTTTTTCTTAGATCATTTAGCTCCTATTTGAAAAAGAAAAAAAATGCCATGTATTGATATGTACTATAAATCTTTTCAGAGTCGTTGCTTACGAATTATCTCTGAAAAATCCGCTGTTACCCGCAGTTTCTTTATGGATTCCAATAAACCTTGCTACTGAGATCTGCTTTTGTCGCATAGTCGTAAACTGCAAAAATCACTATATATTAGGAGGTACCGTCGTCAAAAGCCCGCTCCCTTAGAGACACAGGAAGCCCAAACCGATCTTACAATGCGGTAACATTTCACAGAAATTAGGGATATTTTTTAAGTATTTGTACACGAAACTCTTAAAGTTGAAATGTTTACTTCTATTTCTCAAGCTTCTCTTACAGAAATCGGTAACATGATTCCTATATGTAATAACCAGGAATAAAAAAATTTAGTACCCAAATGAAAAGACTTGCGCCGGATCAGTAAGAATCAAAGGATAGTGACCTGGAGTATTTCATTTCCTTTTGTAAGTACTTTCATGAGTTCCTGGTACTAAGTGATGTAATAAGCAAACGCATTCAAGTCTTAACAAATATCGCACGAATCGCCATATTTGCAAGGTTATCAGCATTGCTCTCTTAGCGGCGAAAATTGTTTATGAAGGAAAGAAAAGGCAAATGAAAAGAACTGAAGACATTTGTGTTTAAGTTAACCGAAGACTGGCCACTCAAACTTTTCTCATGCCGAAAATATGATCATTAATGAAGTAAGAATGACTTTTTCTTACCTGCTCCAACTGGAACTGGTTGGTTTTCATGTTTCTTGACATTTCCAGATTGATGCGTCGAACAATCTTCTCCTTGGACCGCTTTCCCAGATGATTAGGATGAAAACATGTAAGTCGCTTTCTACCAGACCACCCATAGGTCAGGAGGTATCTATGTCTGGGGCAAACAGTAAATTCATCCATCTGTTTTCGACTGGGAGCTATTAATCCGGCACGGCTGAAAATGACATCAGCTTCGCTTGTTTGCGATGTTTGATCATCTCGCGCTCCGCCACTTAGACCAAGCGAGGAAAGATGGCTTTCTAAATCATGATCGCAAGAATTTACTGAGATTATTTTGTCCCGGAGCGGCACCACAGGGTGAATTTTCGTTAAAAAACGAACAGCTCATTCTGGAGATCGTGAAGGTGCGGTAAAGTGCGCAATTTGTAAATATTGTTAATTACATTTCCCCGCAGTACTTAATGATGGTTGAATTCCGATGAGAAAATGTTTTGACGATTTCTGTCCGAAATTTTAAGATTACGAAAGGCAAATTTCGAAAATATTAACAAATAAGTTGAGGCATCAATGTCTGCTAAACTATAGCTAATACAGGAAATTTCCTTCGTTGATTGTTGATCAAGCCATTTGTTTAATAGTGCGTTCTACGTATTCAAAAAAAATAATTGAATTAGAAAATAATTTAATAAAAGTGTTATTTCAGATGCTCATAGTTTTAGACCCAAAAAAATGACACGAACTAGGAGCTTTCTTTAAGGGTTCGGTAATCATTGTCAAACCAAGAATTTTTATCGCTCTAAACTCTGGAAAAAATAATGCTTGCCAAAGCTGTACAGTGTATGTGGCGCTTAATACGTTCTAACAAGAATCGAAAAAAAGACACACCACAAATCAGCAGTTAATTATATTTGAGAAGCGAACTAATTGACCAGTTTAGGTTCTAAATACAAATTGAGGCTCTTATTTCGGCAATCCGATCAATTTGTCAGCTTAAAATTTGCCAAAATTTTTGTCAACAAAAAGTGCGTGACAAAGTGCGTGACATGTTATTTTGTCCAATATTAGCGATAAAATGCACGTGAAATAATAGTTGAAAGCGCTTCTGATTTTGTAGATCCCAAACTTCAGTTTCGTTATTCGTGTAAAGGGGATGATAATGATTTTTTAAAACCATTTTCTTTTACCATAAACGGCCGCCTTTTTGAGAAAACGATTTTACGAAAAGTTGATAAACACACATGTTTATCTTTTGAATTTTATCACGTGCAAATCATTTTTCCTCTCTGAAGGTAATAAACGCATCGAGAAAGTTTAAGATGACTTAGAATCAGAGAAAAACTATCCAAATAAGAGATTCTCGAAGTTGGTAGAATTTGAGTGGCGAGTAATTTGTCTACGCGTTACCGAAGTTAAGCATTTGAATTTTAGCGGATTTCTCGTCCGTAACGGCCGATTTTTTTTTGGGGGGGGGGGGGGGGGGTGGTCGGATCTCGTAAACTATAAGGTGTTCGAATATAAAAATATTGCCTTTCAACATCATTGATCGAAAGTAGAAAACAGCTAAAAAATGAAGGAAATCGGCCGACCCCCATCCGTGACGTCTGCCCGGTTCTCTCAGACAACGGCTCTGTACATTTAATTTAAGTTTACAAAATTTGAAGATTTCAAACTCAACAATCTAGTCAATAATTTACTAATCATAATTCTGAGAACAAACTAGTTCATTTAGTCGTTTATCATTACAATATTCCATAAACATTTCGCTTATTAATAGTTATATCGGAGTTTGCAGACATCTGTGATCCTGACTGGAGCTATTTCAATGGATTTTGTTACTATACAAGTGAAACATGCGTAAACTGGACCACAGCGCTGAACAAATGCCGTCAAGTAAACTCAGTTCCTGTTGACATTAACAACAATGAAGAAAACGTGTTTTTGCAGCATCGTCATAATGGCGAAAAATCTTGGCTGGGATTGAATGACATCTCCACAGAGGGTAGCTTCACTTGGGCGGATCGTGGAGCTGGAAACTTCACAGCTTGGGCTAAAAATCAACCAAATAATTTTAAAGAAGAAGACTGCGTACACACACTTGGCGTGGAGCACAACTACAAATGGAATGACGTCAAGTGCAGTGACTGCCATCAATACACTTGTAAGAAAGGTAGGCTGCTGATGTTAATTGAATTAAAAATGGTGCATAATGGCCACCTTGTCCTAGGACAAGTTTGTTGTACGGCTCATGTTAATAAAATAAGAGAAAATTTCCATTTATTGTTATTAAAACACGAATGACGAATTCTGAATCAATTGTTGGCTTCACACTACAAGCTAAGTTAGTTTCAAGTAAGCGCTTGATTCAAGTGCACTTGAAAATCTCAAGTCGCACTTTAGAAAACTTGGCTTCACACCTGGTGACAAAGGATACACTTGAAGCACAAGCTGTCAATCATCGTTCGCGGTAAAATCAGAAATGCGACTGCTCGCCGGAAAATCATGAAGCCTTCACAACGGAAAAACGTTTTGTGTTGTTTACTCTTTATTTTGTCTTTAATTTTAACTCAGAGAGTTTTAACATTACAGGAAATGAATAGGTACTTCATTGTTTACGAGTACTTGGCGACAAAACAAAAGAACAGGCGACATCTTCTGAACTGAAAATCGATGGTTCAGGCTGTCCGTAAAGATGAAATTCAAATAAGATCGTAAGTTTAAATCGGCTTTCCTTCTTTTTTATGTTTACTTACAAAAAAGACTGTTCCATGGAGTCCTCAAACTGCGAGGCGTATCTCCAACCATCCATTTTGATTTTTTTTTTTAATTAATTTTAGTTCACGGCAAAATGTTTATCTGTCCTGGCACCGCAGCACGTGGCTTTCAATTGGTTTCCCTTTCCCTATTGGTCAAGTACGTTCTCAAGTGTGGTGTTGGCCATACTTGGCGGCGTACTTCGGCTTCTTTGAACTGCGAAAGTTTCCATGGTCACTAAGTAAAGTTCAAGTTGGCAGGTTTTACCCCTTCACACTCAAAGTAGGTTTCAAGTGCACTTAGATTATACTTACAAGCTCTAGTGTGAAGCCCCTTAATGCACGCTAATAACCCTTTTAAGGCCGCTACCTTTTCTTGGCATTAGGCATGCGTCCTACGCATTTCGGGTCTTTTTCTTAAGGGCGGTAACATCTAATACAAAGGCTTTCAAATAAAGGTTAGCAAGGGCTGTTGGAATCCAAAAAGACAATTGAGTGTAATCGCGTAGTTTTCAAAGATAATTAATTTTCAAGTTGGCAAAAAATGCCATAAATTGTTATCTCTTAGAATCTCTTGGCTTCAAATAGCCTTGAAACCATAGGCCACGGAACGCAGTTATCTTCTGCAGCAATCTTTGATTTTGCGCTTGTCACACTTGTCGGTGGTATTTGCACTTCTGAACAACAAAGAAAATGACGAACTGAATGTAACGTATACTGATTTTGCAATCTTTCTTTAACATTACCTTTAGATTTAAACGAATGTTCAAAGCAGGGAAACTACTGTCATGAGTTCGCCACCTGTTCTAACACAAGGGGTTCATACTCCTGCAAGTGTAACCAAAGTTACCTTGGAGACGGCTTTGAATGCTCTTATAACGCAGGTGAGTAAGATAGCGATGTTTAGTCAATGCACGCTTCGCACTTGTGGAAGTCCTCTTAGAGATGACTGAAATTTCTGATGGGAACTATTTTGCGATCCTCTGTTCAAGCAACAGAACATTAAAGTGGAAGAAACCTTAATGTTGATCACAGTTCACTCTACGTACATATTAGAGACATATCACTCTAATACCTTACTGTACGAAGGGACTAAAAAAACAATACAAAACAAAGAGCCTACCCCTACCATGCACAACAAAACACTGTTTCGTTAATACGGTTTAAAAATACAGACAAGATACAGACTACCGTAACAACATGTATCTAGCTAAGCTCTGGTTGCTTCCTACAATCAAAATTTTGCATCCCTTTTTTTCTTCAGCGTTGGAAAGTAGAAGTGATAAATACTTACCACGCCAAATTTTACATCGAAATTGCAACGGGAAGACCAGTTATTTTAAACGCGAAGTTCAGCTTTGCTGTGCCGCCATTACTCGAACGACAAATGACCGTGAACTACATAGAGAGCTGGATCTAGTTGCACCGACAGCAATATGACGTCAACTGCCTCGAGTTTTTCGAATGCTCTCTTCGTACAAAGCACCCAACACATTTCTGAAAGACTTGTTTGCCGACTGTAGAATACACAGCAAGGCGAGCTTTTCGATCTGTGTTAAATGAGCAATTGTAATTAAACTGATTGTGACATTGACATGAAAAAGTCATCTCTATATATTGAAACAATCACATGATATGTGAAAGTACAGGTCAGAAGAAATTTGCAGGCAACTTTCCAGCTGATATGGACCTGCTGACACTCCAACTTGCTTAATTCTTGGCAATCCAATTTGGTCTGTGTTATTAACTAATTATAATACTATTATTGAGCAATTTTCTTAAACATCACTTGTAAATATGTTTTGACTGCACCTTTGTGCAGACTTGCAGTGAATATTACGCATGAAAGTTATCTTCTGGGACAGGTCAAGATAATATCTACTATTTAAACCATATTAGTTTTTACTAAAGAGAACAAATGAACCAAATTGACAAAATTATGAAACAGTATTAATTTTGTCCACTACCCTATTCTAAAGAGTGTGGAAAACTACCAGTGCTTGGTAAATTTCATCTTTGTGTTTGAATCATTAATTTTGTATTAATTTTGTGCCTTCTTTTGTTTTCTTGGCAAAGTCTATTATATGACAGCCAATTTTATAGCATTTTTTGTACAACATAATAAATTTCTAACAAAAGTATTGCACTGTTTTGGTATATACCAGAGACAGTATAAAGGCGTCAACAAGGTCACCTAAGCACACCATGGTAAATAGGACTACCCATAGTAAATAATGCCATAGTAAATCTCACTTAGCTTTTAGTTTAGATCTGTCAACGACACTTCCTGAACCTTAAAGTATTCGGATCTGTATTATTAGGGTTAGTTTAGGGAAGCATGAAGGCATTTTTCACAGTTACAGAAGATACCTTGTCCAGAAGAATGGGCCAGGATCTTACACTAAGGTTTACATTGTACACAATGTGCAAATTTATAAATGGAAGGGAGAGGAGGAGAGCTACCAGCAAATTTTTGCAATATTTAGCATTGATATCATATCATTATGACAAGTAGGTACTGGTAATGCATGCGGACTGTGTGTGTGTGTGTGTGGTTTTTTTAAAAGTTGCTGCCATACCCATGTCATCAAGAACCACAATGCTGCAGGCATTGCGAGAGTAGACAGCAAGACTGCCCTCTGACTTCAAGGGTAAACTTATCTTTATACAGGGAAGATTTTTGGCCAGTGGGATCATGGCTTGCATTCTTGTGCTCTGAGTATTCTCATTGTTGAAAATGGTTATCGGAGAGGGCCACAGCAAAAGGCGTACCTTTAAATTTGATCCTAGAAACTGCCAACATAGCTGATAGGAGAGTCTTCAAAAAAATCTCCTGGATATAGGTCAAGCACATTAATATAAACAGTGAAGGGATTATGGAAATTGTTTACTGATGGCCAATTATTTTGTTGGCTTGTTCATAGTGAGGGAGATTTGAGTGTTATGTCATAACAGCAACAACAAAAACAAAACAAAAAAGCCCCCCCCCCCCCCCAAAAAAAAAATAATAATAATAATAAAATATGTGGTATTATTGGCATAAAAAATGGCTTTGATATTTAAAGCTGGCCCTGTTCTTGGTTCTGGTTATTTTCTGAAGGCCAAAGTAAAAACCCACAGATATCAACATCCAACATAAGAAAGCCATGGCTATTTGACAGAAGGAGAAAGCTAAACAGAATGGAAAAACAACAAACACATAGTATAAGTATAAAGCATGAAAATGTTTGTGGGGTCATGTAAGATAAATATTACAAGAAGTTAAGTTGCTGAACAAAAACAAAAAATAAGCTGTGGTTTGTATGAACATTTAGGTTAAAGCATTTTGACTCTTAATTTAAAACACCAAAGAAAAAAGACATTAAATCTCATTTCTGGTAGAATCTCCAAGAATAATTAAGTTATATCTGTGGAAAGGATGGTCATTCTTTCATAACTATAATATTTCAATTTTATGTCTGTGAACATTGTGTGATTTTGTGGGAAAATATACAATACTGTTATATAGCACAGTGTTATGCTGGCGTTTCACACTCAACAGTTTTAAATGAGATCAAGAGGCTGGTTTGCTTGTTTCACTCAGATTCACACATCCTCATTGACCAAAACATTATTGAAACAAACATTATTGAAATAACAAAACTGGGTGAGATATGATGCAAGCCTACTAAGGTTTCCTCCTTAGCTGTCCTCCTAAACTTTCTTATTAATCTTTAGTTTTCCAGCTGCATTTGAGGGCTTTACAACAATTTATTGTTGAATGTTACCTGGACTGTGGCTTTAAAATATTAGGCCCCTCATGATTACTTTATTTACTGCTTGAAAGTTGTTGTAGAATGAGGAAGGGATCTAACCAGGTAATACCTGGTAGATTACAGCCCTGTAGTATTGTTAAATATTGCAAATAATCTGTAGATTACAGCTATGGCTACCCACTTTCCAACTGAAGTTAATTATACATCATTTTAGTTTTGACAAAGCTTTATTAAACTATAAAAAAACGAGGTTAATAGTTCTTTTTTTCTTGACTCATTATGCAGCTTTAATTGATACTTGCGAACACCATACACGCCACCAACATAACATCAACATGTATTGGTCGGGAGTTATCCATCCGATTCAATAATTTGTTGCTCAAGTGCTTCTGTGAATAGTGATTAGGTTCTGTTTACTAATTCCAAATAGAAAACATACCCAGAATATTAAGTAACCATATGTCTACCTCCAATACAGTTGCTGAGTAAATGCCGGAGTGAATTCGTTTCTTCTTCGGCTTTACATGTAAATCCTAGGCTTGAATGAGCTGTTCGCTTGTCTCTTTGCAGTCATACGACTCCAAATCCACTGCCAAGGAAATTAAAATCCAAGATATTGGATAAAATTGTCCTTTACATGGCTTTTCACCAAACTGGATGGCGAATCTTACAAAAAATCTTGCCTATTCACTTACTTTAGGGCTTACGATTACTGAGGTTTACTGAGTTCTTGCAAGGAACGCACGATGTTCGATGCGCGTATGACGTCACACAAAGATCTCATACAAGCAACCGCATTTTAAAATCACCACGGGCGTCACTTTGCCGTCGGAGTAATGGCGGACGGGTTTTCGACGGTTTTCGGCCAGTTATTCCCAGGATCAGTAAGCTTGTATAAAGCTAATTAATAGCTATTTTTGCAATTATGAACTCATTAAATGGATTGGAATACGAAAAGGGCGAAAATAGAACTAAAAATTTTCGTCGTAGTGGCACTTTAATGTTCTTGTTTGAGTTCAATGTATATTGCCTCAGTGGCACAAGTTTATTAAAAGCGGAGTTTTTAATTTGAGTGAAGGAAGTTAATTTTTGCGGCGTTTTATTTTGCGGTTTTTTTTTTTTTTGTGCGGGAACTAATTTTTGCGGATCGATTTCCATCCGCAAACTCCGCAAAAATTAGAACCCGCAAAACTTTTATGTTTCACGGTAACTGACAAACAAATTTCATATTCAGTTTCCATGACAGCTGTATCATCGATTTATATCACGTTTTATTATTTTTAGCCGGACTAGCAAGTTCAACCATCCTAAAAAAGAACAACAAATACCTGACAGCATTGAACATCTGGTTACAGCCTGTAGTGCAAAGTAAGTCATCTGCCTGGAAGCCATGTTGGCGTGCGTCTGTTGATGGCTGGGCTGGATCTACCTTTCACTCCGGGTGCAATAACAAGGGTCCAACTGTGACGATAATAAAGGTCGGCCAGTATATATTTGGAGGATACACTAGTGTCTCATGGAGTAAGTGACAGGTCATTCATTCATTCATTCGTTCGTTCGTTCGTTCGTTCATTCATTCATTCATTCATTCATTCATTCATTCATTCATTCATTCATTCATTCATAGATAGAATTCGGTAGAATGATTCGTTTTCGCACGCAAGGCTCTCAAACTCGTGTAATATTTTAGCGCCTCAAATGACGATTCTAACGGATTTTCGTTATTTGCATTTTTCTTTGAAATAAAAGGATATTCTACCGAAAAAAACTATACAGTGATTTTTGTTATATCCTAGCCTATCTGACATTAAAATATGAAAGAAATCGAATTTTTCACCCTTGCCGCGAAATTTAGAATTTATCTGATTTTTACAGACAGACGCTGTTAAAACTCTTTAATCATTTAGAATTTAAAATCCAAACTTCACTGTAAGCCTGCGAGCCAAGGTCTCCAACCACCTTTCTGCGAAGGAAAGAAACATTAGCGCCTGCGCAATCTCGTCCACAGTCATTCTTCAATCATCTATTGTGATTTCCCTGGAGCTGGTAGCGCTCAGCCCCAGGCCTTTAATATTATAAGATTCAGTTGGCTCGATAAACGCATAAGGCCCTGGCAATGAAGCTGGTCTGCTCGCAAGATGGCCGACTGTAGGTGAAATGAAAACAACTCTTTAAAAATTACTGTGAAGTGAGTTGACTGAAAACTACTTTTTAAGTAAAACAATGTCAGTCTTATTTATGTGCATGTCTGGGTTTAGATGCTTTTGTATCTCTTGTCTAAACACGGGATATAGGAAAATGGTGCAAACCTCTGAAGTCTAAATCAGTGTTGTATACTTTCTTTAACTTGGGCTCAGTGTCTGCTCAAAGTGTTTCATGGAATGAAAGTTTTACCTTTTTCTTTTTGTTTCAAGGGTCAAAAGACTTTATTGAAAGGAAAAGATGTTTTTCTTAGCACCTTGAAAGATAATCTCTTTTGGCTTAAGAAATTTATTGCCTAGCAGGCGAGTCCCAAATGATATCAAATGAAAATGTGGAAAAAAGAAGGTTTAAACTACAACAAACATGAGACTTTAAAATTAAAACTAGAACGAGTTCAAACAAACAAACGAGTAACCGGTATGACAGAAATTACAACCAGGTAATGAGTGCTGTTACGCGATGACAAGGACCAAACCGTAAATTCGGCTTTTTAAATAACTGAAATTAACGATACAAAAAATGGACAGAACAGGGAAGTGAAAATGTATGAATAGCTAAGTGAAGAGAAAGCAAAAGATCAGTCGCATTATTATAAGATCTTACAAAAAGAATGACTTTGTACTGGAGGACTGTTCACACTTTGCCTTTGCTGTTGACCTCTTCATGGTTTCTGACGCTATCTTAGTTCAGGCTTAAACGTGTTTAACATTGCAGTTACTGTGTGCAGTTACTTTGAAGGATCGGAGCCCCTGTAATTCATCTCCAAGTTTGTGGACTCAAATTTTTTTAATCATTCTTATATATTTCTGTTAAGCTTTTATCAGATAGAAACTTACGCCTTCATGTGATCTGGACGTTTCGACTTTCGCAAAACTTCATACCAAAAGCATCTCATGTAATGTAGCCATAATTTGAATATTTTGATTAGAAATTGAACTTAAAACTTCGTTTACAGTCGACATAGGCTCAATTTGCGCTCTTACGAAATTAATCTTAAGACCAATAGGCTTAATTTTCTAAATCTAATTCTCAAAGTGGACCAAACTCCCTCATATTTACTGCACATTTTAGACAGGTTAACCCGCCAACCAAGATATTTCATCAGTAACCATGGAAAATCCAATTTCTTTGTTTTTCTATCCTTTCTAAACTTTGAATTTAACATTTTTCCATTCAATGTCTACATAATTATTTTTTCTTCCGTTTCACATGATGAAAAAAGGCGACAAAGTCATACTTCTAAGGAAAAGGCCTCTGCTTATGACCCACTAAACGGAGTACCCCTTCACGTTTCACGGTCACGCTGTATGGTTTAACCCTCCCCCAACCCTACCTTTGGTTTTGACAGTTTTGACAGTTTTGTGAATTACCTCCTCCACTTCCCCCTCCAGATTCTCCAGTTTCACTGGGTGCTAATTAACTCAACGCTGCTTCTGTTAGAATTATTATTCTCTGTAAGTATCGTAAAAAAGTCACATGTTTGATACTATTTATCTTCCCATCAGGTTCCGGTTGTGGATACTCGTACGATTCCAAATCATTTATATTTTCACTTGTAAACAAGCCAGGATGGGCGCCTGTTAAGTTATCTCTACCAGGAGCGCAGGGGTCCGCTTCTTACAGTCATGCTATAATGAGCTGCTCATCTGATGGACCAATATTTGGGACTAGATATGATATTTACATATCTAACTATGCATCATCAAATACACAATCACGAACATACCTTGGTTGGACCTACGCCTCTCCGAGTGGGTACAGCTATACCAGCACTTTCACAAAAACATTCCTGGCAGGGACTTTTCATTTTCAACCGGATGAAATAGAAACATTTTATGAAACAACTTAAGGAAATGAAGACTGGTACTGAGCTGGTGTCTAAACGTATAACAATTAATTGAAGCATTACAAAGCGGTAACATTTTACTCTGATTAATGATAGTAAAAATGTCAAATACTTCTAACCATAATTATGACTTAAAATGAAGACAACACGTTAAGTTAAATTCGAACAAGATTTTCTTTATTAACAGAATGATTTCACAAACAAAACGAGTTTAAGACAGAATTTGAAACATGTAAAAAAACAAGATGAATTAATGTCTCTAAGTTTTACGTTTTACTGACGAGAAAAGAAATAGTTTTTATAATCTGAAAACTAGTTTGTTATCGGTTCGAGCGGCTCTCGACCACCATCTAAAGTCACCACCTCACAACAAAATATTTTCATCTGTAACAAACGTGTACTCTTTAGTGAAGCCAATAAATGACTTAATTCCTACCTGAAGCAGTTTATCTCCGGGGGGAATTTATAAACGTCCGTTAACCGGCGAAGCCATCATGTCAACAAGAAATTGTGCAATAAAATGCTATCACTAACACTTGTGATCCCGGCTCAAGTTGTACACCAAACAGCCTGGATCAGCTCCATCTATTTTGGTAAACGGATGGGAGAAACCCAACATTCATTCACAGAATTGAATGCTTCGTCTCAATGAAGCGGCAGTTAAAGAATACTCACATTCTGCTGGAGGCCGTGTTCAGTTTATCGATTGCGCATGTGATTTCGATTGAGCATGTGATCGGCAGACTGCGCGTCTCTCTTCATTGACGTATGACAATATGAAACAAACAAACAAAATCGACATTTCTCGGACGGTACTTGTTTTTCTCTGATAATCACCTGAGTAATTATACCAAAACAATTATTCGCCTCAGGCTCAGTAAATATTGATGAATATTCCCCGAGACGAACCAATATTTACTTCGCCTTCGGCGAATAATTGTTTTGGTATAATTACTAATATTAATTGTATATCAATGATATTGAGAATATCATTAACCAATGGTTGAGTCAGAAATCTACCATATATACGGTATTGAAAATTTTGAAAAACTCACAGAATTACGCAATGCTAGCAGTAGGAAGATTTGATGCATGCTTTTTTGCGGATCAGAAACATGTAATTTGCATGAAATCGAAGACGTGCCTTAACTTACACCATAATGTAGTCTCATCAGTTGTTAACCCGTTAAACTGACGAAATATAACAGTCGTGGAGCTGAAAGAATTCAAAACCTAGGCGAGAAAGGGAAGTAACAAATTACATTCAGTGACAAAAGCGTGGTGTTTATCAGCGTGAAAGAAAAAGATAAAAAAAAAAAATGATATTAATGAACACGATGGAGAAGGATTGAAGCTGGAAAAATTGGCCAGTTTTAATAATTAAACGATTTTTCTTAATTGCATTAGAATAATAACATTATGAAATGATATCGATCATGCTTTGTTCTTCCCTCTAGAAATCAATTGAACTTTTCTTCTCGGAGCTGTGAGAGCGATTTCAAATATTGTCTGCAATTGATTAAACCATGGCACGGAAAAAAACCGTGACAATGCCCCTTTAACAGAGAAGTAAATTAGTCCAATTTTACGGCGTTGTAGAAAATAACAGTTAGATTAAAGGTCGAGGACTGAGTCACAAGTGTGACAAGCTAAAGGACTAGTGACTGCCAGGGCGAGGGGGAAGGGGTGGAATAGCGTTTGCCTTACGATAGGCAAAACAAGATTCTAGGTTACCGTCCCTTAGACTTCTTTAACTCGGAAAAAAACAAAGAAATAAAAAAGCAGATGTTCATGTGACGCTAAAATTAGAGCCTGAAATGTTATGAACGAATAGGCACAATAACTAAAATGTTGTCTCCTGTGTTCCCAGATCGTTTTGTGGTCTTTTCAGTAAAGATATATTTGTGTAAGCTGATTCGATCGGTTTGATCTGTTCGGATGTTTTAACTGGAAATTTAAGTTGCAGAAAGTTTCAGGGAACGGGATCTTATCTTCAGAATTTGCGAGTTGTTGTGGACTTTCCGAAAATGCAAGCTGACCTATTTTCGAATTTTGATAACATTTACCCCTCTTAAAACGAAACAAGAAGCTGTTTTCAGCTTATACTCGAGCCATATTTGACTGCGTGTTGCGTAAGCCTACAATCTTTTAGCAGTGATATTAAACCTCCAGCATCACTAATTTCCCCAAATAGATAGATACAGAGATATGGTGAGGCAATAAGTAACCACCTGATAGAATTGCATTTCTTGCAGTCAGAATGAAATACAGGGGAAAACGACATTTGTCATACGAATACTTTTTATAATCCCTGGGATTTAATCCTTACGTTTTCACCTTTTGTTTAGAGACAAAAACCATTTGTACGATCCTGATATGTATGTGACGCCGGGTCGATGACGGATCGTAATTTCCGGTATGATCTAGGGTAACGTTACGCATCACGCGTACGCAGAACCCAAATAATGGGCTCCTGGCATACGTTATCCTTGTACGTTTTTCAATGTTTCGCTGTTTATATTTTTAAATAAAATTCAGGGGAAAGCATTTGTTATTTACCTTTCATTTGAAGACAGAAACCGTTTCTACATGATTGTTTTTCTATAGTAAACGTGAGACATCTTGGCCCGCGGGGTCATATTTTCGGTTAAACAAAACTAACCTTGAGGAACTAAAAAATGGCAACTAAGTAAAAAACGATAAAAACCTTTCGAATTTTTTAAGTGCTAGTTATAAAAAGATGACAAAGGGAATGGTTGAAAAACTTGAAAAGTTAAAAGATGCACAAACGACACTATAAAAATAGGCATATAAACAGATTAAGTTTCTTCGTATCTGTTTATCGCATAAAGTTTAAGAGCTAGTCTTCGCCTTGGAAATAGAAAATGCCTTTCTTGGTAAGCGAATGCCGTTTCTGTTAAAGTTGATAAATTCTAGAAGAATAAGTCTCATTTTTAGTCATTTGTGTCTTGCATCTGCCATCCTGTATGACCCATGACACGTCATGTGGTGAACTTCAGACTCGGTGCCTCACGGCGGGAAGGCACAATCTGCAAGCCAGCGAGGCATGCGAGGCATGCGAGGCACGCGAGGCAGACGTGTGAGGCACTCAGGTTAGCTTAAAAAACACTCCGGTTAGCCTAAAGAGCACTCCGGCCTCAGCCTAAATAGCACTCAGGTGAGCTTAAATAGATCCCCGGTTAGCTTAACGGTTAGCAGTTTATCTTGCGGTTGTTCATGCCTCGCATGTTTTGTTCCGTGCCTCGCACGTCTGCCTTGCATGCCTCGCGCGCAACGCGACCGAGAATTTAAAGAATTTAATAACGCGACGAAAACTTAGCTCGTACCAGCCGAGTACAAAAAACGAGACCGAGAACAATAACTCGTGGCCCGAAGTCTTATCTCTCGGCCCATCGCGACCCCAAAAAGAAAAAAAGAATTTGATAATGCTACCGAAACCTTAACTCGGTCCTCTTTACGGCCCCAGTAATAAACTAGTTTTCCAGAGTTACAGAATATGGAGCTGTCTTTTAGACGATGGGGAAATTGTGATATTTTCTTTACAACTAAATCCCTAAATCCTGAGGCGATTAAGGTCTTTCGAACAGATATCTACTGCAATGAAACATTGGGAGCCTAGTTAACAAGGGCTGAAGTGGCTTTTGCCAGACATACAGAAATCGAGTTCGGTCAGTACAGTTATCTCTTTAAATTTTTAAACAAATTATATTGTGGGTTTAGTTATAACTTTGCTGGGAGAAGTAGTGTGGTCTAGTGCAATACTCGTCGATAGACCTAAACTACAAACACTAATGAGTAAAATCTATAATGATTAGTTTAAGTTATGATGTATGTTTTTCTTCTTTAAGAGCGGTTGCCTGTAAGAATCGAGAACTGCATTTCAGCGACCACTTGGTCGAATTTCAGATATTTCGTCTGAAGATACTCTTGGATTAACTATTTTCGAAAATCATATTTTAAAGTTCCAAGGTATTTTATTTTTTGAGAAAATTGCAAGAGTTTGAAATACGGCCTCGGTGCGGTCACGGGCCGATGAAAACCGCGAAAATTTAGGTCAAAGGACGAAGCCCCGTTCACGGTGTAAAATAACCCAATGAACTTGAAACTTTACACAAACCTAGACCAACCATCTCACAAGAGAATTAATACAATAAACATTCCAAACTCGCTGGCTGCTTTCTAAAGCATGCAGATTTGTGTACGCTACTCAAAATGGCCTTGAAACTAATGCTTATTTTCATTGAAATAAAAGTGTTTCTGGTATGTAATTTTCTCTAAATTAAGGGCCTTTTCATATGAGCCCGGTTACCGGGCTGGCCCGGTAGGCGGGACGAATTTTGTCTTCTGTTCACATAGGAAATTTAATCCCGGTTACCGAGATGAAAAATGTCCTAAAGGCTTAAAATACCCGTGGACCCGCGTTCCGACTTAACATAACATTTATTCAGGAGGCTTCAACACAAATACAAAAACATCCTGAATAGGGAAATCGGGAGGTTAACCCTTATAAAAACAATTTCCCTGAATTGTCAGCGACCTTACAAGCCATGCTCAGTTAAAATTGTTTCGCCCCGGTCAGTTCCGGTATCCGGGCTGGAGTGTTCATATGAGAAAAATTTCCAGCTCGGTTACCGAGATCTCGGTCGCAAAAACCGAAATCTCGGTAACCGGGCCAGCCCGCCTTCTCATATGAACACATCGAAATTTTTGTAAAGAAAAGAGTGGCAAGGCGAGATCTCGGAAACCGAGCCATCCCGGTCAACCGGGCTCATATGAAGAGGCCCTTAATCTCATATCTCGAAAGACGAAGAAAAGAGCTTTATTTGTGCCAAGTTTCTGATTCAAACTCTTTCCCATTCAAGGAAGATCGAATATGCGTGCGATACTTGCGGCTCGCAATTCACGTCACGAATTATGAGATCAGAACCGATTCACAAACACTTGACATCTGGAGCCCGTGAATGTTTCCAAACATCACATATTGGGCCCTAAAACTAATCATACGGACTAAAGACAGCCATTCAGTGTTTTTCGATCCCGGATTTCTTTCCTCCTCTGCTCTAAAATAATATAGTTATTCTGGTCAATTAAACATGTGCAACAAATTTGCATACCATTTCGATGTCGCAGGAAAAAGTAGTGCAAATCATACTTTACAGCTCCTTTATCTTCTTAAATGAAGTAGTCGATCAGTAAAATGGAGAAAAGCGTGTGACTTTGTTCCTGTCGTGTTGTTTTGAGTGTTCGTGTTTAGCAGCGACGGCTCTAATCAATAAGCCAATGTGACACTGAACAACTGTAACTCGGTGATGTGGGTAACGTGCACGTGATCTTTGCCCGTTCACGGCGCTTTTAAAAAAAAGTACTGCTGGTGGGCCAAGCTTCGACTACCCTGTCTACCCTGGTGATGATGACCTTGACGAGCTTAAGGACTGTTCAAGAGATCTGAGAGCCCACCTTCCCAGCCTTTGTTTTTTCCGCGAAAAAAATCGACGTTCAAGTCAGGGGGGATTAGTGTCAGTTTTTGGTTTTTTGGCTTACAGTAATGCAGATCCTGGAACGTCGATTTTTTGCGAAAAAAAATCTATCCATAACCGCCATCCCCACAATTAAAACTATAAAATTTGTAACTTTGAGGGTATCAGAGTAGTGAATTCCCCACCGACCAACCCGACCTCCCCCACCCCCATCCCTCCTGACGATTAGCGTCAATTGTGGTTATTGTTTACTTTCCTAAACCGGTTTTCTCGTTGTTCCTGCCGGTTTCTTTCAATAGGCCTTATCACGCACGGTTTTCGACACCATTTTGACGAGTAGGCCAACAGGCTCGAAATAACAGTGTTTGTATGGAAATCCGATGTCAAATAATTTTCATAAAACATCGCTTCTGAAAAATTCATGAATTGGAAATTTTTGGCACTAGGAAAAGGATTTTAAGAAAAAAATTGGAGGGATGTAGCTGTGCCAGAAAGCGTTCAGTCGTGTTTTGAACTTTCCATACATTTCCCTGTATTTTTTTCCCGCGAGCTATTTTTAGAGCAGTTCACGGCTGGTTCGCTAACAGACAAATGTATGGAAACTTGCAGTTCACAACAAAATATCTCATTCCGTCATTTCATAGTTGTTACGATCGAAGTGGAATTATAAACGGTAATGTTGCTGATTAAAAGTAACACAATATATAATAAAATTCTTCAAGTTAAAATAGGAATAGGGTAAGAATTACAGCGACTTAAACAAGTGGGACACGTGCGTTTGGCGCCTCCCAATTTGAAACTTTTGTTTGTAGAGCAAGTCGTTGACTGCCGGCACTGCCAGCGACAATTCCTGTTATCCATGGTACTGTGCATATGGCTTAGTTTCCATTCAAGGGTGGCCACTTAATACAGGTAAAAATAACAAAGAAAGACAAACATGGGACTGCTACAGGGTGGCCGCAGCTGCTTTATAGAGGTGGCCGCCTAATACAGGTAACAAATACAGCGTTTGTATGCGCGAAAAATCGGGACTTTAAAAACTGGCCGCTTAATAGAGGGTGGCCGCTTAATAAAGGGCCGTTATATACAGGTTCGACTGTATTTACAGTTTCTAAAAGCGCCCTAGCCTGTACGCGCAGGATTCCATACGGAAATGCCTGGCCAGGATCACGTGCGCGTGACGCACATCAGCAAAGTGAATATCAAGTTACAGTACATTGTTCAGTGTCACATTGGCTTATTGATTTGAGCCGTCGCTGCTAAACACGAACACTCAAGACAACACGACAGGAACAAAGTCACACGCTTTTAGGACATTTTTTATCTCGGTAACCAGGATTAAATTTCCTATATGAACAGAAGACAAAATTCGTCCCGCGTCCCGCCTACCGGGCCAGCCCGGTAACCGGGCTCATATGAAAAGGCCCTTAATTTAGAGAAAATTACATACCAGAAACACTTTTATTTCAATGAAAATAAGCATTAGTTTCAAGGCCATTTTGAGTAGCGTACACAAATCTGCATGCTTTAGAAAGCAGCCAGCGAGTTTGGAATGTTTATTGTATTAATTCTCTTGTGAGATGGTTGGTCTAGGTTTGTGTAAAGTTTCAAGTTCATTGGGTTATTTACACCGTGAACGGGGCTTCGTCCTTTGACCTAAATTTTCGCGGTTTTCATCGGCCCGTGACCGCACCGAGGCCGCATTTCAAACTCTTGCAATTTTCTCAAAAAATAAAATACCTTGGAACTTTAAAATATGATTTTCGAAAATAGTTTATCCAAGGGTATCTTCAGACGAAATATCAGAAATTCGACCAAGTGGTCGCTGAAATGCAGTTCTCGATTCTTACAGGCAGCCGCTCTTAATAACTGTTTAATTTTAAGACAAAGAGAGTCATAACGATCAAGCAGTTTTTTTTTCAATGCTATTTGTTGTTGCTTTAATTTAGGGTTAAGTCTCATTTCGAATCGCGTTTTGAGTGGTTTCAATTGAGGTTCGTGAGTTAGTTTTCGCGTTAGTTTTTTGCGTTTTAAACGTTCAGTGATTGGCTATGCTAACAAAACTCACCCAGTTTTTAAACCAAATAGAAGCAAAGGCAAAATCAACCGTGACCTGGTCGCAAGCACTTTTCTCTAACATTATTCAGCCGCAACCAGGGGCAAAAGGAGAGGACCCTGAAAAAGAGTTTGGCGTTTCCCGCACTTTGCGCCAGTTACAAAGCCTCAAAGCAAAAACGTTAATGATTTGTACGTGGGGAATAAATTATGCGCAGTATTAACCTACTCTAGCATGAGATTTTTTTATTCTCTCTGAGCCTGTGGGGAGGTGGATTTAAAGCGACATCCTCCACATTTTCAAGGCCATTTAAGCTGCGTCAAAGGAATCCGGTAATCATATCGCACTTTGCAAACTAGAACCATTTTTATTGACTCAAAGACAATGAAACTCTATAAAGCTATGGAAAAATGGCATAAATATGTAAAATTTACGACGATACCCTTCTTGGAAATAAATAGAAAAACGTTCTAAAAAACGTTACTCTCAGAATCTTGTTGTCACGAAAGCATCACGTCACACTAAATAATTCCTTATAAACTTTTTTAAAAAGTCCCAAATCTCGGTTGCGTTGCCTAAATATTAAAAAAAAGAAATGAATGCTGGAGGTCAGCTATACGGTGGCCCAGAAGGCTCAAACACAAACAAAAAAGAAAACGCAAATAAAAAAAAGAAAACGCGAATAAAAAAAGTAAAACACAAACAAAAAAAGAAAACGCAAATAAAAAAAAAATAGAAAACGCAAATAAAAAAAAGCAAAACGCAAACAAAAAAGCAAAACGCAAATAAGAAAACGGAAATAAAAAACAAAACGGAAGTAAACAGGGAAAACGCGTAGGGACTGAGCTCTAGGATTGTATTGTCGCGCCATCCGCGCCATTTTGTGCGCAGAGAAAAGAAAACATTCTACCACCGAAGATGTAATGGACAGAGAGGAATTAAGACGATTGGTTGAACACTATTTTCATCTTGGATTTGAAAATCAAGTCATTGTTGACTTCCTAAACAATCGACATGCAGTCAGGCTAAGTCTTGCAACTTTGAAAGGACGGCTTCGTGACTACGGTCTCAGTAGACGTGGGTTGGACGTAGGCGATCAAGAACTTAGGGAAATCGTGCGAAGGGAAATATCCGGACCTGGCGAACTTGGAGGTTACCGAGCAGTTTGGCACTCGCTGAGATTGAATCATCACATCCACGTGCCAAGAGCAAGGGTTGCTAATATTCTTCGGGAGCTAAATCCAGCTGGTACGAGAGAAAGGAGACGCAGAAGGTTGGCAAGACGGAGATATACCAGTTACGGTCCTAATTTCTGCTGGCATGTGGATGGTACGATTAGTGAAGTCCAATTAGTGCATATGCTAATTCTTCCAGCCTGCAGAGCAGTCTGATTTGATTAAGCACCCCTTGTAAACCTTGTTAGTCATTAAGACTGCAAGTCACAACAGTGATCAGCATCAAATTTCTCCATGCCATATATCAATGTATAATGAAAGAGAGAAGATACGAGTATTAAGAAATGATCACCAGTGAAAAATTCTCTAGATGTTTTAACCTCTTCCTACACATTTTAAAAGAAAATGTACAGAGACCACTGAAGTCAGTAAGGAAAAGTTGTTTCTTGACTTTTGGGACTTTCAACGGACTGAATAGCAGATTGTGTAACACTGATATAGAGGCAAGTGCGGTGAATATTTTTTTTTATTTTAAACAAATAAGTAACAGTCCCTTTAGAAACCTTTGCAGAGAGCTTATTCAAGCTCCGCTGAAGTTTAGACCCTTAGACATGGTGTAATGCTGGTCAGCTTTTCGTCAGAGGGTCTAGCTTTCTCGTGTACTGCAGTTTCCTTCTTTACGAAAACGCTGGTTTCGAGATCGATACCCAGTCGTATAAATCATCCTCAATATCATCATCTAGCCCATCTAGGGATGGCAACTCGGACATTAAAAAGTCACTTTTGGAGGCTATGAAAAGCGTGATGCGATTGTAGGATTTCCCTACATCCTCTCTGTACTTCTCCAGGATAAATTCTTCGTTTGTGCCTGGTAAATTTGTGACTTCACTGTGATCAGGGTATAGCAGAATAGCAGAACGTATTCCAACCCTTCATGGACCTTTTTGTCGTGATTTGCGTGCTTAGTGAGACCTTTATCCAAAATGCACTGAGCGTTTGCTGTTGGTTTCACTTTCACTGGCAAAGTCTTGCCTCGGCATCTCTTCAGATTCCCTGAAGCCTCCAGTTTCATGTAGCCTATATTGACACTTACTTCAGTTTCCTTGGCCTTCAACTTGCCAGCTGTACTCGATGCCTTGAGCTTTTTCCTGGGCTGAAATCGGGTCGATCGCTCCGTTTCTTTCTTTTTTCTGAATTCCTCGAACCCTATAGTCTTGTTGGATGATTCACTTGTGGGATTGGAAAGACATAATCCACACTTAGAGCAATATTTTGCATTTTCCACCAGAGATTTCGCCCCACAACTGCTACAAAACATGGTGGCTTACGAACAAAATGGCGCAGATGGCGCGAAAATACAATCCTAGAGCTCAGTTCCTACGCGTTTTTCCTGTTTACTTCCGTTTTGTTTTTTATTTCCGTTTTCTTATTTGCGTTTTGCTTTAATTTTTATTTGCGTTTTCTTTTTTTTTTTGTTTGCGTTTGAGCGTCCTGGGCCACCGTGCAGCTAGTACAGTTTGCGTCTTTTCTTTTCACCTCTCCCCGGTTTTAATAGGAGTGAAGGTGGACATTGGAATGCAATGTAATCACCTTAAAGGATGGAAACTTAAATGCGTCCGTAGCGTAACTAAATTAAGTCTTTGATAAACTTTCAAAACACAGAATGTTCTACTCCGATGGTAACAATAACACAGCAAAGTGTCGACCTTGCTTTTTCTGGAATGTTGATTCTCAAAAGTCTAATATGTAGGGAAAAAATTTAAATACGTTAAGGCCATGAGGAATAAAAGCTTTTCCAACTTGTTATAGGAATCTAATATTTACTATACATGAGGCGAGCCCATGAATTTTCCAGGATCCCATATTTAACTCAGACAATAAGTCCTGGTTAAGCAAAGCTAGATGTTCGATAATGCAGACAGCAACTGTCCCCGATTTACCCTAAAAACAATGTTTCCTGCCTGTTTAGAAAAAAAAAAACGACAGTAGCAATAGAATCAAATTGTTGCAACGTTTGCCCTCAACAAAGGTATCGAGTGTCGTTCAAGAAAGATATCACTGTGTATTAAGACCTGTCAACACAGTGAACAAACATTAGTAGAAATTTATCACCTTTGTTATATATAACTGTTAACTGGCAGATTAAATAACTGATCTATACACTCGGCCATTATATTACTTATCGCTGAATGGTGGAACATTTTCTTTATTTGGAATGAATAGGATGCCGGGGAGGCTCAAGTGATACACCTCTGGCTACAAACTGTAATGCATGCCGGTATTTTAAGGATGCTGTCACTGGTGAATGTCTGAGGGAGTGTCCAGACGGCTATGAGCAACAGGATGACAATACCTGCAAAAGTAAGATTGACCAGAACGCTTACCCCTATTTAGCCTGGAAAGGCTGGGGGATATATAATAATAACAACAATAATAACAACAACAACAACAATAATAATAATAATAATAATAATAATAATAATAGATAATAACAAACTATTAAAATCTCCTTAGAAAACCTATTTACAAATCTTTACCTATTTAATAATAATAATATATGACCAATTCACATTTCAAGCTTAATGTAATGGAATAAAAGGGCTGGTTATTCTCAGAAGAGGCGAGGATATTCATGTGATTTTGTTGACAAAACTCTGCAGTCTTGCAAGATATTGTTTTCCTTGCAGTGTTGACACTACAACTTGTTTAACTTTAGTAAGCTTGATACTGTTAACTTCAAAGCAGTCTTTTGAGCTCAATTTTTCGGTCCATTTTCGTTATTTCCCTTGGAGTCAGTTTATTTTCTAATCTCGTCCATTTTGCTTCATTTAAGAAAATTTGATTCTTAGTTAAAATAGTCAGTCATACCCGAAACGTCTCGTGACACTGTATCGTTGGCATAAACTACTTACAAATTTTCCTCGAATATATTTCTAATTTTAGCATTAATTTGACAATCTTGACAGAGAACAAACGAAATACTTAAAACAATTGCTGGTATCCACTGTCACGCAGTAAAAAAATAAATCGAAAACCACCCAGTGGAAAAAGTTGAGAAGTGTGATATTATAGAGGATGACTAAAGAAGACAATTCTCCGAATTTTAGGCCTGTACGTCTCCCCAAACGTCAGGTATCCGTCGAAAAATTTTGCAGAAATTTACAGAGCCCAGTATGGATCCATCTTGGAGTACCTCCGTGGAACACCAATATGGCGGCCGAAAAATAGTGTTAACATCTGGAACTTACTTTGGCTATCTAGCGACTGACTAGCAGTACTGAACACCAAAACCACTAAAATAAGCACTTTCTTTAATTTTCTATCTTCTAAAAGGCTGAAAATGATGAGATAAGCAGATATTTTGCAACAAAGTCGATCGTAGCTGTTTGTCACGCAACTCCATAACCGTGAAATTCAAACTCCTCTCGGATTTCCGAGCGAAGGACGCTATGGAGCTGTAAAATTGTAAACAGTTATAAATATACGGCCTCTTATGCCTGATGAGGACAAAAACTTTGGAGGCTCTTTAGTTTTGAATTTTAGAAAATTATGACGTCACATGCATACGAACAATAGCATATAACGTGTATTTTTCACTGAAAGGCTTTCCAAAGAACGTTAAAAGCGAATGTAAAATTTTAAAAAAGTGTGATTTCATTTTCATCAAAACAAAGCTTACGCAAAACATATATTAGCTGTTTCAGCGAATTTTCCAAAGTTTTTTGTTTTGTTTACTTCTGAACTGATTGCTTTGAATTATCACAGTGTGTTAATTTCCATTTATAGAGTGTGTGCACGACGGCCATGTTGGAGGACCGAAACAATACAACGATTTTCCTTTGGGACATATATTCTATTTTTATGCAAATATCTTCTATTGTTTTAGTCTTCCAACATGGCTGCCGCGCACAGGTCTAGCCTTTTCCTGAGGTTTACGTATGGCTTTTTTGATAAGCAAAATTTACTAGACAGTGACAGTGCTACGTAGCGCGCGTTGACTGTTCACAAACCCGTTCGCCTCGATCCGTCTTAAAAACTAAAAAGAATGATAAAAGAAAAAAAAAACTATCATTTTGAATTCATTGAACAAAACTCTATGCAAATGTCGTTTCTGAACATGAAGAAAACTACCGCAACTCGATAAATAGGCCATCTTGTCCCGAATATTTACCTACAGTGCACATAAGTTTAATATTTGGATACTTTTGGAGCCCACACTCACATAATCATGTACCTTAGAATGACAGTTCTACTGAAATGTTTTTTTTTTTTTTTTTTTTTTTTGGGGGGGGGGGGGGTGTTAGGTGAATTTGGCAAAGACTTTGAAAATACAAGTGAAAAATTAATCCTTAATCTACGAGGAATCTTTGCGCGTTTATAACAAAGAGGGCAAAACTTTCTTAAAACCATCAAGGAACTTCATAAAACAGTCAATGAAACACTTACCGTAAGCAAGAAAACAAACAAATTATTTATTTTTTTCGTAGCGTACAAAACAAACAAAACTGACGAGAAGAATTACCATTACGTACATGTGATTAAGAGAGAATACAATTTTAATTCAGGAGCAAACTAACAACGATAAAGCTTAATGTTAAGCATTAATTATTAAATTGTTCACCTGCGCTGTGAAGCTTTCTATTGCTTGAAAATCACAGGAGCATAGATCAATAAATATAGCAAACGGTGCATCCAATGAAGGAACTTGCGGAGTAACTTCTTCCACTGAATTTGACCTGCTCCTTCCTCCCATCAAAAGGACACTGTTATGCTCGGTTATCGTTCGTTGTAAGAAGAAGTAGCGAGGTGAAAGCAGCCAAACAAATATCAATCGGATCCAAGTTTCTTGATTTCCATGTATTTTTAAACCCGGCTTAAAGAGTCGAAATCCAAAGAACCTCAAAGAACTCGTTGATTTTGGGCACAAAATGAAGAAACCAGCAAAATGTAGAACTGGCGTGCTCAGCCAATGAGAAGCGAGTATTTTCGCCGCTCGACTCATCAGCAGTAAATAATTTTCCCCTCGATGAAAGGAAAATTAAGAAAAAATGCCCTCTGTTACAACAAATCAGCATTCAGAAATTTTGCCCTCTGTACTATATTGTTATTGTTAATAAGCAGTTTGCTGCATATGCACTAAAATATATGTAATTACAGAAAGTATAAGAAACTTGTAAGGTTATTACGTTCATAAGATAAGCAGATTTCGATAAATGCTATGCAAGAAATTGGAGCTCCGCTTTTAAACTTAGCTAAATATATTATTATTATTATTATTATTATTATTATTATTATTATTATCATTATTATTATTATTGTATTATTAATATTATTATTATTTTTTGGAGGGGGGCTTTTTGATGAGAGATTCAAGTTTAACATCATAAATTTGATATGTTTGCACCTTTCCTTAGCATTTCGCTGATTTCGCTGCTGATGAGTCAGCGTGGACGATTTCATCGGTTTTTTTTTTTAAGAAATCGACAATTCAAAGATGGCGTATCCTACATTGTGGTTTTTCAAAGCAAAGGGCACGATTATCACGTAATATGGCATTATGAATTCACTCTGTGAACCGCAAAGCACGAACATTTAGACGCTCTCTATTTTTCATTGTCGTAGCTTTAATGGTACTGAAGTGAGACCGCTTTGTGTCCTCCTCAACCCTTACTGTATGCCTACACCATACCGGAAAGCTCGTGTGCCGGCACCAAAAACATATCGAATAGGGCTTCCGTTCACACACAAAACACCAATTTCGGATCGATTTTTGTGCCGGAGCGATGCTGCGCTGCTTCGGTTTTTAAAGTGAATCGTCACATAGCCGATAGATTTTCGTAATACTTTCTTGAGTAGTGTGAACAGAGAATCGAACCGAAACCGAAGTCAACAACGAGGAACGAGGATTGGATTCTAGTGGAAAGATGGCGCCTTTGTTCAAGTTTTGGGCCACTTCTGTTCACACCAGGCCGGCGTACTTTTCACAACGGCATAAAATGCTATGCAGCATAGTGTAGACATAGCCTTAGGCTTAGAAACTAGACAAACAGCTCTGGCTAATAGAACTTGACTTATAAGTGTTCGAGTCACAGTATCTGATCAAAATCTGGTCAAAAAGTGAAATATGACAATCTTTTGTGCTGGGCATCTCGAGACGCGATGCCCCACAAATAAAACTAATCCCTGAGGTTTTGTAATCGGCAACGCGCTTAATAACAAAGACCATGAGATAGCTTTTTTAAGCTTTTATATTATCCATCTTACATTCTTGCTTCCTTTTCTGTTTAATAAGAAAAGCAACCATGTGATGGGGTAAAATGTTTTAACGGAGGAATATGCAAAAACATGGCAGATGGGACATTTAAATGCGAGTGTGTGGATGTGTACTTTGGAGACAACTGCGAGAAAGGCAAGTGGAAACTAAAAAACACCTCTATTTTTTTCTATTTCTTTTTCTTCTCTCACTTTTTGTCTTTCTTTCTGTCTGATTTTCAGTCTTATCTTTTACGTTTTCTAAAAGTTGTTTATTTCAATGTTTCAGAAAAATAACAATGATAAGAAAAAAGATTAAAAGATAATTCAACAAATGAGAAGGCCAAATTTTGCGTTCATCAACCAAGGTTTATGTGGAAATGATTTCCACTGATTTTTTTAACAAAAGAAAGAAATTATCTCTGAGTCTCAAGGTAATCTCTGTTTGTTTATTCCTCTAAGCCTCGTATCAAAGTACAAGTTTTAATGGATCGAAATTGGTCACTCCATGGTTAATAGAAATCTGTCGGCCCATCACTACTATCTAACACAGGCATACTCGGAAAAAAGGAAATCCAGGTGCTCCTATCAGGAGTCGAGATTACTATTTCGGATGCTCTACCACTGAGCTACAGGAGACTCGTGGGAGCTAAGGCCATAAAACTAGGTTCATGGGACAAACATCCTGCATACAGACAGTGCCTGCAAACAGTGTTCACGGATTAAGACTAACGAAGTAAATATTTGCCTGGCACTGTGGACCGCAATAACGCAGTTAATGAATAACAATGCATGATGGAAAATATCGCCTTTCTCCACATTCAAACAGTACTTTATTCTCAGCGTTCTCTCTCTCACATACTCTTGAAATCGGGCACCGACAGTCTCGTCCTGTTGATGAATGTTCTAAAGAGAAAAAAGGGAGGGCTTAGGTAGGGAAAAAACAAACACAGGACGAAACTTGGAGATTGGCGAAAGAGAGAACGCCAAGGCAAGGAATACTGTGAGCCGCATTTTATACTACAACACTTCGCTAGATCGAAAGAATGGCATGGTTCATTTTGTCTCATCTCCTTTTATATATGAGAGGTGAGCCCGCTGAGAATAGTAGTTTATTCTCAGCGTTCTCTCTCTCTCTCTCTCTCTCTCTCTCTCTCTCTCTCTCTCTCTCTCTCTCTCTCTCTCTCTCTCTCTCTCTCTCTCTCTCTCTCACATACTCTTGAGATTGGGCATCGACAGCCTCTTTGTTAAACTGTGTCCCAAATTCTCAGATCACAGGACCAAAAAGCATTCCCGTTCTCAGGATCCCAAACTCAAGGCACCCCTTCCTAAAAAACGCGGCTTGGTAGGCTCTACAGTGAGGGGCATGACGAGGTGGGGTGGGGTGCATTCTCCGACTTTGCCCCACAAAGAAAAAGGACCGGAACGTCAACGGTCCAGGAGCGTATCAGATATAAACGGGACAAAAGGTTTGCAAGACAGGGGATTGGGAAAAAAATACGAGGAGGTGGACTACTGCACTCGTACTTTTTTTCCTTTGTAACTACCCTTAAACGGTCTAAATCCAATTGCGGACTTATTATCTAATAGTGCATTCCATTGTGGTGCATGGCAATGGAGCTCCCCTGCTCGGAAGTGATCTAGATCGCGGAAAACAAGGCGAGACATCTGCAAATGAATTTCTTTGTAACACCAGGTTGATATCCTCATAAGAGATATGGGCATTGTTTGCCATCTCCTGGGCCTCATCAATAACAGATCCATCTGTGCTCATCCACTGCAATTTATTCATAGTAACTAACTCTCTGCTAGAGTATGTTTCCGAGTCAACAAAAATTTAAAACCTCTAGGAGCAAGACAAGAATTAGAATACACGCTTTCCAAAAGAAACGTATAAAGCGGTACTTTAGACAATAGAATAAAGCTTCTTGCAAGCAAAGTGCAAGAGTCCGCAAACGGGTTTAAAAATAAAAGGCTTCCTCAAAATTAGAGGATAAAACACAGTTGTTCCAAAGCTATAAGCTACGCGTTGAAAACAAAGGCTTGGAACTGACTGGAAAGGCACGCCAGAGAGGGTGACCACGCGCAAAACCAATTATCAGGTGAAAAGTCGACTCAAAATTGTACAAAGCTACATGTTTTGAGACAGGACACAACATGATTGGAAAACAAATTTAAAAGTGCCCTCAAAGCGAGAAAGCTACACACAATCATAAGCACGTACATGTAATATGATTCAACTGAAAGTCAACTTCAAGTTGCAAGCAACGCTACACAGCTATACACAGCAGGGCATAACATAGTTAGAAACAAACCTCTATGCGCCCACAGAGGTTAAGCTACACGTTGTCAACGGGACATAACATCAATTATAGAAAGTCAACGTCACGATGTCCGCAAAGCTAGGAAGCTATACGTTTTGAAGCAGGGCACTAACATATCTTCTAAAACAAACTTCAAACTGCCCGCAAAGTGACCGAAGCGACACATTAGGAGCAGGGCATAATATCAACTAGAAAGTCAACTGCACGTTGCCCGCAAAGCTGAAAAGCTACACGTTTTGAAGCAGGGCACAACAAGAATTGGAAACAAACTTTAAACTGCCCGCAAAGCAGCTAAGCTACACGTTATCAGCAGGGCATACAACAACTGGAAAGTAATCTTAAAATTGCCCGCAAAGCTAGAAAGCTATACGTTTTGAAGCGGAGCATAGCATGAACGGAAAACAAACTTAAAGCCGCAGTGGGAATACGAAATGCAAGAACACGTGTGCGATACTAGAGTAAGAAGAAACAGAAAAAACCTCCAAGGTGACCTCTTCTCTAGCGGCGTTTTGAGGGTTTGGATTAGCTGACTCCTTTTGGTTTTGTAGAGGCGGAGGCGGCTGGACAACAGCGGCCGCTTGAGAGACTCGAAGGTTTTCGTATGCCGGGACTTGTACATGTACATCAGGATCAGCCATTTTGAACTAACCTCTTCGCTAGATCAACAAAATGGCATGGTTCATTTCGTCTCATCTCCTTTTATATGTGAGAGGTGAGACCGCTGAGAATAGTGCAGGATGAATGGCAATGAATACTGACAACAATAAACAACCCAAAAATTTGCACAATATGTCAATAACAGCATCTAATATTTCAATTCACTACGATGTGTGACATTGTATGCAAGTGCTTGGCATAAGTCACCAAAGTTCGTGACTTATACAGAAACTGATCTGGAAACCATTTTTCACGTGCTGTGTTATGGTAATCCTCCTTTCAAACGTTCCTTAGTTTATCAGTTATAATTACTTTTCCTTATTGCTTACACATTTGAGTCCTTAGAGCCACTGACCTACTTTTCAAAGTCCACGCAAAGTTGTTGTAACTTAAGTGCGAGGTATCCCTTTAAGTAATACACGTTTATTGGCGTATCAGCCGCGTACTCGCTCTATTCTCCCTTCTTCCCTCGATGTTCACTCTTCGTGGACGGACTCGTTTTGTCTTCTGTGGCCAGAAAATGGGAACGGGGGGGGGGGGGGGGGGGACGAGACTTGGAGGATGGATGTTACATTCCAAAATGTGTCCATTGAGGTCCACATCAGGAAGTGATGACTAATTTATTGTCAGATAAATGTTTGAAAAATTCACGAAGTTCTGTCCCACTCGCTGTAATATTAAAGAACTTTGTATTGCAAAGAAAAGATTGTAAAGAAAGTTGCAGAGTCCGTGCGGTAAGATACAATAGAATATTGACAAAATAAATTTAAAATTCGCATGCGTCCTTTTCTAGTGAATAAAGTTAGAGATTTGCTAATTTGTTTTTGCGGCTCAATGGCAATATATTTTGTCCAAAATATTATTTCAACAGCTTTTTTATTGCGCGATCCCTGTTTAAGGTAAACTTTTTGACTCTCGAACAGAGAGTACAACTGTAATTTGTCTTTTTCATAATTTACGTAGCTGAGAAACAAATTTCATATTTCACTTTACATGACAGCAGCATCGTCGCCTTATATCACGTTTAATTATTTTTTAGCCGGATTAATAAGTTCAGCCATCCTGAAAAGGAACAACAAATACCAGACAGCATTGAACACCTGGCTGCAGCCCGTAGTGCAAAGCAAGTCATCTGCCTGGAAGCTATGTTGGCGTGCGTCTGTTGATGGTTGGGCTGCATCAACCTTTCACTCCGGGTGCGATAACAAGGGTCCTACTGTGACGATAATAAAGGTCGGCCAGTATATATTTGGAGGGTACACCAGTGCCTCATGGACTAGTAAGTGACAGTTTATTCATTTATTCAGTTATTCATTCATTCATCCATTCATCCGTCCGTCCATTCATCCATCCATCCATCAATCCATCCACTCATCCGGTCGGCCAGTATATATTTGGAGGATACACCAGTGTCTCATGGAGTTCATGGAGTAAGTGACAGGTCATTCATTCATTCATTCATTCATTCATTCATTCATTCATTCATTCATTCATTCATTCATTCATTCATTCATTCATTCATTCATTCATTCATTCATTCATTCATTCATTCATTCATTCATTCATTCATTCATTCATTCATTTATTTTAGTGACTGTTAGTTACTTATTCTTCTTTTCGGTTAGTACTACTCGACGGTAATATGAGCAGCATCAAACGAAACTCTATTAAAATGGTAGTAAACTGAATTCGTACTGAACTTAAAAGCCCTTAATCATTTTACATTTAAAATCCAAACTTCACTGTAGGCCTGTGAGCAGAGGTCTCCAACTTCCAACTTTTATTGTAAATCAAACGTCATTCAGCCTGTGGCTGCAAGGTTTTGATTAATAGACTATCTATCTATCTATCTATCTATCTATCTATCTATCTATCTATCTATCTATCTATCTATCTATCTATCTATCTATCTATCTATCTATCTATCTATCTATCTATCTATCTATCTATCTTCCTTCCTTTCTGCGAAGGAAAAAAAACATAGCGGCTGCGCAGTCTCGTCCCCAGTATTTCTTGGCGTATTATTCTTTGTGATTTCGCTGGAGCTGATCGCGCTCACACGATGGTCGACTGTAGTTGAAGTGAAAACAACTCTTTGAAAAAAGCACTTTGTAAGTTGTAATTTATGTGCATGTCTGGGTTTAGATGCTATTGTATCTTTTGTCTAAACACGGGATAAAGAAAATTAAAAGGTGCGAACATATCCTTTGAGACAAACCTCCGAAGTCTAAATTAGTGCAGTGTGCTTTCTATACTGAAGCATTTATCAGCTAGCAGGCGAGTCCCAAACAATATCAAATGAAAATGAGGAAAAGAGAAAGTTTAAACTAGAACAAACATGAGAATTTAAAATCAAAACTAGAACGAGTTCAAACAAACAAACAAACAAACAAACAAACAAACGAGTAACCGGTATCAGACAGAAATTACAAGCAGGTAGTGACTGCTGTTACGCGATGACAAGGACTAAACCGTAAATCCAGCTAAAATTAACGGTTAAAAAATGGGAAGAACCGGAAAGTGAAAATGTATGAATAACTAACTGAAGAGAAAACAAAAGATCAGTAACATTACTATAAGATCTTACAGAAAGGATGAATTTGTATTGGAGGACTGTTCACACTTGGCTTTGCCTTTGACCTTTTAATGGGTTTTGACGCTATCTTGGTTCAGGTTCACACGTGTTTAACATTGCAGCAACTGTATGTAGTTTAAGCCAACTTTGAAGAAACGGAGCCCCTGTAACTCATCTCGAAATTGATGGACTCAAAATTTTTAAAATCATTTTTATACATTTCAGTAACTTTGAAGGATCAGAGCCCCTGTAACTCATCTCGAAATTGATGGACTCAAAATTTTTAAAATCATTTTTATACATTTCAGTTACGCTTTCATCAGATAGAGACTTAGGTTCTCATTGATCTAGACGCTTCGACTTTCGCAAAACTTTATACAGAAACATCTCAAGTCGTTTGTTATGTAGCCACAATTTGAATATTTTAATTAGAAGACGAACTTAAAACTTCGTTTACAGTCACCAGGAGCAAACTCCCTCATATTTACCGCAAATTTTAGACAAGCTTACCCGCCAACCAAGATATTACATCGGTAACCATGAAGAAGCCCACTTCTTTCATTCTCTACCCATTCAAGGTCTATATTTTTATCCTATGAAATTTTGCTACCGTTTTACATCTTGAAAGGAGGCACAAGGGTGGCTCTAGGGAAAAGCCTCCCCGTACAGCCCACTGGATTAACCACACCCCCACCCCACCTCGCTCCGTTTTTACAGTTTCGCTATATGGAGTACCCTCCCCTTCCCCCTCTAGCTTCACAGTTTCGCTATATGGATTACACCCCTCCCATTTCACTGGGTGTTAACTAATTTGGCATTGCTCACGTGAGAACCCGCCTGGTAAACGAAGCTTCTAAAAGAAATTTATTCTCAGTAAGGATTGTTAAAAACTCACTCGTTTTATCCTCTTTTTCTTCCCATCAGGTTCCAGCTGTGACTACATATACGATTCCAAAGCGTTTTTATTTTCGCTTGTAAACAAGCCAGGATGGGCGCCTGTTAAGTTTTCTCTATCAGGGAAGGACTATTATCCTAACGATCATGCTATATACGGCTGCTCCTCTAATGGACCTACATTCGGGGGTCATGATATTAAAGTATCTGACTACGCCTCATCAAATACAAAATCATTCACAGACCTTGGTTATACCTACGCAGCACCGAGTGGGCACAGCCATAGGGACACCTTTACACAAACATTCCTCACAGGGGCTGAGTACTTTCAACCGAATGAAGTAGAAACATTTTATGAAACAACCTAAGAAATGAAGACTAGTACTGAGCTGGTGTCTCAGCTTATGGCAATTAATTGAAAGATTGCAAACCGGTAACATTTTATTCTGATTAATGAAAGTAAATGTGAAATACTTCTATCCATAATTACTGTTACATTAGAAGGTAGTATAGATTTTTCTTATTAAAAGTGCCCTAAGCTAAGATACAAAGCAAAAACCTAGGGAATTAGTTAGTAGAATAATGTAGTACTAATAATATATTAATAGTATATCTATAATATTGGCAAAATTATCAACCCATGAACAAAAAAATCCAAAGCTGAATCTACCACACAGTATTAACATTTGTGAACAACTCACAGAATTACGCAATGCTAGTAGTGGGAAGATTTGATGGATGTCTTTTTTTGCGGATCAGAAACGTAATTTGCATGATATTAAAGACGTTTACAGTCTAGGCAAACTAAGACCTCTAAAAATATCGCCAGGTAAACGTATGCCATACGGTAGTTTCATCAGTAGTTAACCCATTAATAATGAAATATAATTTAAAAAAAAAAGCCAATAAATGCCTACTGCTTTTCAGCGTAGGGGGTGGAGCTGAAAAAATTCAAAAGCAAGGCGAGATAGGGAAGTAGTAAATTAAATTTAGTGACAACAACAAAGTGTTCATTAGCTTTCAGAAGAAAAAGTTTAAAATAAAGTTTATTGCTTATCATCGGCTTCAGATGGCCAGAATGGAGAAGGATTGAAGCTGATTTCTCTGATGCAATTAATAAGAACTTAGTTCGTCTTAATTGCATTAGAAAAATCATTATAAAATGACATCGATTGTGGTTTGTTCTTCCCTCTGGAAATCAATTGAAGTTTTCTTCTCGGAGCTGTGAGAGCGATTTCAAATATTGAATGCAATTGATTAAAACACGGCAAGGAAAAATCACCGTGATCATGCCCCTTTAACAGATAAGTAAATTAGTCCAATTTAGCGGCGTTGTAGAAAATAACAGTAAGATTAAAGGTCAAGGATTGAGTCAAAAGCGTAAAAAGCTATAGTACTAGTGACTACAAAAGCGGGAGGGAGGAGGAGGTGGAATAGCTTTTCCATTACGATAGGCAAAACAAGGTACTAGGTTACCATCCTTTAGACTTCTTTTACCCTAAAAAACTGATGTTAATGTGACACTAAAACTAGAGCCTGAAATATTGTGAGCGAACAGGGCACCCGACGACAACATTTAAGCAAAATAATTAAAATGTTGTCTTCTGTGTTCCCAGATAGTTTTGAGTAGTTTCATTTCCGTTAAATAGCAACGCAATCTGTGCCCTGCGGCAGGCGCCAAGCGGCAGTTTAGTTTCAATAATCCCAGATCTTAAAAGTGTAAAGGCCCGTGTACACATTCACCACGACACACGACCGTTGAAAACACAATTTTTGTTTTGAACCCCGGGTGCCCTCGGGTCAAATCGACAGGAGACCATTGTCTCGATTGGTAACCCTGCCTTCTTTACAAACTACACGGAAACTATTAAAACCTCACGAGAGAAGCATACCGTCAGTTGGCATCATCAGTTGTTCATTTGAAATGGGCATAAATTTATTCTCGTAAAGCTCGCACAGTTTTCCTCTCAGTTCTCTAAATGTCATAGTGTCGTCTATGTAATATCCGTTATAAGAACTAGACTACAAACACTAATAGGGTAAAATCTTTAATGATTAGTTCAAGTAATGATGTCGGTCTTCATTCTTTAATAATTCAGTGTTTAATTTTAAGATAAAGTGAGTCATCACGATCATGCAGTGTAAGGGAATTAGTTTCATCTGGGATTACAGTATTAAAACGGTTTTCAATTGAGGGTCGAAAGTAGTTTTTTTCGCGTTTTCTTTTGTTTTGCATTTTAAACCTTCTGTGATTGGCTATGCTAGCGAAACCTCAACCAATGAGAAAGAAGCAAAGGCAAAACCAACGTGACCTATTCCGCAAGCGCGTTTCCCTAACCTCCATCATTCTTAGGGTCCTCTTTTAGCCGCAACCAGGGTCCTTTTCTCGAGGGACAAAGAGAGAGGACTTTGGTAAAGAGGTTGCCATTTGCCCGCGCTTTGCGCTAGTTACATGTGTTTGCTTCGACTCCTGATTGGTTCATTGCGCTGTGTATGTCTATTGTTATCAATCAGAGTTACTGTAATTACTTTGGTTTTGGTTTTACGATACTTAATAAAAAACCGCTATTAACCCTATTCAACCAAGGCGTTTTGTTTTGTTTCTGAACCTTAGGGGGTGCTTTGTGATATCTCCAAAACCGCCAAAGGTTTTACCTTGGGTTTATTTCGGAGAATTGGAAGACTAAATACAACGCAATTGAGACACTGTAATTATAATTTTTCGTCTTATCACCCTTCCGATCTTACTTTTTTTTAACATTTTTTTTATTTTCACTTAAGGCACAAGTACTAGAGTAATACAAACAAATACAAAGTTAATTACACTAACGCTTACGCTACTCACTAACACTAACTACAAAATAACATTACATCACATTCACAGTCGGCTAGATTTAATTTATGTTGTGGTTATATAATAATATAAACCTATATACTAATTTGTACAAATACTTCTACATCAAATTCTTTTTTTGTTTTGTTTTGGTAGAACGTCTGTATATTCAACTGCGTCTATAACTATTAATACCCGATACTCATCTATTGAGACGTTATTACAATAACATGTTTTCCAATTTTTTATAATGAATAGATTCTTTTTTATTCTTTTTTGCAATTAAAAATTCAAGTTTCCGAGTTTCAGATGTTTTAGCCTTCAGTAAGGATAGAGATGGCTTGATATTTTTGCAACGACATGAATAAATGGTATATTTCCCAAGAATGATTATGTGATTTAACAAACAATTCCCAGGGTTATTATCGGAAATACCAAAGAGGATTGTTACCTCATCAAGCTTATCAATTTTCATATTGTAAGTATTTAACCAAGAAATAGCCGAAAGCCAAAAGTTTTTAGTGTAGGTACAGCTGATTAGAAGATGCTCAAGAGTTTCTTCGTGATCTCCATAAAAGGTGCACACCGGAGAACGAACCAAATTCATTTTATATAGGATTTTATTGGTGTAGAGAATACGATTTAAGATTTTGTATTGAAAGGCTCTCGTTCTGGTGTCAAGAGTGACTCGACCCGGAAATAGATAAATATTTTTCCAGTCTATAGTACCTGAAATATTATATACGGAATTAAACTTAGATTGGGCAGTCGGAGAAATCTGGATTCGTTTGACCAGGGTGTAATAGATTGATTTTGAAGTCATTCTAGTCAGTATATCTTAAACGTCGTCTGAAACAGTTTTGTCAATTGGGTTGTTATTATTCTCTCCATCATTAAGGAGCTGTTTCCAGCTAGGCGGAATGGCGGAAAAATGCCTTGTAGGAGTAAGTAACCTGACAAGGAGAGATTTTTCTCTCTAAAAGCGTTTGCTATGATTGGATCCGTGCGAATAATACATATCTCCAACTATCAAAAACATCTGGCGTACTATATGTCTCTTGCAAAAAAATAATATCCGCTTTCTGGTTCCTATCCCATGCAAAGATGGATTTGCGTTTGTTGAGATCACGAATTTCTCTGACATTCAATGATAGAACATTAAAGCAAACGTTATTCATAAGAGTAAGATGATCGATATTACATTCTTAAAATATGAAAATGAGCCGGGTATAAAAATCGAGTGCGGTTTGAATGAAATAAATTGGTATCTAACAGACTGTGATAAAACTACATGAACATAAAACGAAAACGAAAACGAAGACTGAGGGCGAAAATAAGTTAACAAATCCCACATACCTCTTGCTCCAGAAGAACTGTTTACGAGCACGAGCAAACGCCTTATACATCATTCCACCCGAAACCCTTTCACTGGTAGTGCCCATGAGGTGTGAAAAAGAATATGCATAACGGATAAAGTAGAAAGTGACAAAAATGGCAGGAATTTTCTACTGCTTCTTAAATTAGCATTTTCTAGAGAAAAAGAATAATCATGATAGCAACGTTAACCCAAATAAACTTATTACATTTTACATTTTGACGTATTTACCGTTGATGTAAAGCTTGTCGGGCTCCGATCTACTAAAATAAGCACGTTTACCGTCCTTCCTGGCATTCTTTAACTTCTCCATTTGGAGCTTTCGCATCTCGTGGATTTCTTTCGGGAGGTCTTCATACATCTTGCATCCTGTTTCCTTGAGTTTACGTCCGCATTTGAGCACCCGTTCTTGGTCTGAAAATCTTAAGAAAAGCGCAATAATGATCCTTTCTCTAACATTTTCCTTTCTTGGCTTGCCCATTCGGTGTACTCGTTGAAATTTGATGTTCTCTGCATCTTCTATTCCCAGGACTCTTTCCAAGAAATCAGTCAGCACCGCTTTTGTATTTTCAGTAGACACTTCACCCCGCTGAATAGCTCCATCTTCTTCGCACGAAGCGAAAGTTTCGGGGATGCCTTCAAATTTCAAGTTTTCGCGTCGATTGTACGCCTCCAAGTATAACAGTTTTTTCGTCATTGTTTTTATAAGTCTTAGTTATCAGGTCTTGTACTTGCTCGTCAACGAATGCAGAATTTTGTTCCATTGAAGTGAAGTTATCGTCTAAGGCTTTCTGCTTCATTTTCACTGAATCTACTTCTCTCTCCGAAGACGTTATCTTGCTTTGTAGACCTTTGACTGCTGCGTTCAGTTCTTCCATTTTTGTTCCCAGGTCAGAAAGCTTCGATAACACTAAGTCTATTTTGGATCCGAGTGCTTCCATGACCTCGTCTTCGTCACACGATATCTTAGCCGGAGAATTTGACTCTTTCAGTCTTTTATCTTCTGGTGACGGCTCTGAATAACTGCGATAGCTACTTTTCCGTTTTGGAGTGATGAATAATTTTCCCATGGACGTTCAAACGGTAGTAAAATTGTCCGGTTTACGGAGCTTCGCAACACACGTCTTTATTCTGTGACGCTCTCAGCCCAATCTTCCGATCTTACGCACAACTTCATATCACGATTATCGATCGGAGTCAATGAAATTTCAGCCAGCGGAACAGGCGTTATTTTAATGCGTTTTACAGACGAGAGGAGATCACATAGGGTAAGGTAGCGCTCGAGAGTCACACCTCGCGATGGTTCATTTCCCTAAACGCATTAAAAAGCTTGCTCTATGGGTTTTTCGAGAGTAGAGTCACCCGCGATGAAAATAAAATACGAGAAACCACCTACATGAAGAAGAATATCAACGGATCGTTTCGAGATTATTTGATATTTAAAACGTTGAGGGGAAAGGCTTACCAGGTCATTAAACAACCACACGAAAGAAAGATTTTGGACATTAAATAAAAGTACTCAAGGACTCAAATGAGGATTATTTTTGAATATGACTTAATTGCCACTTAGGCTCACGTAAATTCCTTTAAATCCCCAGCGTCCAGATAGGTTCTGAGGTAACGAAAGTAGAACCACCTTCGATATCTCTCGCATGAATCCTCGCTTGATACACTACAGAACATTTTTGGAAGGAAAATGAATCAACGACCTTTGTCACGGTTATGTGTCAAAACTTTGCGCGTGGCCTGTAGCATAGTAATTACAGAATACGCTCCATCTTAAAAAGATTTAGAATCTCTTTGAGGCGAAAAAAAAGCGGACCTCTTAGCTCTCTTCTTCGTTTGCTGACCAGCAAGCGTCCTAGAATATTTCCTACGAAGCTGCAATCTTTCGATCGCGCACCAACACAGGATTGAAAAGCACCTTTGAGCTTTAAACCGCAATTTTGATGCTCTGCTTAAATTGTAAAATAGAGCTTTTAACGCTAGGCCTTAAATTTTTAAAACTGCCAAGGTTTCTGCAACAACAGAAATCGCGGGTCAGCTGGATGACAACTGATTGACCAACCATTGATTACGATGACCTTTAAATTTGACCGGGTGACGTCATCGTTTCCGGAAAGTGTCCAAACGAGTAGACGAAAATAGCGTTTTGAAAAATTTCCACTCTGAAGAACGTTTTCAATAAATTGTGTTTACCGTGACCGTTTTGACAAGACGGAAGGCCAATTCGTTGCCTTGTCCCTGTACGGCTTTCTCCCAGGCCCTCACGATCAATTCGTATCGGTAACATAACCGAGGTGAACGGCAGGGGAATGCGTAGACAAAAACAGAATGCGCATGCGTTTGCTTTATTTTTCAAATTGGTGGACATCGTGTGAAGCCTCTGCATTAACCAGGCTTTATATACTCATGCGGCTATACTGTAAAAGCAGCTATATTAACCCTACCTCAACCATTTCATTTCGATGTAAGCAGTCTAAGTGTACATGTATTTGAATTGCATATGCCAGAAGATTCTTTATTTTGTTAACTGCGAGTAGCAGACTTGTTAAGCTTAAGCGTTGTCCGTAGCGCATTTAGCGCAGAGGATAAGGTTAAAGGTTTTTGGCTGTCTCAATTAAAGATTTGGAGTGTGAGCTTCTTGTGTCATTAAAGAAGTGAGATACTCCAAGTTCATGTTATGGTTTTACGCTTGTGTCCTTGAGCAATTCAAGTTACTTCACACATTTCAAAAACTGAGATCTTCAAAAACCAAACCCAAAAGAACCGTTTTTGTTCGAAACGTGATAAGCAAAAAGTGAATGACAACCTTTAGAAAATACGCCTCTCTATAAATCATTACTTTTTCATCAGGTGATAAACTAATTGCGTGGCCGCATTTTGGTCATATACATGCATTACGATACCGCGGTTAAGAATAAAGTGTTTCTTTATCGAAACACGCGTGTTTGGAAATCAATTAGCGAAGACAATACGCAAATCTTTATTACTTCTTATCGTTTGCTGGTTTCAAGAGAAACACGTTCGTCCGTGGCCTCCTTCACTTCTGCGTCAAGTATCGGCGAAAAATAACAAACTTAAAAAGTCGTAAATCATCAATTTCGTAAACATTTTACATTTGTATACACGTAAAGCACACTGGATTAAAGTACAACTGCTCCAAACTAACCTTTTGTCACTGCTGTCTAAAGGATTCAATGCATTTCCTCCGTTTACGTCCTCCAAATGCCGCTTTAACCCACAAACAATTCCATACAAGGGACGAGGCGGATAGCAACCACCATTCTTATTCGCAACTTCTTGAACGAATTTTGTAAGCCAATAGCCGGTTTAGGGATAGACTATCCAGGTCCTCCAACTTCTCGTAAAGACTTTGCAAATTGTGAACATCATAATCTTTGACCACGCTTCCCGAGTCAACTAAAGGGAATTTTTGCTCGATCGCGAGCTGCTTGACAATTTCTGAAAACCTCAACGGCCCACTTGTCTTTGTACTGTGTATTTTAAGGCTTGGGCTTTGCAAACAAAGAATCTTCTTCTTGCACACTTTTGGGTGGCTGAAACCGGCCAGATTCAAACTCCGCTAACCCGTCCATGCTTCGAGAGAACGAGGATGCCAATATATGCAAATTGTGGCTACTTTTAATAAATCATTTTTCATCACAAACTATGCGCTAATTAACAAAAGAAAGCAAAAACTAAATGTTAACGTGAACAATATCCTTCGTTTGTAATTAGGCGCCGATTGAAAAGCCATTTCAAAAACTCGTGCTTCGTGTTTCACCGGGGCCCGGTGAAACACTCGCACTCGTGTTTGAAATATTACTTCACACATTTCTATTTTAACATAAATAATTAAGATCCAAACGGCAAACCACCGTCAACTGTTTCTAGAACAGGATAAATGTAACTAAAGCCCCGTCTACACGAGCAATTTTTATGTGGCAACTGTATGTGGCAATTTTATTTGCCCTTGTAGATGGCTCGACAAATATTTGTTGTTAATTTGCGTCACTAATAATTTCGCACAGCGGGGATGACCATGGATGTGCAAATGTTAGGGACTGTAGGGTCTAGATTCTACAGATGACGTTGAAAAAATTGTCGCTTCTCGTCTACACGGACAATTTTTTTATGTGGCAATTTTTTTTTACCACATAAAAACTAACACGCCAGCTTTTCAACAAATGCAGTTGTCACATAAAAATTGGTGATTTCTCATCATCTACACGGGCAAATAAAAATTGCACATAAAAATTGCTCGTGTAGACGGGGCTTAAGAAAAGACACTCGTGCATATTGGATATCTGTATAAGCATTTAATATTTCTCTTGCACCGTCTTCACAGTCATCATGTAGCTACCAACAATTTGTCACTAATTTAATTCCAATTTCAAATAATAAAATTTCTTAAATAAAATAAATTCAATGTATCTTTAATACATTGAATATATGGATGAAAATCTCTAGTTACTCTTTAATTTCATCAAGTCATACAGCGAGAAGAAGAACGAAGAGAAAACTGTCAAGCATGCTCCCCCCCCCCCCCCCTACGTTGGGAATTAAAACAGCGGTTCCCCGGTTACGAAGTAAAACAACACAACATAATCACCGATGCCCTTGGGGGTTGTAACGGGAGATGGACACTACAACGTACGAGATTGTGGGGAACAGAAGTAAAAGGGTGCTGAAAAGAATGCGGAAAGCGGTGCTATTGGGCACGCTCAATATTGCCGGGACATTTAAAGTTGTGACCTGAGAGACGATTGACTGTATTATCCTATGATAATGATGACTACATTATCCAATGACAATGAGTTTAGGCCAAGTTTGGATCCTTTTTTTTTAATATTTCATTGTGTCTAGCCTTATTTTTGTTGGTGTAATCAACACACTGATATTTTTTTTATAACGATACATGATCTGAGAGACGATCGAATTGTAACGATTATTATTATTTAATTTTTTTAGTAGATGTATAGATATAGATAGATTTTATATATTTTACATATATATTTTTATTATTATGATTATATCCTTTTTTTTAACTCCTAGGCTCACAGGTTACGCTGTGCGCCCTGTGCAGCTTTTTAACTAATTTTAGCATCCAGCTGAGAACTCTGCTACAATAATAATAATAATAATAATAATAATAATAATAATAATAATAATAATAATAATAACGCTCTCTGATTGGCTAGCAAAAGTCACCCCATTTTCTCAACCAACCAGAAGCAAAGGCAAAAACAATCATGACCTCCTCGCCGCGCTTTTCCCTAACTTCGTTTTCAGGGTCTTCCCTCAGCCGCAGCCAGGGTCCTTTTCTCGCAGCCTTGTTCCCAGGGCTTTTCCCTTGTAAACTGGAGGGACGGAAAAAGACCCTAGCATCGACTGGTCACGTGCTTACGATAAATGATTGCTGGAGTTTCCAACAAATACATTGTTGTTCAATTTAAGCGGGCAAGTGACACCAATAAATCGAAGAACTTTTAATCCTTTGATCTTAATAATCTTATGGATGGTGCAGCTCATGATCAACTGCTAAAAGATTCACTCTCATAGTCCATGTCGGGAAAGGGGAACTGACGTGCGTGATTTGAATTTTAAAAATATTGCATGAAAAACTATTAAATAGAGAATTGAATGAACAATGTCACAAAACATATCACATGTAACGCGAATAGGATTAAGTTAGTGACAAAACAGATTGCACAATTATAAACCAGCAAAGTCCGAAGTTAATTTACTGCATGACAATGATTTAACTGTGCGCATCTATTAATCTAAATTAGGGAAAGAAAAGCGTGTAAAGCGTGTAAATGTAGGTTAATGATATTCTCAATATCATTGATATACAATTAATTTTTAACAAATAAGTAAATATTGGTTCGTCTCGGGGAATATTCACCAATATTTACTGAGCCTGAGGCGAATGATTGTTTTGGTATAATTACTCAGGTGATTATCAGAGAAAAACAAGTACCGTCCGAGAAATGTCGATTTTGTTTGTTTGTTTCATATTGTCACACGTCAATGAAAAGAGACGCGCAGTCTGCCGATCACATGCTCAATCGAAATCACATGCGCAATCGATAAACTGAACACGGCCACAAGCAGAATGTCAGTATTCTTTAACTGCCGCTTCATTGAGACGAAGCATTCAATTCTGTGAATGAATGTTGGGTTTTTCCGACCCGTTTACCAAAATAGATGGAGATGATCCAGGCTGTTTGGTGTACAACTTGAGCCGGGATCACAAGTGTTAGCGATAGCATTTTATTGCACAATTTCTTGTTGACATGATGGCTTCGCCGGTTAACGGACTTTAAAAATTGCCCCCAGAGATAAGCTGCTTCAGGTAGGAATTAAGTCATTTATTGGCTTCACTAAACAAGTACACGGTTGTTACAGATGAAAATATTTTGTTGTGAGGTGGTGACTTTAGATGGTGGTCGAGAGCCGCTCGCCGAACCGATAACAAACTAGTTTTCAGATTATAAAAACTATTTCTTTTCTCGTCAGTGAAACGTAAAACTTAGAGAGACATTAATTCATCTTGTTTTTTTTTGCATGCTTTCAAATTCTGTCTTAAACTTGTTTGTGAAATCATTATGTTAATAAAGAAAATCTTGCTCGAATTTAACTTAACGTGTTGTCTTCATTTTAAGTCATAGTTATGGTTAGAAGTGTTTGACATTTTTACTATCATTAATCAGAGTAAAATGTTACTGCTTTGTAATGCTTCAATTAATTGTTATACGTTTAGACACCAGCTCAGTGCCAGTCTTCATTTCCTTAAGTTGTTTCATAAAATGTTTCTATTTCATCCGGTTGAAAATGAAAAGTCCCTGCCAGGAATGTTTTTGTGAAAGTGCTGGTATAGCTGTACCCACTCGGAGGGGCGTAGGTCCAACCAAGGTATGTTCGTGATTGTGTATTTGATGATGCATAGTTAGATATGAAAATATCATATCCAGTCCCAAATATTGGTCCATCAGATGAGCCGCTATATATAGCATGACTGTAAGAAGCGGACCCCTGCGCTCCTGGTAGAGATAACTTAACAGGCGCCCATCCTGGCTTGTTTACAAGTGAAAATATAAATGATTTGGAATCGTACGAGTATCCACAACCGGAACCTGATGGGAAGATAAATAGTATCAAACATGTGACTTTTTTACGATACTTACAGAGAATAATAATTCTAACAGAAGCAGCGTTCAGTTAATTAGCACCCAGTGAAACTGGAGAATCTGGAGGGGGAAGTGGAGGAGGTAATTCACAAAACTGTCAAAACTGTCAAGGGTTGGGGGAGGGTTAAACCATACAGCGTGACCGTGAAACGTGAAGGGGTACTCCGTTACTCCCTTAGAAGTATGACTTTGTCGCCTTTTTTCATCATGTGAAACGGAAGAAAAAATAATTATGTAGACATTGAGTGGAAAATTGCTAAATTCAAAGTTTAGAAAGGATAGAAAAACAAAGAAATGGGATTTTCCATGGTTACTGATGAAATATCTTGGTTGGCGGGTTAACCTGTCTAAAATGTGCAGTAAATATGAGGGAGTTTGAGAATTAGATTTAGAAAATTAAGCCTATAGTGTGTGTGCGGACACGTGACCCTTGATTTACCGTCCGCCATGTTGGAGGACCACTTTGATGGGTTTTCCCTGTGTTTACCATTCAGAGTGCGGGCATCGCAAGTGCTTTCAAGATATACCTCGCATTTTCCTTTCCTTCCTTGTGAATTAAAATCGGAAAGGTAGCTAATTTACAGTGCCCTTTTGTCATTTAAGAGCGGCTTCCTGAGAATATCGAGAACTCGCGGTCAAAACTGAAATTTCGGTTTTCCTCATATTTTGTCAGAAGAATCCCTTTAGAGAACTATTTACGAAAATAACATTAAAACTTTCCAAAGATTTTTCGTTTTCGAGAATTCCGGCATAATGTGAAATGCCGTGATCGCGGCGCAGCCGGCGTTAAATTTTGACGAGATTTTGTGCATTTTCAAATCGCTCGGGAAGGAAGACGGCTTAGCGTATTAAAACGAGCTTTTGAAATTAAGTTAGGCATCCTTCTGAGAATACGGTCTTACGAAAATATTGCTGGAGGATTCTTATTTACATGCAGTTTTCAAAGTCCGAAGATTCCTATTTTCAGCATTTTTGTTGACACTTGAAATTGTGGAAACTTTGCGGACAAATATCGTGTCCTGGTACATCGAAATTTGAAGCAAGTATTATACTTTAGGAAAGCTCTATACATGTAGTGCAATATATAAAAAATCCAGCTTGGGTAATTTAAAATCCAAGCGTTGACGGAAGTAAACACATAGGGAATTTTAATTTTTTTTTTTCAAAAATGGCAGTGGTCACGCAAGGACAAGTTTTAAAATAAGTTTAAAATGAATTTATTGTTTATGTTTCAGTTCTGCTGGAATAAACTAAGTTGTTATTCGGAAACAAAATCTCATGTGTTGATGGGTTTATCCCTATAAAAAAATAATTTCTTTCCCAGTAGGTGATCACCGATCGCAAACAAAAACACATGAATGAAACGTTCAGGTCGATTCAGGTGTTATGTCACGCTTTCCTCGGTACGCCAGCGTCAACAATGAGAAGGATACGAAACGAAATCAGTAAATATTTCATATCAAAATGTATCTGAAACCCCCAACAGGCGATAATGTTTCATTAAATTACTAATCGACTTGCGTAAAAACGCCTTTGGTTCTGAAAAGTTGCGCAAAAGTCGCAGTTTTTATAAATCCTAGGTTTGTCAAAGCTGCATCTCATCCTCACTGTCAATAAAATGTCGTGACAGGCACTTACATTGAGCTGGACAAGCGAAGACGAGAATTCTAAAAGCTGAAGAACAAGGTATCTGTGTTTTCAATTTGCAGGCCCTAGACTATATATCATAAACAGAACTGAGATATCAGAGCCGGTAAAGAAAATCATGCTTTCACTTTAGTGCAAGCTGGCCATAATATTATCTTTAACGGCTACACTGCGGCTATAATATATTTGAATGAGCCCTTACCGTTCCAATACCTGCAAAATAGGCATTTAATGAACCATCCCCATTAATGCGAGCAATAGTCCACCCTTCTCAGTCCGATCCGGATAGAACAGCACCAGAAAATAACCAAGGTTGTTTGCATATTATGGCCATCACTGTGTACATAGCTATTTTAAACTTGCTATTTATAAACAATGACGCAAAATGGTTATAAATAGCAATGTGCGTTCTTGGTTTGGAGTGGTTTGCTCGATACTAGAAACTGTATTTCTTCTTCCGCGATGTCATATTTTGCAGTTTCTATATATTTTCGGTTGCATTTATGGCTCCGTGCTCATTTTCGTCCTTGATAGACGACGAGTCCGGTTGCGGTCAAAGTTCGTACTATTACAGCAACCTGCGTTTCTTTGGGTGAATGCCAAAAAGATATCTCCAGTCATCCAGGTCCCAACGCCAGGAAGCTGTTTGCTGACGACAAAACTGACAGTGAAATGTAATGAATCCTCGCGCGCGCATGTTAGTAAAGTTATCGATCATCTGATGTTGTTGATTGAATATATGATGTTAAGTTTACTGACTTTACATTGATGGAATACAAACAGCGGTGGTATTTCTGATCAACCTACGATGACCCAAGAACAACAGTCTTTACATTGATGGAATTTGATATTCTGAAAGGATGAGTCGAATAACAATCAGACCATCTGCCTGCGCCGTCGAGATGTCTACGATCTTCGTTGGCGGTAGCCTCCCACGCAGTCGTTTTAAGGGGACTCGTATTAACTCCTCCCCGAGTCCCCTCAAAACGACTACGTGGGAGGCTACCGCCAACGAAGACCGTACACATCTAGTTAAGACGTCTAGTTTAGTCGGAAGGGGCCGAGAGGGAGAAATCTGCGTGACTAGCATTCCGCAAGCGTTGCTCGTCCTCGCGCTCGCGAAACTCATATATGTCTGAATAAGCCCTAAAATCATCATCATTATTATCATCATCATCATCATCACCATCACCATTATCGTCATCATCATCATCATCATCATCATCATCATCATCATCATCATTGGTGAATCGAATGAAGGCATTAGAGGTGCGGCATATTCCTTTGCTTTTTTTGTGAGCATGAGAAACCTGCAGTTACTATTAAATGACATCTGTAGTGCGGAAATACTTCGGATTATTGTTGAATACCTTTTTCGTGCAAGGGTATGTGTGTACTGAAGGAGATTCAAAATTCGTTCAAATTAAAGTAGCCACAGCGATAGAATGATTGCTGAGACCATAGCGGTTTTTGAATATTATTTTCTCTCTTTTTTTTTAAAGTTTTATCAGTCACCTTTCCTTCTAAGACCAGAGTATTGTCTCCCTATACCACATGGTACCCTCCTCTTAGATAACACAATAGTTTCCCCGCTTCCTCTTCTCCCCGTATTAACTTCATTCATTGTTCTCTTTTTTAAATGTCATATTCACTCAAGATTGTTTGAGGGCCGGTTGGAAAAAGCAAGCGCCTGGGATCTAGGGATTATTTTCAGCAAACTTATATATCTATTAACAAGTTGAATGCGTTGTAACCAACTTTAAATCAATGTTATTTTCTTTACTATGGAAGAAAATACTCAAAAAGACTCAGAAAATGCTGTTTAATTAGCTACGATAAAGGTCGTTTATTGACAGGCAAACAGACAAACAGACTACACGGGTTAGTTGAACTCCTCAGTGCGAAAAAGATGAAAATACCGCAACGTTTGTTTTGATGGAAGTTTCGTCTTCAGTGAGCAATACCACGTGTAGGTGATCTACCTTCTACTCGAAAATATGCCAAAGCGCCGGGCAAAATGGAATGTTATCTCATATCAGCGGTATCGAAGCGGCAGGCAAATACAACTCGGATACTACACTGTAGTTATAAAAACGTAAACATGTCATTAACCCTAGCTATCGACTGTGAGGTAGAAAATGTCGCTGTTTCGTACAGATTCATTTAAGAACTGAGCAGATTGTCTTCCTTCTGTTTAGTGAAAAACGTACTAGTTGCGTGAAGTACAATAATGAAATTTGTCGATCATTCTGGCCTTGCGTCTTATGCCACGGCAATCGGCCTTTACGAATTTTGCTGTAGCATTAGTTATCACTCACTCTAACTGTGAATAATTTTTTGTATAGGAATATTCAGCAACGAAAAACTGTTTAGAGTATTACGTTTTGTATTGTAGCGATAACTTTGTCATTCTCTCGGGAAAATATATTATACAAACTATAAAATGTATTTCAAATGTGTTAACTAGTACTTGCGTGACTGACCACTGACTGACCATTTTGTTAACACTTGACTATAAATGTTATACCCAAACTAGATTTCTTACATGTTGCAGTAAAATAACAGATCGTACCTCAAGCATACCTGTTGTTGTAAGTTTCGATGTACCAGGGCAAGATTTTGCCTCGAAATATTTCCTCATTTTCAAGTGTTCACATGCGAGGAGTTCAACAGTCAGCATGTTGTTGAAAGGCTGTGATCTAGAAAACATGCCTGCTTTGCACAGCTTCACAAACCCAAAAGTGATTTTAACGCCTGCTATTAGCTTTATTATTGAAACAAGTTCTTATTTAGTAAGATATATCATAAATACTTGGTTCTAGAAGTACTTCTAGATGCACCATGTGACAATGAAAAAAAATTGGTTGAGATCTGGACGAGCAGAAAGGTGACATGACACTTTGACCTTTTCAAATTTGGGGTTACATCTCACTCCCTAGTTAGACTTATTTTATTTAAGGTATATAAAGCAATTCAAAACTTATTAGATCATTAGATTTAGTTTTGGAACAAGAATTATATAATTCTCCGGTAAAAATAACATACAAACAATAATTTATTGAAACATGTCATCTTGTCCTTGCGTGACCACAGGAATTTTTTGAAAAAATATGTCAAAAATTCCCTACGTCTTTTATTCCGTCAAAGACTGGCTTTTAAATTATCCAAGCTGAATTTTTGATATGTTGCAGCACAAGAATAGAGCTTTGCTCTATTTGTAACTTTCATTGTAAATTTTGATGTACCAGGAAAGTGGGGGGGGGGGGGGGGGACAGGGGGGCGGGAGCCCGAGAGAATAGGGGGCGGGAGGGGTACGGGAGACGGGAGAGGAAAGGGCGGGAGGCGGGAGTTCTAAGGGGACGGGGAGCGGAAGAGCAATACAAAACGGTGAATTTCTTTACTTATTAATGCATTAGAATACTATCAAAAAAAAAGAACCCAACAATGTTTTACAATGTTATTTGTCCTCCATTTAGCGTCCTCCGAGGCTTTACACAATATTTTATATCCCAGGGCACACAAAAATTCGTGCTCAGGCGAAAAACAGGGTTACTTCCGGTGCAATTGTAAACCCTTTCATGGTGTTACGTCATAGCTCATGAAATATCAAGCGTGGCATGTGAGCTCATGTGTGAGTGCCGCGCAAGTTGTTAGAAGTCTCAGTCAAAAGAGGTGAGCAAGGCGAGCAAGTACGCGTCTTCTAAATTTAGTATCAGAGATATAAAAAAAATCCAATCTCGTCAAATACCATTTTAGTAGTTCTTAGTATTTTTCAGTACGGTAGTGAGAAATCAGGGGCATGGGCGACCCTCTTGGGAGTTAGCTCCCAATGACCGTCAATCGGACCGTACTAAAGATTTAGCTGCATGGTGTATGGGAATTGCGAACGGAATGCTGTTTCAATGAGCACGTGGAGAGTGCGGAGTGGTTCGTTTCACGACGTCGTTTTTCGTTTTGGACAAGGCAAAATCTATTCCTATCACAATAGGGAGCCAAACAGCATGGGAAGCAATCAGGAACGACTTTGTAGAAAAGAGGAGTAGGATTAGGAGTAGGAGGAGATCAGTGCAGCCTCCTCGGCACATTGATGAAGACTTCTTTTTGATGAACAGTTTGACCGGCCTAATTTTGGACGCTTTTTTGCATTTAATGCAGTAATTCTTTCCTCAGAGCAGTAGCAATGAGCTTAGAATTCACCACCAGTACCGGGCACCAGTAACCCAGAGGTTTAAACCTTGGATTGAAAGTAGGTCCTAAGGTTTAATTTTTAACTTTTCCCGAACTAAAAGCAATTTTCTCACGCAGTTTTAGGGAGGAACGATATCGAGAAAGATATCAAGAATATAATTAGTGTATCAAGTAAATGCGATGGATCCGCAATACGGCGCCAAGAATTAGGCAGACGTACTGAACTCTAACTGGGGCGTTTGGCTGCCAGCTTGCCGTGTACCTATTTGAATTACATGATCCCAAAAAATGAATAATTAAGGAAAGCAACAACTATTACACTGCACGATGGACTAAGACTGTTGTCCCTGAAAGAATGCCGGGTTAAACTGTCAAACAAGACGAACATGTTAGTCAAAAATTAAATACATGCAAACAGCGGCTATAAACATAATAAACTTGCCGTTTTTAACTTGACGTAGCTTATGAAACATCAAGTTACATAAAATGCGCAAGTTTATCATGTCTATCACCGCTGTTTGTATTTTGTTTCTGATCAAGCTACGATGGCTCAAGAGCGAAAGTCTTTACGTTAGTCAAAACTTCATTAACTCAGAGTACAAAACCTATCAATAATGTTAACGTTAATCAAAATAAATATAGTAAAAAAATGAATAATGAAAGGCCTACGAATGGTACGTCTTTGTACAGGTTTATGACTAATACGGGTTTCTAAGCCTTCTAATTTACTCGGGGACGGGAGAAACGCGAAAAAGGGCGGGAGGCGGGAGGCAAAGGTACGGGAGGCGGGAGGTTCTGACCCCCCTGTCCCCCCCCCTCCCCCCCACAGGAAAAGAATTTTGTCCGCAAAGTTTCCACAATTTCAAGTGTCAACAAAAATGCTGAAGATAGGATTCTTCGGACTTTGAAAACTGCATGTAAATAAGAATCCTCCAGCAATATTTTCGTAAGACCGTATTTTCAGAAGGATGCCTAACTTAACTTCAAAAGCTCGTTTTAATACGCTAAGCCGTCTTCCTTCCCGAGCGATTTGAAAATGCACCAAATCTCGTCAAAATTTAACGCCGGCTGCGCCGCGATCACGGCATTTCACATTATGCCGGAATTCTCGAAAACGAAAAATCTTTGGAAAGTTTTAATATCATTTTCGTGAATAGTTCTCTAAAGGGATTCTTCTGACAAAATATGAGGAAATCCGAAATTTCAGTTTTGACCGCGAGTTCTCGATATTCTCAGTCAGCCGCTCTTAAGGTATATTTCAACCACAAAGCCCCTTTATATCGACTTTTTGAGCCCTATTTTTTTCAATTTCTAAAACCGATTATTCCGCTCACTTTGTTTTGTCGGCCCGATTACTTTTAAATTTGAAAACATGATCCCGGTGTTGAAAATCGGTGAAACTAATGAAAATTGGTTTTAGTGCAACAGTTTCTTATAAATTGGGATCATTTTCATTTTCGACGTGACTACGAGTGAAGAAATCATGACGAAAAATTGTAAAATCTACCAGTCTCACGGCGTATCTCTGCGCGATTTGTCTCGGTTCATTGATTGCACGCTACAATTTGTCTGCCTGAATTTTTTTATTCGAATTTAAATGGTTTCTATGAGAAAAATTGCCTTGATCCACGCGCGTTTCAGTGCAAGCAGCCTTCGAACGATCAAACTAGAGTGTGAATTGGTCTTGTTGATATAATGCCGTCGTTTTGTTTAATTGTTGGTTGTGGGAACAAAAGCGACAAGTGTCCGAATGTAGCGTTTTGCCGTGTTCCGAAAGTTTTAACAAACCAAGGAGAACAAACGGAAAGATTGTCATCAGAAAGATGTACTCTTTGGTTAGCGGCAATCAGCAGAGATGACTTGACAGAAAAGATTTTAGAAAACGACAGAGTTTGTGGGAAACATTTTATCAGTGACAGAGCAGCCCAACTTTGGGATAGATTCAATCCCGATTGGATCCCAACTGTGCACCTTGGTCACGAGAAAAAAATCAATCGACGAAACAGCAAAATCACGACCTAATCTGGAGCGTAGTGCCAGAATCAAGGAGCGCAGAAAACGTAAAGCCGAAAGAGAAGAAAAGGAAAAAGTGAAAGTTATGAAACTGGAGGAGGCTAGCGAGCCAGTTGAAGCGTTAATTGATGACATCGAAGATGTTACAGCTGATATGAGAGAGTTAAAATTAAAACATGTTGCCACAAATACAGACGAATCTGCCTGTCTAGCTGGTCGGCAGGGGGCGCCAGGACAAGTTTATGATGAAGAGTATTTTTGTAATGATGATGACAAGGTCAAATTTTACACTGGATTGCCTTCATACGAGATTTTGATAAAAACATTTTCCTTTATTGCTCCTCACGCAACTAGGCAATTCTCCCGTGCTCGCTTAAGCAAGTTTCAAGAATTTATTATGGTCCTTATGAAATTACGGCTAAACGTACCTCACCAGGATCTCGCCTATCGGTTTGGTGTATCTCGATTTGTTGTTTCAAGAGTCTTCAATTCATGGATCGAGGTAATGGATATTCGCTTGTCTCCTTTGATAGTGTGGCCTGAGCGCAAAGACCTTCAGAAAACCATGCCGAAATGTTTCATAGATGCATTTGGTCTAAAAACAACTGTGATTATCGACTGTTTTGAGATTTTCATTGACAGGCCTACCAATTTGCTGGCAAGGGCACAAACATTTTCTAATTATAAGCACCACAACACCGTTAAGGTGCTCATTGGCATTACCCCCCAAGGATCAATTTCATTTGTCAGTAAAGCATGGGTTGGTAGGGCATAAGATAAGTTTGTAACTGAAAACTCTGGTTTCCTTACAAACTTGTTGCCTGGAGACTTAGTTCTTGCATACAGAGGGTTCACTGTCCATGAAAGTGTATGGTACTACCAGGCAAGCTTAAATATCCCTGCTTTTACCAAAGGGAAAAGTCAGTTAGATCCAATCGATGTGGAGAAGACAAGAAAAATTGCAAACGTACGAATACACGTGGAAAGGGTGATTGCATTTTCGAGACAAAAATACACTATTTTGCAAATTACATTACCTACAGATTACCTCACATGCAGGAAAAAAGAAGAGAAGGAAACCCCTTTGATTGATAGAATCATCAGGGTATGTTCTGCATTAGTGAATCTGTGCCCTCCAATCATACCATTTGACTAAAACTCACTCTTTGTAAGTGAACTAAACATGGCTTTGCATTTCAATTTGGTACACTTATTGAAAAAATAATTGATAATGCTCATAATTCTAGGGTCATAACATTAATGTAATGCTATAATGTCCTGATTGACATTGTCCCTTATTTTATCAGATATCAGAAATATTGCTGTAAGGTATTTTAAACATCTTCTAATTTCAACAAACTTAGATTCATGTTGAAAATTTTAAAACTCTCAAGATCACTGTAAACATTGCCACGTTTGACATAAGAGTCAAACTCTTTCGCATCAATGCAGTAGGGACACTTAACCTCACCCAACCCAAGACCACAACAGTCACAGGAACAAATGAAATCGGGATTGGCATGCAATAATGGGTAATCTTTGTTTATGAATGTACCACACTTGACTGCTTTAAAGTTGTTATGTTTTGCCTTCATCTGCTTTTCATATTCAGCGATTGCCACTGTTGCCAACTCTTCATGTTTGCAGCCATGTCTTGTAGCTGCAGAAGAGAAGTTAAACACGTCGGGATAACAAATTGTTTTGATAAGAGATTGTGATGGCTGTGCAGGATCAGTGTGACATGCTGCATGCCATTGAGATGCACCAATTCGTCCAGCCCTGTGATGATAGAAAGCACTGCTTTTTGCTTGGTATATGGTTTCTTTCTCAATCATTTCTATTCGCTCATTTGTGAGGCTTATTTCAACTTTGTAGCACTGTTCTAGTAGCTCAGTATAATTAAGGTTTATGTATTTCTCATCAAATAAATCTCGGATAGATGGTATCCCTCTCGTTTTGAAATAAATTCATCTGCATATGTTTCTATTAAACTAAGACAAACAGGTTTGACTTTGCATTCATTGAGAGAACTGTACAACTGTTCAAGTTCATCCTTAGTTGGTTGCTGCACTGACCCCTGTGCTGTAGGTGATTCTTTTATCCCTGTAGAGGATTGATCACTGTTATCATTCTTGCCGCACAAACTAAGATCGTTTAAAGACTTCTCCAGGCTGCTGAGGAAAAGTTGATGTCATTAACTCTGGCGTAATCAGCCTTTTTAACATAACTTGGCAAAATCCAGCCACACTTAACCTGCGTACACGCTAACCTTCCGTTTTGTCTGGTGACAACTTCAAGATAGAATAGTACACTTGCTATATGTGAGCAACACTCACCCAGGCCAGCCATACACCCTGCACAATGTGCTGACATCACAGTACCTTATTCGTTTGTTATAATCCACAATTGCACTAGTGGTTCATTCAGTCTCTGCGTTTGTCTTACTTTGGCCAACACCACAAACCTCTTGTTAATCATACATCCAAGGACACTGGAAATGAAGCCACTAACCATCTGGTTGTAAGCTTGAAGGCTTCTGTGAGCTTTAAATTGTGCGTTGGAATAAATCTAGTATCGAGCACAAGATACGAAAGTAAGTTTTAAATCCATGGATTCAACTGGTGGAAGGCATTTCTCGCTCAACGTTTTAGCTGGGATGAGAAGCGGATCTATACCAATCTCAGAAATTTTATCGAGATACCTATATTTTACCTTGCCTTCAAGATTTTCGCTATAATTTGAGAGCATCAGAAGCTCAACCCCTGTTGTTTCAGTCGCCATTTTGATTACGTAAGTCCTCCAACATGGCCGCCAGTAATTTTGTGACGTCATCCGCACACACACTATTGGTCTTAATATTAATTTCGTAAGAGCGCAAATTGAGTCTATGTCGACTGTAAACGAAGTTTTAAGTTCAATTTCTAATCAAAATATTCAAATTGTGGCTACATTACATGAGATGCTTTTGGTATGAAGTTTTGCGAAAGTCGAAACATCCAGATCACATGAAGGCTTAAGTTTCTATCTGATGAAAGCTTAACAGAAATATATAAGAATGATTAAAAAAATTTGAGTCCACCAAATTCGAGATGAATTACAGGGGCTGCGATCCTTCAAAGTAACTGCACACAGTAACTGCAATGTTAAACACGTTTAAGCCTGAACCAAGATAGCGTCAAAAACCATGAAGAGGTCAACAGCAAAGGCAAAGTGTGAACAGTCCTCCAGTACAAAGTCATTCTTTTTGTAAGATCTTATAATAATGCGACTGATCTTTTGCTTTCTCTTCACTTAGCTATTCATACATTTTCACTTCCCTGTTCTGCCCATTTTTTTTATCGTTAATTTCAGTTGTTTAAAAGCCGAATTTACGGTTTGGTTCTTGTCATCGCGTAACGGCAGTCATTACCTGGTTGTAATTCCTGTCATACCGGTTACTCGTTTGTTTGTTTGAACTCGTTCTAGTTTTAATTTTAAAGTCTCATGTTTGTTGTAGTTTAAACTTTCTTTTTTCTCATTTTCATTTGATATCATTTGGGACTCGCCTGCTAGGCAATAAATTTCTTAAGCCAAAAGAGATTATCTTTCAAGGTGCTAAGAAAAACATCTTTTCCTTTCAATAAAGTCTTTTAACCCTTGAAACAAAAAGAAAGAGGTAAAACTTTCAGTCCATGAAACACTTTGAGCAGACACTGAGCCAAAGTTAAAGAAGGTATACAACACTGATTTAGACTTCGGAGGTTTGCACCATTTTCCTATATCCCGTGTTTAGACAAGAGATACAAAAGCATCTAAACCCAGACATGCACATAAATAAGACTGACATTGTTTTACTTAAAAAGTAGTTTTCAGTCAACTCACTTCACAGTAATTTTTAAAGAGTTGTTTTCACTTCACCTACAGTCGGCCATCTTGCGAGCAGACCAGTTTCATTCCCAGGGCCTTATGCGTTTATCGAGCCAACTGAATCTTATATTAAAGGCCTGGGGCTGAGCGCGATCAGCTCCAGGGAAATCACAATAGATGATTGAAGAATGACTTTGGACGAGATTGCGCAGGTGCTAATGTTTCTTTCCTTCGCAGAAAGGTGGTTGAGACCTTAGCTCGCAGGCTTACGGTGAAGTTTGGATTTAAAATTCTAAATGATTAAAGAGTTTTAAGGTGAGTAAGAATTCAGTTTACTACCCTGTTAATAGAGTTCTGTATGATGTCGTTCAAAAAATGGAATTATTGTGGAGTAGTACTAACCAAGAAGAATAATAGAAATAAGTAATTAACAATTACTAAAATGAATGAATGAGTAAATGAATGAGTGAATGAGTGAATGAATGAATGAATGAATGAATGAATGAATGAATGAATGAATGAATGAATGAATGAATGAATGAATGAATGAATGAATGAATGAATGAATGAATGAATGAATGAATGAATGAATGAATGAATGAATGAATGAATGAATGAATGAATGAATGAATGACCTGCCACTTACTCCATGAACTCCATGAGACACTGGTGTATCCTCCAAATATATACTGGCCGACCTTTATTATCGACAGAGTAGGACCCTTGTTATTGCACCCGGAGTGAAAGGTAGATCCAGCCCAGCCATCAACGGACGCACGCCAACATGGTTTCCAGGCAGATGACTTACTTTGCACTACAGGCTGTAACCAGGTGTTCAATGCTGTCAGGTATTTGTTGTTCTTTTTTATGATGGTTGAACTTGCTAGTCCGGCTAAAAATAATAAAACGTGATATAAATCGATGATACAGCTGTCATGGAAACTGAATATGAAATTTGTTTGTCAGTTACCGTGAAACATAAAAGTTTTGCGGGTTCTAATTTTTGCGGATTTTGCGGATGGAAATCGATTTGCAAAGATTAGTTCCCGCACAAAAAAAAAAAAAAAAAAAAAAACCCGCAAAATAAAACGCCGCAAAAATGAACTTCCTTCACTCAAATTAAAAACTCCGCTTTTAATAAACTTGTGCCACTGAGGCAATATACATTGAACTCAAACAAGAACATTAACATGATTTTCCATTGTAGAAAGCAACCAGAGCTTAGATACATGTTGTTACGGTAGTCTGTATCTTGTTTGTATTTTTAAACCGTATTAATGAAACAGTGTTTTGTTGTGCATGGTAGGGGTAGGCTCTTTGTTTTGTATTTTTTTTTTAGTCCCCTCGTACAGTAAGGTATTACAGTGATATGTCTCTAATATGTACGTAGAGTGAACTGTGATCAACATTAAGGATTCTTCCACTTTAATGTTCTGTTACTTGAACAGAGGATCGCAAAAATTAGTTCGCATCAGAAATTTCAGTCATCTCTAAGAGGACTACCGCAAGTGCGAAGCGTGCATTGACTAAACATCGCTATCTTACTCACCTGCGTTATAAGAGCATTCAAAGCCGTCTCCAAGGTAACTTTGGTTACACTTGCAAGAGTATGAACCCCTTGTGTTAGAACAGGTGGCGAACTCATGACAGTAGTTTCCCTGCTTTGAACATTCGTTTAAATCTAAAGGTAATGTTAAAGAAAGATTGCAAAATCAGTATACGTTACTTTCAGTTCGTCATTTTCTTTGTTGTTTTTTTGTCAGAAGTGCAAATACCACCGACAAATGTGACAAGCGCAAAATCAAAGATTGCTGCAGAAGATAAATGGGTTCCATGGCCTATGGTTTCAAGGCTATTTGAAGCCAAGAGATTCTAAGAGATAACAATTTATGGCATTTTTTTGCGAACTTGAAAAATAATTATCTTTGAAAACTACGCGATTACACCCAATTGTCTTTTTGGATTCCAACAGCCCTTGCTAACCTTTATTTGAAAGCCTTTGTATTAGATGTTACCGCCCTTAAGAAAAAGACCCGAAATGCGAAGGACGCATGCGCAATGCCAAGAAAAGGTAGCGGCCTTAAAAGGGTTATTAGCGTGCATTGATTCAGAATTCGTCATTCGTGTTTTAATAACAATAAAAGGAAATTTTCTCTTATTTTATTAACATGAGCCGTACAACAAACTTGTCCTAGGACAAGATGGCCATTATACACCATTTTTAATTCAATTAACATCAGCAGCCTACCTTTCTTACAAATATATTTCTTACAAGTATATTGATGGCAGTCACTGCACTTGACGTCATTCCATTTGTAGTTGTGCTCCAAGCCAAGTGTGTGTACGCAGTCTTCTTCTTTAAAATTATTTGGTTGATTTTTAGCCCAAGCTGTGAAGTTTCCAGCTCCACGATCCGCCCAAGTGAAGCTACCCTCTGTGGAGATGTCATTCAATCCCAGCCAAGATTTTTCGCCATTATGACGATGCTGCAAAAACACGTTTTCTTCATTGTTGTTAATGTCAACAAGAACTGAGTTTACTTGACGGCATTTGTTCAGCGCTGTGGTCCAGTTTGCGCATGTTTCACTTGTATAGTAACAAAATCCATTGAAATAGCTCCAGTCAGGATCACAGATGTTTGCAAATATATAACTATCAATAAGCGAAATGTTTATGGAATATTGTAATGATAAACGACTAAATGAACTGGTTTGTTCTCAGAATTATGATTAGTAAATTATTGACTAGATTGTTGAGTTTGAAATCTTCAAATTTTGTAAATTTAAATTAAATATACAATAGCTAACAGATGGACACTTCGGTATTTTTGAAAAGTAGTTCAGTAGTTCAATTGATTTCAAAATGGCGGGATTTTAAGGGTCATCAAGATGCATTTTTCGCTTATAAAACTACTTATTTACCAGCTATCCATTATTTACTGACCTGTGAGGATGACATAACTCACTGACAGCGGATCATATCTGGTTTCGTATAATTCCTTGACACAAGCTCTGAATCCGGAGCAATTCATGTTCTGTAAAAGAAAAGTTAGCTGAATGCTCACTGGCTGCATTTGCTCCACTTTTTCCACTGGACAACGCATCTATTCACAAAAAAATTCACAAAGACTTACTTTCGTTACAGAAGTACGTGCGTAATTTCCACACCATGACTAGCAACCTATGGTGCTATATTATTAAAAAAGGACGAGAAAACCAGTTTGATTTAACTGCTTTGACACATCTCATATTAGCAGTTTCTTTAGCTGCTACGGTATTGATAGAGGTCCAAAGGATCAAAGTTGAATTTTTATCACTTCGAGCATCAGCGACAGGTATGCCTACCAACGCCCTTTTCTTAGGGTCTTGTTTTTAAGTGGATTCAAATCAGGTTATTTTGAATTTCGAAAGGAAAATATCGTTAAAATGGTACAAAATACTTCCAAAAATTTCATTGCATTGCGTCTCTACAGCTTTCTCTTAAAGCATTGCAATGGAAGTTTCCCTTCAGGAATATTGAAGACAAAGTTTTACCTCGATCCAGGCCGTCATGCCGTTGTGGACAGGAGCCGAGTTTCCACTTGCCCTCGTGCTGTGATTAGCAGATATTAAAATCGTTGGTGTTGAGTTGTAAGCTCTTGTAAATGAAACGAACTACAAGAGAAACAAATCGTATTACTTCTAGTTCCATTATTCAAGCCAATATTATAAGTTCTTTACACTTTCTTTGCATATTTCCTCTCATCCTTACGAAACACCAACTTATAACATTTTTGCTTTGCATTTTGAGCTTTCTTTAATTAACCTCTTGATTTTGTAAGACATAACGCTACTTTATTCTTATCCTCACCTTTAAAGAAGATAAGATTATTTTCTTGGTGTTTTTCTAACATATTTTACCATATTAGCTCAGTGTTTGTGGAGGAAGCACATCTCAAGTAGTTTAAGGCCTGGGTTTGAAGGGTGTTTAGAAATTATGAATGATCCCCTATATCTTCGGTTTCTCTGCCTAGAACAGGATGAAATTTTCCCTGAATATTAAACTTGATGTCTTCTTTTGCCTTAACGTATAATTTTGATCACGTGACACATCACGTGACCAAAAAATGAAAATTACGTAAATCGGCGATATGGCGGCGAATTTTCTTTATATAGATAACTGAATTAGTGTTTCCGAAGCAGATTTTAAATATTTAACTTTCTACGTTTGGAATGACTGTCCTTAAGTTTTTAAATTGGAGAAATTAACAATCAAAGGTTAAATTGTGGACTAAAAAATGACCTTTGTGCTGATAATTTTTCTCTGGAGAACAGTGGACGATCATTCCAAACGTGAAGCGATGGAGATATTTAATCTTTATTAGAAACGCATTTTTGTTTGATGTTTTCTCTTAAAACCGTCGCCTACCTGTCAAATCTTTGCTTTTTTCACAAAAACGATCACGTGACATGTCACGTGATCTATAGCACTACTTATTATGCTTAGAAATTTTCAGAATGATAACATCTTTTTATCCTCCAAATTTCAGTTCAGTGCCATTGAATTTGTTAAAGTTATCTAGAATAAACCATTTTTCCTGTTAAAAGCCCTTGACCCAGGCCTTAAACTGCTTGAGATTATTTGCTACAGAAGAAACACGCGTAAATATAACCTGGAACTTCCAGGCTTCCTGTAGACGCAATCTTACAAAAAGGTCAGAATTTTGCGCCATAGGATTGGCGGATATGACACAGAAATCCATGGAACTAGAAATTCATGTACATGCATATACTACGTTGCAGGAATGTCTATGGTTGCGAAGTATTCCACACGAATCGATATGTGTAAATGAAATGAGGCAAGGATCCATATGTGCGCTTTTAAAAGTCTATATTCTAAAATATGGGACATAAATGATGTAGCTCATGATTCTCGGCTGATGTACAAAACTATATGAGTCTATTCATATATACTGCACCACAAGATTCCCTCGCGCACTTCGTCTACAGAACTATTCAGCATTACCTTGCAATTTGTTTACTTGAATGTCCTACTTTTCTTACCTCGCAATAAGCGTTGTTGTTTTCGTCTGTTGGAGGGTAAGTATTTGGAAAATCGATCACCCCGTGCTCGTTAAACAATGGCTTGTGAAGTTTGGCGAACGCGAGCCAGTTCTGTTAAATAAAATAAACAGCCATAATTTGCAACACCTATAAATTTATTAACCAAAACCTCTGGTAAACTTTAGTTTTAAGCCTACAGCTGTAGAGGGAAATGAGATCTTCCTTTAAATTAATGAGCTTTCTGCCTTTGATTTGAAAACCTGCTTGCGGTGCACTCTTTACCTTACGCTCCGTTGAGCATTTTTGTGCCGAGAGTTCTAGCAAAAGCTTGTTGTGTGAATTACAAGGGACTAGGGAGATAAAACGCTTCGCACCCCCTTCTTGTCTTTTCTTAATCCTTGTTTTACAATAACTGTCAAAATTCCAACCCAACCCTATTTTTGAGCATGACAGATTATTTTGAAACGAGCTGCAAGCAGAAATCGGAAGTAAAACCATAAAACAATTGCACTCTTGGAAAAGGAGACTTGATAATATTATGAAAGGTGAGAATGATGTTTATTCAAGAAAGTGACGCAGGCATACTCGGAAAAAAGAAATCCGAGTGCTCCTATCAGGAGTCGAACCTAAGACCTTCCGATTACTAGTTCGGATGCTCTACCACTGAGCTACAGGAGACTCGTGGGAGCTAAGGCCATTAAACTAGGTTCATAGGACAAACATCCTGCATACTGCTAGGATTTGAATGTCGAACGTGTGGTATATGAAAGAAATGTGATGGTATATTTCCAGCCTGGTGAATGAATGAGAATGATGTTTATTCAAGAAAGTGACGCAGGCATACTCGGAAAAAAGAAATCCGAGTGCTCCTATCAGGAGTCGAACCTAAGACCTTCCGATTACTAGTTCGGATGCTCTACCACTGAGCTACAGGAGACTCGTGGGAGCTAAGGCCATTAAACTAGGTTCATGGGACAAACATCCTGCATACTGCTAGGATTTGAATGTCGAACGTGTGGTATATGAAAGAAATGTGATGGTATATTTCCAGCCTGGTGAATGAATGAGAATGATGTTTATTCAAGAAAGTGACGCAGGCATACTCGGAAAAAAGAAATCCGAGTGCTCCTATCAGGAGTCGAACCTAAGACCTTCCGATTACTAGTTCGGATGCTCTACCACTGAGCTACAGGAGACTCGTGGGAGCTAAGGCCATTAAACTAGGTTCATGGGACAAACATCCTGCATACTGCTAGGATTTGAATGTGAACATTGAACCTAGTTTAATGGCCTTAGCTCCCACGAGTCTCCTGTAGCTCAGTGGTAGAGCATCCGAACTAGTAATCGGAAGGTCTTAGGTTCGACTCCTGATAGGAGCACTCGGATTTCTTTTTTCCGAGTATGCCTGCGTCACTTTCTTGAATAAACATCATTCTCATTCATTCACCAGGCTGGAAATATACCATCACATTTCTTTCATTATGAAAGGTGTTTGTCATCGTGGTTTAAAATGATAGATGAGTTAATCGTTTGTCTCACGATTGAGTCACAAAGATGTGGATCGCGACGTTTCGACCGCTATACTGCTGGTCTTCATCAGGCGATGGTGTCGACTGATTGCGTGACAGTATTCAGAACACAGCAATGCGACGGGCCACTATCCGCTCTGGGATGAGGTTAAGTTTATTGACCGAGACCCACATTGGTACACCCTTAGGGTTAAAGAGGCTATTCACATAAGACTTCACCCTGACAACATCAATAGGGATAATGGAATTGAAATTCCGGAAGCGTGGATGCCCACGATCAAACTACACAGCAACCGATCGGTACCAAGGCGGACGGCCGAGGGAACAATTTCTAGTCTGAACGACGAGGATCGAAATCCTCCAATCAACAACAGCCTAAGAGAGGATCGAAACGCACCAATCAACACAAAACAAGGTGCTATTTATACTGTCACGCAATCAGTCGACACCATCGCCTGATGAAGACCAGCAGTATAGCGGTCGAAACGTCGCGACCCACATCTTTGTGACTCAATCGTGAGACAAACGATTAACTCATCTATCAGACTTGATAATGTTCCGTGAAAATCACAAATTGCTTTAGCTTTGGTCCTTTTAGATTTTTCTTTAAATTCGTCACACTATTAATACCAAAAACTAAATAGGCCTAATATTTAAACAACACTCAAAATTTCTATTTAATATGATTTTGCATTTTGTATAATTTTTGGGCAAATCCGAGAGATTTTTGCATGGAAAAAATAAGTTCCCGCGAAGCACAGGATTGCTCATGTTATAACAAATTAGTTTAATCAATACATTCTAAAATTACCAAAATATTCCCACTGCCTTGTAGAAGTAGTTTATTATGCACATACCACAATGATATCTTCATGCTTGCCATCGAAATTTTGCATTTCCCGAAGACAGGCCTTAAAAGAACTCTTTGTAGAATCCTCGACCCAAATGAGAGCGGCATCATACTCCTTACCAAGCCTCAGGTGTTCTGAGGTCACAAGAACTACGGGCGCCTCAGAAAACTTGTCCTGCAATATTAGAAACAGAAAAATATTTAGGGAAACTAGTTTGCAGTTGTTAATTGAGCAAGCAATTGCTTCATTGTGACTTCTCAACGATAGTTTCGAGGCGAATGTTTTTGAATCGAGCTGCACATTTTCTGAGATTCAAGGAGGAGATCAGTGAGAGCAAATTTTAGGCTCAGACCACTGACTAAGCATTCATATCACTGGATATACTGTGGCATAAGTTGTGCTTTTTTGCAATCATTTAGGAGGCAACACACGACCTTTGTTTATATCTTTTATCAGTCGGTAAAACACAACGAAAAGAAAGATCTTTGAAATAAAAAAAAGTTTCAAATCTTACCTTTGGAAAAGTTACATCTGCACAGTTTGTCCCAGACCACCACTTTTGCAACTGGACCTTTCCCGTTAATCCATCCCTCGGTGCCCCTTGATAGGCAAGCCAATCTATGGTAGCAAACGGATTAACAGTTTCCTGTTTCCGTCCTGTTTGCATCACGCAAACAGTGAAATTGTTGCTGTTAATTTTTTCTGTCCACGAGGTGACAGCATCATGGACGGTGATGGCTTCGTTGAGCTTCATGTGATTGACAGTGACTTGGACATGAACCTGTTTGTCCGGATAGAAGCGGTATGGTGGGGATGCGATTGTTTTGCAGCTGGAATCGGACCATTCTGGAACATGGAGGAGTTCTACTCGGCCTCGAACAATCGGAAAACCTATTAAAGAGTTAAAAGAAAATAAAAAGAATAGTTCCTCTACTGTTGAACTGCACTTTACTTTGCGTTTTGATATTCCCTGCAGAGTCACGTTTTGGTGTTATAACGGACATCCTGGCAGCAAAATGTGGTAAATGTATAGGCAAGAGTGTGCAATAGGGACGTGTGAGTTTCTAGTACTATTTCTACATATAACTTTAGTCATTATGTTAACTTCTGGCTGAAAAAGCCAAATGTGATTTGTAATTGTCCAGGGATGTTTCTGGAGGGAGATGCCACACAGGCTGTCAAACAGTGATCTTGCGATAGAAAAAGTATTCCCTGCAGACGGGCCTATCTATGACAACTGCAGGAGGAGAACGACAGGTTTCCCACAATCCTTTGCATTGTCCGGTTTCATAAAAATGGCGGATTTCCTTCGAAACGTGGCAGATTTTGGCTGTTTTCGACGTGGATGTTTTCAGAGGTAAAGCGTTGTTCTGGGGTAAGTGAACCTTTTACAACAACCTTACGATCTCTTTGACTAGTCAGAATGTTTTCTATAGGAATTAATAGTTCCGAAAAGGTTTTTTGCTTTGATTTGCATAACAATGTTGACATTTATCCGTAACGATCGCTTCAATGAGGTCCATAAATTAATCCACAATAATTCTCTTTCTGCTTGAACGATTTATACATACTATTAAAATTTCAAAACATGAAAGTTAGTTGGACTTATTTGACCCATAGTGACCCACGATTTTTGCATTTCTGAACCGTCGAAAATGGTCCAAACCGCCGATTTCCGATCTCACATAATAACAAACATGGTGATTCTGCGTTTAATGTAGATTGAACTTTCAATGTGTTTTTGTTTCTTTATTGCCCTTTTTTAGCGAACTATGAGTGAAGTTATCGTTTTAGTTTGTTTCACAGAACTCCTAATAAGAAACTTTTGTGTGTTATTTTTTAGGTTTATCATGGAAAATTCGCCAGACAAAGATTTGAGTGCCAAACGCACTCATGTTCCCTCGGGTACGACAACATCAAAGCCTGAGAAAAAGCGAGTTCGTGATACATCGTCTCCGGCCACACGTAAAACATTATTTTCAAGCAAGTCTGCATCACCAGTGACACCAGATAAGCATTCATCCAAAAGCCTAAACCGAAAGGTGAGTGACAAATTAAAATTTATGTTGTTTATACCACTGTCCCGTTTCATTGAAAGCAATGAATATTTTCCATAGGTGGCCAAACATATTCTTACAAAGGCAAAATGTTCCATTGTGAGCCCCTTACGGAAGTCACTGGTGAAAAGACACAAGTGGACATATGAAGAAGAGAGGGCTCTTGTGGAGTTTATTGGAATTGGGAGAACAGACCCAAAGTATGTAGAGATAGTTACAGTGAGAATGACCTTCTTTTAGAAACATTAGTGATTTTTGGGCAGATGCAGCTTCCCATATCAAGACAAGTACATCAGCGAATGTTCTTCTCACAAGTATGTTCCTTATTCAAAATTTCAAAATATTCATTATGTAAAAGCTGTACAAACTACCATTGTATTAGTAATAAAGATAGTTTCAGCTGCAATCATTTTCCAAATGAGTATTATCGTTCCTTTTCAATTGGCTTACACTTTACGCATAAAGATGAGTAAAGATTGATACGTTCATCAAAATTGAACTTACCATTTTAGATGATAAATTTTGGGTACCACCTCACTCTAAAACTTTAATTTCCCCCCTCCACTAAACTAATGAACCAACTTAAGGAATCTTAATCTAGCTGAGTATTTTTTTTTTGCTTTCGGAGACCCTGAAATGGTGCCTTATGCACACTCTGATTAGCTATTCAATCACCAAAATTAGTGTTATTTTCTATTCACCCTTGAGAAAAACTGGCTTTTCAAATTATATTTGAAGCCAAATTTCAAACCGTGACAACATTTTTGTATTATGTTAAGATGTGGCAGGTGGGTAAAAATACTCTGGTTATTTCTTTCTCATACACCAGGGTCAGAGCGGAGTATGTACCTATTTTAAAAGCAAGTTTGAAACCTTGGAGGCAGCAGAGGAAGCCTACAACCTCACACAGCCTCAGTGGTTGTTTGCAGGAGCTGACCTTGGCGCCACAACCAAGGCAGGCTAACAGGAGCACTCCAGACCAGCAGACACCTGCAGCAGTACCTCCAAATGAGATTCCTTGTTTAAATGTGCCACCAGATTTGAAAGATGCCATATTCCAGGGTCTGGCAGGAGGTGTCTCTAATTTGTCACAATTTATCAAGAAACTGATCTGCCTCTCAGACATCACAGACATAGCTGACATTGCTAATACATAGTGTGGCTCATGTAATCAGGCCATAATTTGGCTCCTCACTTTGTGCATAGAACCAGTAACTCAGAAAAATTAGATTGAGAAGGGACTAGGAAAAACAGTTTAGGACATCAAAATATGTAAATGTCAAGTAAAATAACCAACATTAAATTGTTAGATTAAAACAATATTTATTTTCCTTTCATGGTATTGAAATAAGGAAATTTATTTAAAGTGTAATGCACATCAGAAAGTCATGTAGTATATTATTTAATATACCTTGTGAACATAAATGTTCCTAATGTTACATGTTTAATGGCATATGTGGTATATTCATACATGACTGTAATTTTCACCAGATAGTACTGACAGCTGTTATAACCTGGAGATTATTACAGCCAAGCATAGTGCAATCAATAGTGCTGATGTGGGAATCCAATGTTAAAAATAAAAATAAACATTCAAAAATTGTCTAGAGTCTCAGTCTTGATCAAAGTAAATAAAGGGTCCCATACTTCCTAAACATTTTTTTTAGAATTCTTCATGTGTGACTGCGACCACAGCTGAGTGCCTCTTATGAGAGGTGTCTACTTATGGGAGGTTATGTGCCTACGTGTGACTTAGGAGAGGCGGCTGCCAAGAGGAGGTCTGTTAGCGAAGATTTGACTGCATCAGTATTCAGACAGGGTATTCAGTCAAACCTCCTCTAATGCATGCCTTCTGTAGGAGTATGACCCTTTTAAGCGGCCACTCGAGGTTCCACACGAACACTAGTACATTATTAAATCAAACCTCCACAAGGCATGCCTCTAGTAAGCAGACACTTGGCTTCTGCTGAAATAAAACAGACAGTGATATGTGGCCCTCATGGGGTCTGTAGGCAGGAGGTTCAAGTCGTTCAACTGTGCATTTATTGTACATAATTGGTACATGATTATTTAGAGGAAAAAAACCCCATAAATTTGGGGATGACATATAGCGAACTGACTTTAAATCCTTGTTTTCATACCAATTTTTCCACTATCTGGTTGATCCCTTATCTGACTATTAATCCAGGTTGCTGTTATAATGATTCTGAGGGCTGTCCCTTTCCCATTGCCCCCTTTTTGCAACACTGACAGATGCATAAAAACTAAATTTACTTTGCCAGGGAATACATTCCCTCTTAATATATTACAACGACAAACTTTTAATTTCCTTCCCCTTCATTGCTTTCCTTAGCTTGGGAATTTTGTTTACGCCACAGTAGCCTATTATGTGCCAGCCATCATCAAAGTAGACATCAAATTTGATGGCATTTTTGTCTTCTATATTATTATACATTATATTATATTCCGCTTGGCCCAGTCACTTAGCTCGATTAACTTGCTATTTCTAAGTGGCTGTGCCCTCTTCCTTAGTAATTTTTCTTTCTTGAATTTATGTAACACTGTTTAATTTCTGGGCACGAATAATAAAGATTGTTGTTGTTGTTATTTGGTTCGAATTCCACCCGTACGGGAACTGCTTGAAATTGCCGCAGTTGCATTCTGCTTGAGCGAGGTCAACAGGATGACAAAGCCTGCACCACAGCCGCAGAACAATTTCGACGCAAAATTTCAAAATCCCAAATCAAAGCTCCAGTTGATTCCTGAGTTTTGTCCTCAGGATTTAAAAACTGTAGAAAAATCAGAAAAAGCGCTTTTCAATGCACTGTTTAATCCACATCAAAATAGCCTAATACATTTATTTACACATCTGTAAAAAACCAAGGGAACAAAAGCCGACAAGTATACACAACTTTTCATTCATCTCGGGATTTACAGATGGATTCGAATCGTTTTTTATACATAAAAATGATAAAATTACGGTTATGTCGCAACTGCAATTGATTCGAATGAGGACAGGACTCCATAAACTGTCGAACAGCTCATCGACAAGACGATCTTCGATGAATTTCGGAACCAAAGAGAACCTTCGTTTCGACATGCTCTCGACGTAACTCCAGTGAATTTCCTTGCAACAAAGTACAGCACAGGAGAAGCCTTTCAGGTGAACACTAAAAACTTCTTTTGACACGCAGTGTATGTAGATCAGCCTTGTTATCCGCCAAGCAGAGCATTTTACAACGAAGCACGTTTCCAATGAAGCCGCGATTTGTGACAGAAACATGCCCTATCGTACCCTAGAGAGACTGATGACGTCACATGAAATGTTGCTAATATAGTTGTAAACGCAAAGGATTGTGGGATACCTGTCGTTCTCCTCCTGTGACAACTGCATTCAGTTTAGGCGAAATGGTATGCTATGTTGCAGTGGAGAGGGATAGGGTGGCGGATTTTGGGTAATAGCAAGTTGTCGCTACGACATAGTAAATAACAGTAGGACAAAGAAGACAGTTGTACTATTGTGTGTGGTCTAATGATGAGTTTCAATGTAAGCTACATTAGTCTATCTCTCTTACCTTCACAACTTCCTGGATGGTACACAAGGTTATTTTCCAGTCCTCTACAGTAACTTAACTCATGCCAGCATTTGTTGTCGTATGTTGTTCCATTCGCAGTACACACTGGATCCTGATAAGAGGGACATTGTTCAAAACACTCACAGCGAGCGTCATGCGCACTGTACGTCTTGCACACTCCAAACCGTGGACAATGCACGTTAAGACAGGTATTGAGATCTGTGACAACAAAAATATTGTTAATTTATCTTAATTAGTAATTTCCTTGACGAGTGGTGTAAATAGATGGATTTATTGTAAAATGGTTCAAAAATAACTTCATTTTACTTGACCATGAATCAAGAAACCTATTTTCTACGCTGCAAAGTTTTACGGACAAAATCTTACATTCTTATACAATTCTACTAATGCTTGGCGAAAAATGAGACTTTACATTTCACTGAAAACTCTGAAAACTGATTCAAATTAGAGAAAAAAAGGGAAAACCAACCTCCAATAACAGTATATGTTATTGTTAAACGGTCGTGACCGCTTCCTGATCCCAGTAAGTCCTTAACACAAATCTCCATACTCTTAAGGCCAACATTATGAATAGAAAAAAAAAAAAAAGAAAACGTTTGTGATGAGGTTTGATGTTATTACAACTCGTTTCCTTGGTAAATATTGGCGATATTTCCCCAGCAATTCTTTTCATGTCTCATTCGATCGCAACTAAAAAAAGAGCGGGAGAAATAAAACTGCGGAATTTGAATGAGTGCTAACACCAATAGTTGGAGATGGGGAATGGAAACTACACTTTTTGTACACCCGTTTTGAAGATGTTAATTCTCTACTACTCAAGAAACAGAAATTTCCATTTTGTCAGGCTCATAAAACGTGTTCAATGGGATTTTTAAAAGTGACAGCTGTCATTTTTACTCATTTTACAGGGCGTAGTTTGCAATCTTGTGTGCCTATCTCACAGACTATGCGAAAAACGGCAATATAGTCCGTTCTGCTTAATCTTTTCACTGGAATGTTGCCAACCGTAAAATAAGGTGCTAATTTCAGGGTCGAAATTGTCTTGTCAATTTATGGGCCTTTTCGTGAAATGTGAGCGAAACTAATTTTTAACGGGATACTGTCAAACTGTGAAACGGCTATTTTGTGCATAGAAATAGTCTTCTTGCCAGTATTGGCGACTTTTTATAACATTTTGGGTAAGCTTGGGTTTTCCTGACCTTAAGGCAGAGAAGTTGGAAGGAGAAGATCATTTCTTTACTAGCGTAGACGTTTTTTTGCGATTATAGAAAAAAAAAATCGTTTAAACGAATATGCAGCGATTAAGTTTATGTAAAAAAAATAGTAAAAAACGCTCCCGCCATTAATGGAGCCAAAAGTGATATCATACCTCTACCAAGGCCGTGATGATGTTGTTTTCAGGAGGAACGAAGCTTTTTGTTTGGCGGTCATATTGGTGGTGAACGGAAACAAGGACCACTGGTGACCCGTACAACGTGGTATTGAAAGGCATGTGCTGTAAAATTATACAACAAGCAAGCAAATAAATAAAGAGATAAGTATTGATGATGTTCCTTAGTATGGAAATATCAACTTATATTTACAAAGAGGCATTTTACCAATCAGTGTCACCTGGAAACTCGGTAAAATGGAGAATAGAGGCATCAATGAAAGATTTTAACGACAGTTCCACTGATTATAAAACAGAGATGCTGCATGAGCATGTATAGAGGGTTTGGATCAAAGGCTATTAATTAGAAAAGAAAGAAGGCTGACTGAGTGTGATGACTCACCTGACACAATCCGTAGTTGTCTTCAGCTGCAGGTTTGCCCTTGTTTGAGAAAACCATTTCTCCGGTGAAGGTAAAATTAAGATCAGATCCATTTCCGAGGAAAGCAAACCAATCTTATAAACCAGAAAAAATCAGATCCACTCAGACTGAGTGTGATGACTCACCTGACAAAATCCGTAGTTGTCTTCAGCTGCAGGTTTGCCCTTTTTTGAGAAAACCATTTCTCCGGTGAAGGTAAAATTAAGATCAGATCCATTTCCGAGGAAAGCAAACCAATCCTATAAACCAGAAAAAATCAGATCCACTCAGACTGAGTGTGATGACTCACCTGGTAAAATCCGTAGTTGTCTTCAGCTGCAGGTTTGCCCTTGTTTGAGAAAACCATTTCTCCAATGAAGGTAAAATAAGATCAGATCCATTTCCGAGGAAAGCAAACCAATCCTATAAACCAGAAAAAATCAGATCCGTTTCCAAGCAACGCAAACCAATCCCATAAAACAGGAAAGGTTCGGCTGGTGCGTGCTTTGATCATCAGAGAAAAATGGATAATGACTGACGTGCAACCCAATTTGGTTGCAGGTAGTGAGCGTGCAGCATGTCAAACAACGCTCTGCACGGTAGACGCACGACATGAAACGGGACAAGGAGATGCGAAACTCATCCTATTTCACCGGGCACGAAACTCGGCGCTGGTCTCATTCAGTACTTTGAGTCTTGCGCTTTGTTGATGCCTAGAAGTTAAACAAATTTAACTGGAGAAATTTCCTCCGAATCATTTCTTTCAAATTGAGGGAACGGTATAGCCTTCGAAATGATCCCGACCCCGAAATGATCCCCAACCCTGAAATGATCCCAAATTTGACCCCGAAATGATCTCGACCCCAAAATGATCCCTATTTTTCTTCTTGTTGACCCCGAAATGATCCCCAAGGAATTATGGAATGGTGATTAAACATGTGATTGCGTTTTTGTTCTTTGTTGAAATGCTGCAATCCTGTCAGATCTTTTTATTCTTACGAAGTTTAAAAAAAAAAATACTAGTTGTCGGTTCACTGTCTCGTTCCAGTCGACCTTTGACCCATTTAGTTTGATGCAATGTCTCGAACCGCGTGGTTTTTAGTTCCTCTTCTGTGCTATGTTTTACAAAGCGTTAATTCGGGAAACGAACAACGACATTTGAGATGCCATTTTTACTTTCATTTACAAATTGGAATATATTTTGTATTTCGGTAAAAAAAAAAAAAAAAACAACGTTTAGTCGATTCGTTGGATCTCGCCATGCTCTGCTATTACAAAGTTTACTATTTCAGAACGTTGTTAGCCATAAGGCATATGTTTCACTCTCATTTCCTTTCATTTTCGGATTCCTTGTAATGTTACCAACACAAAGCCTTTGTTAGCTAGCCATTTAGCCAGTTGCAGTCCACCTTTCATAAAAAACATTAATTAGCTTCAGTCACAAATGTTTCTACAAATTGCATTTATTGCAAAATTTTCCCTATTCTTAGTTTACTTTATTCTCTTTTAGTTGTTAATATCGGCGCCGTAAATCTATTTACTACATACGCCAAAATGTCTTTACTTTCCCTAATTATTGAGAAATCCAGTCTCATGTTTAATCACCATTCCATAATTCCTTGGGGATCATTTCGGGGTCGACAAGAAGATGAACGGGGATCATTTAGGGGTCGGGATCATTTCGGGGTCCATTTGGGGATCATTTCAGGGTTGGGGATCATTTCGGGGTCGGGATCATTTCGGGGGCTGTACAGAACCACTCTACTGGCGGCAAAGTCAAGGAGAGCAAAAGAATATAGAATTGCCGTTATGATTATCACTCCAGTTAACTTTTTTAAAGGCTGACTGATGTACTTCGTCGTTTGAACGTTGATGAATTTATTTAGTTGTCAATACAACTTACCACATTTGTATCCTGGTGTTTTCCGTCAAAAGGCAAGAATTCTCTGACGCAGACTTCAAACCCTCGACTTTCGACATTTTCCAACCATAAATAGACAGCGTCATCCGGTTTTGTACTACGAGAGTATTTTGCGGTGACAAACACGGAAGGTCTTCCACCAAAGCTCTGCAAAACAAGTGTGTTAAATGTCTATTAGACAAACGAAGTGGCTAGCCTTTACTTCATCATTATTGGAGAGGCAGACTTTTCTAAATTTCCCGTAAGATTATCCTTCTTAATCAATATTTTTCGTAGGCCAAATAACGAAAACTCATCAGTTAATATTGTTGGCGGAAAGCCTCTTGAAAGTTATTTAATGCCCAATTTTGGAATTCTTGTCTTTGAAAATAGTGAAACTATATAGCTCCCTTAAGTTTCAGAATATTGCAAACCTGTTTATTTTTTCGCGAATTTAAGGACCTAGTTTAAGATGTTTTTTCCAGCAGTTGACTTTCCACAAATGACTGTGTGACTTTATTATTAATCCAAGTGATATCCACTCTTTTCCTTGGTATGGTAACTGTAAATGAAATGAGATTGTTTATCGGTAATGATCACAACGTAGTGTAATCTAAGTAAGCTCATTTGCAAATTCTATCGGGAAAACAGGATGAAGCAAACTTGCTTTTTAACCCAGGTGTCCACCACGAGCACTCTCTTGCTTTCAAGGTCTACGGTTGTTAAGTAGAAATTTTGCCAATCAGTGGAACTTGAACTAATGATGACTACACAGAAATCTAAAGCACGAATGACTCAATGGCTCTTGTGACGCAATCAGTGAAATTCCCTGTCATAAAGGGCTAGCATTCGAAACGTCAGTAGTCGACTATCTCCATGATCGTCAAATTACTCTTTACCAATTTGAAAACAAAAATTCGTAAACATACGTTAAAGATGACCTAGTTGTGATTGGAAAAGAGTATCTTAAACAGGTAAAGTAAAGGGTACAAGTATATAATTGTCTTAATAGAATGGCAACAATCTTTTGTTGTGTGGTCTGCACTCCTTATCCCTATCTAGACTGTTGGGGGAGGGGACGGGGGGATCCTGTCAAAGGCGACTTTAAACCGGAAAAACGTTTGCGCAAACACCAACACCACAGGTCATTTGTGGGTCAAATAAGGATAAAGCCGATGTAAAAAAGTTAATTCTCTAAAGCTTACTAGCTTAGGATAGGTTTTCGGTGACAACACTCGATACAGTTCCGTATTCTGGCGGACTTTGGTTCCGTGAATTGACTACCTTTTATTCTTCCAAGAAACGAAATGAGGCAAAAAATACAAGGCACGAGACAATATATTTCCTTGAACTAACAAATTCGTAAACTAGAATGTGCATGAGCTTACTATGAACACCCCCGCCGCCTTCCATGATCGTGCTTGTTTATTTCCGAGAATGAAATAAACATGCGTTCGAATTCCTTTGTAAAGCTCGGCATTTGAATGGAATGTAGAACATTTCTCTGGAAATCTTTCCAAAAAAGACGCATTGACTGACAAAAAAAAAGATTCAAAATACTTTAGAGACAATTGTTATTCTTGAAATACTTGTGCAGTAATATAAAGCAAAATTCATAGTTTTTTTTTTTTTTTACCGTCAATAAACTAGGGAAATTTCTACGAGAACTCTGAAATCTCATTGCCGACATCAAAACTGACATGTAAATAGGCCTTATCACGGTTTTCGACGCCATTTTGACGAGTAGCCAAACAGGCTTGAAATAACAGTGTTTGTATGGAAATCCGATGTCAAATAATTTTCATAAAACATCGCTGCTGAAAAATTTATGAATTGTCTTTTTCGGAAAGATTCGAATTCCAGAGAACTGTTCTACATTCCATTCAAATGCCGAGCTTTACAAAGGAATTCGAACGCATGTTTATTTCATTCTCGGAAATAATAGTCACGCGTGACATGCATTGACTGTAACAAACGAGCACGATCATGGAAGGCGCCGGGGGTGTTCATGAGTTCATGCAGATTCTAGTTCAAGAATTTATAAGTTCAAGGAAATATATTGTCTCGTAGAAGAATAAAAGGTAGTCAATTCACGGAATCAATGTCCGCCAGAATACGGAACTGCATCGAGTGTTGTCACCGATGATCTATCCTAAGCTAATAAGATTTAGAGACTTAACTTTTTTATATTGGTTTTAATCCTTACTTGACCCACAAATGACCTGTGATGTTAAAAAAAAAAAAAAGAAAGAAAAAAAAAAGAAAAAAAAAAGGAAGTTAAAATGGGGTTGACAGACCTGCACCTCTGGTTCGATGGGGCGTTATTTGTATCCGCTGAACGAAGTGAGTGCAGGCGCAAAAGCTACATCCTTGTCGTTTTCTTGTACATTGATATATTTCTCGGTCATCTCTAAATTTGACAGTTTCATTCTTGGCGGAAGTCAACATTTACTTTGTCTCTACAGTTTGCGGTCGTTAATTTTAAGGTGAGATTTCACAATTTCTAGAAAAAAGCAAAATCGTTTGTATTCGAAGCCCCCCTTGAAACCCGTGGAGAGTGGACTTAGTACATTTCGCTTCGTGAAAGTCAACAATAGTCACGAACAAATAATTGCTTTTTCTGGGCTCGAAAGGCCTTTTGGCCTTTTATAACCTTATTTTAAAGACAGTTGTTTCATCACAGTACATAACAAGCTTCTCGTGAGAACTAAATGCTAATTAAATCACCGAAAGATCATTATAACTTCTTCTGATCAAACTTGTTTACAAGATAAAAATATCAAGTTTGGTCGTTTCGGAGTATAGAAAAAAAAAATACGCTTTAATTAAAACATTAAGCTTACTTGCTCCAGTCTCTTTTAAGACCGAATCGACAGTTTTTGTTTGGTCTCAGCTGGCAGACGTTTCCTCAATAAATCATTTCTTTGCATGCACTCTTTTATCTCCACACGATCGCCGCTCATGTAACTTCAATTTCATTCTTGTAGTGATGATTCAAGGCATCACAGCAAAATAAAAGCGTTTTCTAAACAGTCATCATGAGATAAACAAACTTTCCCCGATTTCTAAGCATGTAGGTAAGTTTTCGTGAGTAAATCTCCCACATCGTGCAACATGACAATTTCACAGACACCCGCCATCTTCATGACATAAGTACGCACACCACCCTAGTTACAAAATGACTCCCCCGGATCGCAGTCATACTGGGCGTGGTTTCTGGCAAGGGCTCCCGCCGTCGCCTTCCACGGAATTTTACGCCTGCACTCCCTTTTCTCAGCGGAGCCCTATGCGGAGGAGAGAGGACCTGCACGACTCCCACTGTGTGTCCGTTGTTTTGATAAAAGCCTTTTCAGTTTTGCTTTTACAAGCATGTCTTTAAGCGATTTTCCTTTTGTATAAGAGATTCTTCCCTTTTGATCAAAACGTAATGCGACCGCTCTGCTTAATGGTGTTTATCTTGATATTGAGGGGGAATTCTCATATATACTGAGTGGAGGGTTTCTTGCTGATCATTCTTAGCCGTTAGAATTAGTCTTTGATATGCCATTGTGTATGCTAGCTCTGTGGCATTCGTTAAAGTTTAGCAGCTAGGATTAACTGCAAGATTTCAGGTAGCGCTAAATAAATTTTATCTGTGAAGATACAGGATCCGTGGATTTCTTTACTCGTGAATTCATGCTTATGCTATTGCATATCACTGCGGGAAGATTGAAACTGCCGCAGGATGTTTGTTTATCACGGATATGAGTGTCTAACAGATCCTCGTCTTTCAAAGCTTATCATTGTTGTCTCTTGCTTTCGAGAGCTATAGCATTTGTTATACATTCGTCGCCAATTCCTATTGCTGCGGCCGAGAGCCCTAGTTGTTTTAACTGCTCGACCTGATCTCTCATCACTGAAACCAACGGAGAAACCACTATAATGGTTGACAACGGCTTGACTTCACTTGAGCACAAAGCACTCGAGACTCGAGGAAACAGTTGAAATATCAAGCTCTTCCCGAAACCGGTGGGTAGAATGGCGAAAACGTCTTTCCCACGAGCTAGATTGAGAAGGCACGCTTTTTGCTCCTTCCTGAGTACTTTAACTTGCGGAAAATCTCGAAGACAATTCTCTAAAACTGCATTAAACTCAGTCTCATCAAAACCACGCGCGTGTGACACACTCGCCATTTTGACTCTTTCAGATTCTTTCGCGATATCTTTTGAGTGATGTCTGAACTGTCAAAACTGAGCAATCAGAGGGTATACCAGGAGCTGGTATACCGGCATGAGGTGTTTAAGAGAATGATTACAGGCTCCTCTTCTTTCCCTCTTTTTCTCTCCCCAGCCCCCCTCGTTTTCGTCCCCTCGCCCTCTCCTTCGCGCTTCTCTCTAGGAGCCTGGAACAGGCTACAAAAATCTACGGTTATCATAGTGAGTTTCACGGAGGTAAAGATGCAGAGACTGGCACTTAATTGAAGTATGCTTTAGTTGGAATGTTCTACACCTTGGGTAAATCGATATACTTAACAAATCCCTTAACATTTATCCCTTTCAACTGCACTACCCGCCTAGATTAGCCTATGCTATTTGCGGGCTAGTGCATTCTTGCCTTACCTTCGTGAAAAATGTGCTTTAATAAATTGAATTGAATTGAAATTGAATTGAATTGAATCGACGGCAGTCTTCTATGGTCTATACTCTTATAGACCATAAAATGACGTCAAAAATATGTTCAAAACTCAAGTGGAACCACGAGCCGCAGGCGAGTGGTTTTACTGCCAACTTTTGGACATTTTATGGCGTCATTCTATGGTCTATAAGAGTATAGACCATAGAAAACTGCCGTCGATTTGTTTTTTACGATAACATGGAAAAAGTACGAGCGGAATTGGCAATTTTTTTGTTGTTGTTGAGAAAGCGCGCGCGTTACATTTGACGTCATTTTTATTGTCTGTACTCTTATAGACAATATCTACGAGCCAATCAGCGCGCGGGAATTTGGACAGTTATTGTAAAAAGTAGAACTGATGCCGCAAATTATATATGGAAAACGTATTTTAACTGAAGTCAGTTTATTGGCCTTTTTACTTATGTTAATCCTTCACTAGCAGCGTCATCTTTCGCCGTGGTTAATGCATAGACGAAGATAAAACCTTATTGCATCTCGTATGTGTTGTATTTACAGTAGTTTCGCCATGCCTACTTTATTTGGTTATTGCTTTACTGCGAGAGAAAAAGTAGTCATCTATCTTGATCTGCTGTCTGAAACAGGTTTTGGTTTAACTCTTAATAATTCTAAAATAGCAGTGAAAGGAATAAAATACTTGTTCAAAGTATGTCACTCCACTTTCAAGAGGACTGTATACGTTCTTTAATATACTTTAGGTTCGGTCAACAGTTCAAAACACGCGCATTCACAATCTCGTTCGGACTCTAACGCTCGGTCGCACAAATCCTTTTAGCTTTTTACTTGATACTCGTCAAAGTCATTCACATCATTCAAGCTACATGTCAATCAAGTTCACAGTGAAAATTCTCTTCATGCCATTGTCGCTAAATATAGACAGATAGGTGAAGTGTGACCAGATTGCGCGTGTAATTTGGCATTGCGTGACGCCAATGTCTATCATAACTTTTGAATTCACATACCACTTGTTTCGGTCTTTTGACATTGTAAATCGATTGATTTACGTCATTTCCCTTACAATTTGTTGCCGAGATGAAGATTTTTCTCCTCTTTAGCTTTCCATTTCGAACTTTCCTTGTCCTTTTCTGATTCTGTTTGTATTGTTATTCGTTCGTCTGTCACGAGCCATTGCGTTGGCGTTCCGAAATGGGGATTTTGGATTGCTAACATGTTGACCGAGTGGGAAAAATCTTGAACTTCCCCCGAAACGAAAGGATGGTGAGGTACCCCATCTAGCCTTCACATGTAACCCCGGGGCGCTGGGGTGAGGTTTAAAAAGCTATCGCGTGGTCGCTAAGTACATATATCAACAAAGATGGCGGATGGAAGACACTTTTCGTTTCTTTGTTCTTACGGGCACGACTTCACCTTCATCCAAGACCGGTAGATCAGCTTGATTATCAGACTCGACAAATGCACCTTCACCTCCTTCAGAACTTTCTTCAATGGCTTTGTTGTCGATGTTTTGAAGGTGATATCTGCAAAAAAGCTCGCCACGCTTGTACTGAATTCAGAGACACCTGCCCGGATGAACATCACCCCACCCCACCTCCAGCATTCACATGGAGAAAACTCACCCCAGCTATGCGGTTAATCCGCCTCGCCTGACCGGGCAACCCGCCTCGGTGAGGTACCCCACTTCACATGTGAACGTGATCAAGAAATAAAGGGAGATTGTATGGAGAGATTGGTAACCCCACCCATGCGGGGTACCTCACCTTCCCGGGGTCCCCCACCTCCATGTGAACAGGCCCTAATACAGGGATATTTTAGCGCGATTCAAAACTATGCGGGGATAGCAGAACTTAGCAAGTGCTCTTGGTATCCAAAAAGAAGCTTTGGGGGTAACCATGCATTTTTCAGAGGTAATACAGTAGAGCTTCAATTTGGAAAAAAAAAAACGCCATCCATTGCCTTGTATTTTACTATTGTTTTTTCTTTTCCTTTTTTTTTTTTTAGAATAATTGTTGCTTAATTATCTCTAAAAAAGAATGCATGTTTATCCCAAATGTTCGTTTAGGATTTCGAAAGCCCTTGCTAAGATCTGCTTTTCTCCGTAAAGTCATAAACCACACAAAAATACTTCTTTATTAGTTGGCACCCTCCTTAAGTTGGTTTTAGGACGGTGCCTTGTTAGACAGGTATTTTCGGGCACTTTCCAGGAGAAAATTATGGGCAACCTGCGCATATTTCAGAGAAAATTAATCACAATATTTCTGATCAATTTTAAAATACGTATTTATTTGCAAATTGAAGCTTGAATATCTTTGAAAAATGCATGCTTACACCCAATTTCTTTTTGGATTTCATTAGTTCTTGCTAAGGTCTGCTTTTCTTGCATAGTCATAAACCACGCAAAGATACAAGTGTATTGGTGGGCACATCCCCGATGCGTAGAACGTATGTGCAGTAGCAGAAGCAGGCACCATCCTTAAATTGTGCTTCAACATCGCTTTAATCCTTTAACCCCTAGTATCTAAGAACAAATTCTCCTTTCTTGTTCCCATACTTTTCTTATAAAAGTACTGGGGAGAAGATAGTTCACTTACGGTGATCATATTCTTAATTCTCATGACCTAAGGGGTTCAATAAGCATTGATATTACAAGGACAAATTTTATGCTTATCAATGTTAGGGCTTAAAGGGTTAACATGCATTTAAAGACGCTTCAACTAAGTCGAAAGACTTTTTGAAACGTACTCGAAATTAGCTTCAAGGATTTAAAAATGTTGAGCGAAAATTGAAACAAATGGTCAAGTAGTTTAATCGTGTCAGAAATTTCTATTTAATCAAAGAACGAGTTTATCAAAAGGTTATTTATTTTCATGAGATTTGCGATGAACAGCTGAGCTAAACAGACGAACTTTAATTATGATCTTATTTCTTTTTTGGTGTCCGTGCAGGATTTTTCATGTTTTTAACATGTTCCTAATTTACAAGTATTTATCATTCGTTACCTAAAAGTGATGGGGTGGGGTTTTTTTTAGTTTGCAGGAATGTTTTTTTTTTTTTTGCTCAGTGCTTGTGCAGGAATTTTTTTCGGTTGATACCCTCTGGGCGATTTTTTTTTTTGTTGAAAAAAAAAACTTTAAATAAAGGATTTTTTAAAGGATTTTTTTTTTTTTTAAAAAAGTTGTACTTTGTGGGCTTGGAATGATTACCTTTAACCCCTGAGACAATATCTAAAAATAACAGCATTGGTTCAGCTTGTTATCTCAGTATTACTGGTGTCACCTTAGTACCCCTACTCTCTATAAGCCGGAAACCTCTCTAAGCCAGACAGTTGGAGTCGGTCCCGACCATGTGCGTCTTTAATAGAAAGGGTTCACCGTACTATATTCAAAGCAAATTTGTCCTACATCCTGATTTTTGCAGTAAAAGCTTTAAACATAAATTATTTTAAAACTATGTCGATTATTGACCGCCTTAATCCTTCAGTAAACAGCAAGTCATTCACAAGATACAAGGTACTTTCGATCACCAGATCACAAAGCACTTTGTGCGGTTTTAAATTGCCTACAGAGCACTTTGTGGTATTGACAATGAGCCACAGAGCATTTTGTGGTGAATAAAGTGAACACTTGCCCTTCAATCTAGATGCTCCTACAAGCGTTTAACAGGATATCTTGAAAATGATTCAGTTTTTTAAATTTTGTAACCATAAAGCACTCTGTGGCCCAACGAATAAAACTACAAAGCGCTTTATGGATAAGCAGATATGCTGGAAGCGTTTTACTGACAAAATCGTTTTTCTTCAAAACTAATTGACCTATTGCTCGTGATTATTGGGTTTACTACCGGTGACAAACACAAAACAAAATACTGAGTTGTAGTAAGGGTAAATTCCAGCCACGACACAAAATGTGGGGTTGGTTTGTTGTTCATACAAAACAAACTTCCACAAAAAAAAATTAAATTTTCAAAACATTAAAAAGGCCGTTTTGGGGCATTCTGGAAGAAATTTTCTGTCATTAAAACACTAAACGGTATTTTCTATAATAATTCCTTAATCTCTTTCTGCAAGAATTTTTTTTTTCTTCGGTCTCGGCTTGCAAAAATTTTTTTTTTCGGGCATTTTGGCTTGCAGGAATTTTTTTTTTTTGTATTTTCCCCACCTCCCCCCCCCCCCTCCCATCACTTTTCTAATGGTGCGTCTCTTAATATTTCTCTAGTTAAAAATGAGCACTGTAAATGCTGAAAATGTACGTGTTAAAACCTGTTAGAATTCTTAATTTGAAGGTATTATCAGAATTTTTCTAAAGGCTCAATTCTTTGGTCAGTTTTCAGTTCTCACGTTTCGGTGAACCTTACTCCTTATTGGGTAAAAGAAAAAAAATCAGGCCATAAGTAAGTCAAGTAGCATTTTATTAACTACCTCTAAAAACAACCGTAGGTTTTCCTTTCGAGCTGGGTTGAACGTTGAGCAATATGGAGACCCCCCCCCCCCCCCCCCCTTCAAAACTAGGTTCCAGGCCTTACGGGGAAGGCCAAGTTTCACAGCGGTAAAACGAATACGCATGCGTCAGATTAGAATCATTTGGTGAATAAGTTTTGGGGATGCAAAGCATTCGAAAAGTAAGCAAAGGTACACAACACTGACCAGTCTTCACATAATATACTTCGTTTAAAATAAATTAAGAAAGTCCCAGAATAAAAAAAGAAAGAAAATTACAAGTATTCAGCTTTTTTAAATCTTTCCGCCATTCACACGAAACTTTTTCATGACACCGGTTTGTTTTACGGTTTTCTTTGATTTTTTTTTTTTTTGCGCTGCGCGGCTGTCGACTTGAATTACGGCCATTGGGCATGCTCTCCGTTTTACCGCGGTGAGGGGCTGGATTGAGATTTTGTAAACAAGATAAGTACATGAAAAGTTCTTGAAATAAATAAGCTATGACCTAATGAAATTAAAGAGTAACTGGAGATATTCATCCATACATTAAATATATTAAAGATACACTGAATTTATTTTATTTAAGAAATTTTATTATTTGAAAATTGGAATTAATTTAGTGACAAATTATTGGTAGCTACATGATGACTGTCAAGACGGTGCAAGAGAAATTAAATGCTTATACAGATATCCAATATGCACGAGTGTCTTTTCTTAGTTACATTTATCCTGTTGTAGAAACGGGTGACGGAGGTTTGCCGTTTGGATCTTAATTGTTTATGTGAATATAGAAATGTGTGAAGTAATATTTCAAACACGAGTGCGAGTGTTTCACCGGGGTTTCCAAACACGAGAATTTGTTTTTCGAGTATTTACAGACCGCGGTGAAATACAAAGCACGAGTTTTTGATATGGCTTTTCAATCGGCGTCCTAATTACAAACAAAGGATATTGTTCACGTTATCATTTAGTTTTTGCTTTCTTTTGTTAGTTAGCGCATAGTTTGTAATGAAAAATGATTTATTAAAAGAAGCCACAATTTGCATGCATTGGCATCCTCGTTCTCTCGAAACATATGGACGGGTTAGCGGAGTTTGAATCTGGCCGGTTTCAGCCGCCCAAAAGTGTGCAAGAAGAAGATTCTTTGTTTGCACAGCCCAAGCAAAGTACACAGTACAAAGACAAGTGGGGCGTTGAGGTTTTCAGAAATTGTCAAGCAGCCCGCAAACAAAAATTGTCTTTAGTTGACTCGGGAAGCGTGTTCAAGGATTATGATGTTCACCGTTTGCAAAGTCTTTCAGAGAAGTTGGAGGACTTGGATGTTCTATCTATCCCTAAGCTATTGGCTTACAAAATTCGTTCAAGAAGTTGCGAATAAGAACGGTGGTTGCTATCCGCCTCGTTCCTTGTATGAAATTATCTGTGGGTTAAAGCGACATTTGGAGGACGTAAACGAAGAGCATGCATTGAATCCTTTAGACAGCAGTGACAAGAGGTTAGTTTGGAGTAGTTGTACTTTAATCCAGTCTGCTTTACGTGTATACAAATGTAGAAAGTTTACCAAAGTGATGATTTGCGACTTTTTAGGTTTGTTATTTTTCGCCGATACTTGACGCAAAAGTGAAGGACGCCACACGCGAACGTGTTTCTCTTGAAACCAGCAAACGATAAGAAGTAATAAACTTTTTTCAAGCCGGTATTGATTTCCAAACAGGCGTCTTTGATAAACAAACGCTCTGTTCTTTACCGCGGTATCGTAATGCATGTATGTGACCTAAATGTGGCCACGCAATTTGTTTATCACTCATATATAATTAATAAATTAGAGAGGCGTTTTTTCTAAACGCTGTCATACACTTTTTTGCTTATCGCGTTTCAGATATTGAAAACGAACAAAAACGGTTCTTTTTGGTTTGGTTTCTGAAAATCTCAGCTTTCGAAATGTGTGGAGTAACTTGAATTGCTCGGGGACAGAAGCGTTCAACCATAACATGAACATCGAGTATCTCACTAATTTAATGCCACACGAGAAGCTCATACTCCAAATCTTTAATTGAGACACAGCCAAAAACCTTCAACCTTATCCTCTGCGCTAAATGCGCTCTAGACAACGCTTAAGCTTAACAAATCTGCTACTCGCAGTTAACACAATAAAGAATCTTCTGGCATATTCAATCCAAATACATGTGCACTTACAGTACTTACATCGAAATGAAATGGCTGAGCTGGGGTTAATATAGCCGCTTTTACAGTATAGCCGCATGAGTATATATAGCCTGGTTAATGCAGAGACTTCACACGATGTCCGCCAATTTGAAAAATAAAGCAAACGCATGCGCATTCTGTTTTTGTCTAGGCTTTCTCCTGCCGTTCACGTCGGTTACGTTACCGATACGAATTGATCGGGAGGGCCTGGGAGAAAGCCGTACAGGGACAAGGCAACGAATTGGCCTTCCGTCTTGTCAAAAAGGTAACCGTTAACACAATTTATTGAAAACGCTCTTCAAAGAGGAAATTTTTCAAAACGCTATTTTCGTCTACTCGTTTTGACACTTTCCGGAAACGATGACATCACCCGGTCAAATTTAAAGGTCATCGTAATCAACGGTTGGTCACTCAGTTGTCATCCAGCTGACGCGCGAGTTCTGTTGTTGCAGAAACCTTGGCAGTTTTAAAAATTTAAGGCCTAGCGCTAAAAGCTCCATTTTACAATTTAAGCAGAGCATGAAAATTGGGGTTTAAGGCTCAAAGGTACTTTTCAATCCTGTGTTGGTGCGCGATCGAAAAAATGAAGCTTCATAAGAAATATTTTAGGGCGCTTGCTGGTCAGCAAACGAAGGAGAGAGCTAAGAGCTTCCGCTCTTTTTTCGCCTAAAAGATATTCTAAATCTTCTTCAGATGGAGCATATTCTGTAATTACTATGCTACAGCCCACACTCAAAGTTTTGACACAGAACCGTGACAAAGGTCGTTGGCTCGTTTTCCTTCCAAAAAAGTTCTGTAGTGTATCGAGCGAGGATTCATGCGAGAGATATCAAAGGTGGTTCTGCTTTCGTTACCTTAGAACCTATCTCAGACGCTGGGGATTGAAAGAAATTTACTTGAGCCTAGATGGCAATTAATTTACAGTCAAAAATAACCCTCATTTGAGTCCTTGAGCACTTTTATTTAGTGACAAAAATCTTTTTCTAGTGTGGTTGTTTAATGACCTGGAAAGCCTTTCCCCTCAGCGTTTTAAATATCATATAATCTCGAAACAATCCATTGGTATTCTTCTTGATGTATGTGGTTTTTGTATTTTATTTTCATCGCGTGTGACTACTCTCGTAGAACCCATAGAGCAAGCCTTTTTATACGTTTAGGGAAAGGAACTATCGCAAGGTGTGACTCTCGAAGGCTGCCTTACGCTATGTGATGTCACATGTCTCGCCCGCAAAACACATAAAAAGTCTAATCAAGGTTCAACGATTACGAGGTGTGATCACCTTTCCATATGTGATCTCTTCTCGCCCGTAAAATGCATAAAAAATAACGTCTGCTCCGCTGGCTGAAATTTCAATGACTCCGAGTTATAATCGTGATATGTAGCTGTGCGTGAGATCGGGAGGGTGTTAAGAGAAAAATTATAATTACAGTGTCTCAATTGCGCTCTATTTAGTCTTCGCTTTCTCCAAAACGAACCTAAAGCAAAACCTTTGGCGGTTTTGGAAAAATCACAAAGTCCCCCCTGAGGTTCAGAAACGCAAAAAAAAAAAAAAAGCCTTGGTTGAGTAGGGTTAATAGCGGTTTTTTTTTAATTAAGTATCTTAAAACCAAAACCAATGTAATTACAGTAACTTTGGCTGATAACAATAGACGTACACAGAGTAATGAACCAATCAGAACTCAAAGCAAACACATGTAACTAGCGCAAAGCGCCGGCAAATACCAACCTCTTTTCCAAAGTCTTTGTCCCTCGAAAAAAGGACCCTGGTTGCGGCTATAAGAGGACCCTAAGAATGATGGAGGTTAGGGAAACGCGCTTGCGGAATAGGTCTCGTTGGTTTTGCCTTTGCTTCTTTCTCATTGGTTGAGGTTTCGCTAGCATAGCCAATCACAGAAGGTTTAAAATGCAAAACTAAAGAAAACGCGAAAAACTACTTTCGACCCTCAATTGAAAACCGCTTTAATAATGTGATCCCGGATGAGACTAATTCCTTTAGACTGCATGATCGTGATGACTCACTTTGTCTTAAAATTAAACACTGAATTATTAAAGAATGAAGACCGACATCATTACTTGAACTAATCATTATAGATTTTACTCCATTAGTGTTTGTAGTCTAGTTCTCATAACGGATATTGCATAGACGACACTACTTTTCCCACCAAAGTTATAACTAATCCCAAAAAAGAATTTGTTTAGAAATTTAAAGAAATAACTGTGTTGACCGAACTCGATTTCTGTATGTCTGACAGAAGCCAGTTCAGTCCTTGTTAACAAGGTTCCCAATATTTCATTGCGGTAGATATCTGTTCGGAAGACCTTAACGCTTAAGGATTTTGGGATTTAGTTGTAAAGAAAATCTCACAATTTCCTCATCGTCTAAATTATAGCTCCATATTTTGTAACACTGAAAAACAAATTTATTTCGTTTTAGGAGTGGAAAATATGTCTTTGTAATTCGAAAATAGGCCAGCTTTCATTTTCGTAAAGCCTACAACTGCTCCCAAACTCTGAAAATAAGATTCCATTCCCTGAAACGTTCTGCGACTTAAATTTTCAGTTAAACATCCGAACAGATCAAACCGATCGAATTAGCTTACACAAGTATAGCTTTAGTGAAAAGTAAAAGTATTTTGCTTAAATTTTGTCGTTGGGTTCCCTGTTCATGTTCTAATTTTAGCGTCTCCTTAACATCATCTTTTTTTGGAGTAAAAGGAGTCTAAAGGATGGTAACCTAGTATCTTTTTTCGCCTATTGTAAGGCAAACGCTGTTTTCCACCCCCTCCTCCTTGTAATCACTAGTAGTATAGCTTTTCAAGCTAGTGACTCAATCATCGACCTTTAACCTAACTGTTATTTTCTACAATGCCTCTAAATTGGACAAATTTGCTTCTCTGTGAAAGGGGCATGGTCATGGTGATTTTTCCTTGCTGTGTTTTAATCAATTGTAGACAATATTTGAAATCGCTTTCACAGCTCCGAAAAGAAAACTTTAAGTGATTTGTAGAGGGAAGAACAAACCACAATCGATGTCATTTTAATAGAATGATTTTTCTGATGTAATTAAGAATAACTAAGTTCTTTTTGATTGCATCAGAAAAATCAGCTACGTTCCTTCTCCATCCTAGCCATCTGCAGTTGATCGATGATAATCTATATCAATCTTTTTTTAAATTGTTTCTTCTTAACGCTAATGAACACTTTGTCACTAATGTAATTTACTACCTATCTCGCGTTGCTTTCGAATTCTTTCAGCTCCATCCCCTACGCTGAAGAGCATTTGGCATTTATTGACTTTTGTTTTTAATTTTACTGGTTAACTACTGATGACACTACCATGTGGCATTAGTTTACCTGATTATACTTTTAAAGGTCTTAGTTTGCCTATACTGTAATTTTAATCGTCTTTAATATCATGCAAATTTCATGTTACTGATCCACAAAAAAGATAATTAAAATCTTCCTACTGCTAGCATTCCATATTTCCGCAAGTTGTTGACAAATGCCAATATCGTATAGTAGATTCAGCTGTAGATTTCTTGCGCGGCGATAGGTTGATAATGTTGTCAATATTATAGATATACTATTAATATATTATTAATACTACATAATTCTACCAACTAATGACATAGGTGTTGCTTTGTATCTTAGCTTATGGCACTTTTAATAAGAGAAATCTATACCACCTTTCAAAGTAACAGTAATTATGGTTAGAAGTAATTGACTTTACTTTCATTAATCAGAGTAAAATGTTACCGTTTTGCAATCCTTCAATTAATTGCTGTAAGCTGAGACACCAGCTTGGTACCAGTCTTTATTTCCTTAAGTTGTTTCATAAAATGTTTCTATTTCATCCGGTTGAAACTTATAGGTCCCTGCCAGGAATGTTTGGACGAAGGTGGTGCCATATTCGTACCCCCTCGGAGGGACGTAGGTGTTACCAAGATCTGAATATGAATCAAAACTTGATGATGCGCCGTCAGATATGCGAATATCACCTCCCCCGAATGCAGGTCCCCACTGATTGCAGCCATATATAGCATTATCGTAAGAATGATGCCGTCCTGGTGGAGATAACTTAAAAGGCGACCGTCCTGGCTTGTTTACCAACGAAAATATAAATGCTTTGCGATCCGTACTGTATTCACAACTGGAAGCTGATGGGAAGTTTAAGAGGATAAAACAAGTGAGTTTTTAACAATCCCTACCGAGAATAAATTCTTTTACAAGTTTTGTTTACCAGCAATGCCAAATTAGTTAACACCCAGTGAAACTGCAAAATCTGGTGGGGGGAGGGGAGGGGGTGAAATCCATATACCGAAACTGCGAGGCCAGAGGGGGAAGCGGAGGGTTCTCCACATAGCGAAACTGTGAAATCGGAGCGCGGTGGGGTGAGGGGAAGGGTTAATCTAGTGGGCTGTACGGGGAGGCTGTTCTCTAGAGGTTAGACTTTTGTGCGTCCTTTCAACATGTGAAACGGTAGTGAAATTTCATAGGATAAAAATATAGAACGTGAATGTATAGAGAATAAAGGAAGCGGACTTCTTCATGGTTACCGATGTAATATCTTGGTTGGCAGGTAAACCTGTCTAAAATTTGGAGTAAATACGAGGGAGTTTGCTCCTGGCGACTGTAAACGAAGTTTTAAGTTCGCCTTCTAATTTAAATATTAAAATTGTGGTTACACTACAAACGAAATGAGTTGTTTTTGGTATAAAGTTTTGCTAAAGTTGAAACGTCCAGATCTATGAAGACCTAAGTTTCTATCTGACGAAAGCGTAACATTAACTGAAATATATAAAAAACTGATTTGAAAAAAAATGAGTCTATCAATTTCGAGATGAGATACAAGGGCTCCGATCCTTGAAAGTTGGCTTAAACTACATACAGTTGCTGCAATGTTAAACACGTTTGAGCCTGAACCAAAATAGCGTCAGAAACCATGAAAAGGTCAAACGCAAAGTGTGAACAGTCCTCCAAAAACAAATTCATCCTTTCTGAAGATCTTACAGTAATGTTACTGATCTTTTGTTTTCTCTTCAGTTAGTTAGTCACACATTTTCACTTCCCTGTTCTTCCCATTTTTGTAGCGTTAATTTTAGTTGTTTAAAAGTCGGATTTACGGTTTGGTCCTTGTCATTGCGTAACAGCAGTAATTACCTGGTTGTAATTTCTGTCATAATATATATGTTTAGCCAAGCCTAAAAGCGGAGCTCCAGAATTCCTCTTTAATAGCATTTATTTACATGCTACTCTGCTTATTGTATGAACGTAATCACGTTACGAATTCTTCATCCTGCCTTGAGTTATATATATATCTTAAGTGCATATAAATTAAACTTTTTACGCGTCAGCGGAAAATGTTTTGAACCATAAGCTGTTCTTGTTGATCGTGCGAGATCACATTCCTGAATTTCGATGACGTTCGAGAGCATAAAACACTTGTGGATGAAAAAATTACGTTCTCTTTAAAATATTTCTCCTGTGGAAACTATTAATGCATTTGTGTAAAGTTTGAAATGCGTACAATAAAGAAAATTTGGATACCACGTAATGTTTCTACGCGTGCAATTTGGTCGCTATGTTAAAAATAAAACATTTGCTTCAAAATTTATTACTTTGTAAATATTCCTCGCACAGAAATATTTATAGTCTCATAAAAAACGTTACAAAAAAACATAAAGGAAAATTAATGTTTGGTTATGGTTCGAAATATTTGAACGTTTACTTTAAAATTAGGGCATAGTACTGTTTAAAAATATGCACTGCGAATCATGACTGACGAGCACAAAATGTTCGAAACAATTAATGACTCTAGGAATATGCCTCCTAAAGAAATAATTCTAGTTTCTAACTAAAATTTAAGAAAATAATACAGGAAAAATAATGTTTGGCTGTGGCCCAAAATATTTCAGTCAGCGCTTAAAATTAAAACGTGTTTACAAAACTTAAACGCTGACAATTGCGAACGAATTACACAAGTCCAGCATAAAATGTTCAAAACAATTCATAACTCTGTAAATATTTCTCTTACAGAAATAATTGTAGTCTCTAAGTAAACGTTAACAAACAGATAATACAGGAAAAATAATGTTTGGTTGTGGTCCGAAAAATTTCAGTGAGCGCTTTAATTTAAAATTAGAGCGTGTTTACAAAACTTATTCGCTGCGAATGGCTAACTGTGAATAAATAGAGAAGCCCAACACAAAATGTTCAAAACAATTCATAACACTGTGAATATTTCTTTTACAGAAATAATTCTAGTCTCTTAGTAAACTTTAACAAACGGAGAATACAGGAAAAATAATGTTTGGTTGTGGCCCGAAATATTTCAGTGAGCGCTTTAATTTAAAATTAGAGCGTGTTTACGAAACTTATGCGTTGCGAATGGCGAATGGATTAGAGAAGCCCAACACAAAATGTTCAAAAAAAATTCATAACTCTGTAAATATTTCTCTTGCAGAAATAATTGTAGTCTCTAGGTAAACGTTAACAAACGGATAATACAGGAAAAATAATAAGGTTAAGTTATGGTCCGAAATATTTCAGTGAGCGCTTAAAATTAGAGCGTGTTTACAAAACTTATGCGCTGAGAAAAGCGAATGAATTAGTGAAGTCCAACACAAAATTTTCAAAACAATTCATAACACTGTGAATATTTCTCTTACAGAAATAATCCGATTCTAGTATCTTAGTAAACGTTAACAAACGGAAAATACAGGAAAATAATGTTTGGCTGTGGTCCGAAGTATTTCAGTGAGCGCTTTAATTTAAAATTAGAGCGTGTTTACAAAAGCGTATGCGCTGCGAATGGCGAATGAATTAGAGAAGTCCAACACAAAATAATCAAAACAACACATAACTCTGTGAATATTTCTCCTACAGAAATAATTCAACTCTATAAGTAAACGTTAACAAAAGGAGAATACAGGAAAAATAATGTTTCGTTGTGGTCCGAAATATTTAAATGTTTACTGCGTGTTTATAATTGGCCCTGCAAATGAATTACACAAGTCCAACAAAAAACATAACTCTGTGAATAGCTCTATGACTGTTCAAAATTAATTTATCCACGAATATTTGTCGTATGTCAACGATTCAAGTATTTGTGTATAATTTGAAGTATGTTGTTAAATATGGAAAATTACCGACAGTTGCCTTCAAAAATGCATTTAACTTCTATGCGACTTGCGAGTTGCTTACTCACCTAGCTCACCACATGTTTGTTTTCAACTGACATTTCGCCTGTTTGTTCGTCGCTCTCGGGGTTCACATTTGCTTATTAGTCGCCTGCTTTCTCGGAATACAGTCGAACCTGTATATAACGGCCCTGAATTAAGCGGCCACCCTCTATTAAGCGGCCAGTTTTTAAAGTCCCGATTGTTTGCTCATACAAACGCTGTATTTGTTACCTGTATTAGGCGGCCACCTCTATTAAGCGGCCGCGGCCACCCTGTAGCAGTCCTATGTTTGTCTTTCTTTGTTATTTTTACCTGTATTAAGCGGCCACCCTTGAATGGAAACTAAGCCATATGTTATTTTATGCGGTATTTTATTGTGTTTAAAATGCGATCCTGTATCACTTTAAAGAAACAACATGTACAAAGCTACTGTAAGCTGATACTCGGCCGTTTAATATAGTTAACGCTTTTCAGATGTCCGCAATGTGCTGAAGTACAGTACCGTATCACGAACGCTAAAAAAAATTTGTTTTGAATATGCTTCACTCTTTAGCAAGAAATTCATCTTTAATTAACTTGTTCTTCAGCCATGTGACATTGAAAATTGAGCGTAACAACTATGAAATGACGGAATGAGATATTTTGTTGTGAACTGTAAGTCATAGAAATAGAGCACTGTATACCGTAGGAGAGTAGAGGACAATTTATTGTATGGTACTTTTACACAATGTTACGTATATTATACCGTTAAGTTACAAGTTGGCACTGAACTTTGTTTAAAGCATTGATCACTTGAAAGAGTGGTGATTGTCCTATTGTTGCCTTGCATGAAGTGTTTTTGTATGATACGCCAATAAAATCAACATTAGACCACGCCCAGTGACTATAGTGATCCTGTATTAAGCGGCCACCTGTATTAAGCGGCCAGTTACTCAAGTCCCGAGGGTGGCCGTTATATACAGGTTCGACTTTTTATGTAGTTTTACAACATATTCAACGAATACAAGAAATCAGTGTTCTTCAAAATTCTCGTTTGTTTCTAAAAGAAGTAAGCCATCCCACTTCCCGCCGAAAAAACGCAGGTTGCTGCACAGGTTGAGTGTGACATTTCACAATCGCTTACATAGAGGGGCGGACGTACGTACGCCGGACAAACAGTGACGTCATAACCAAAAATTTTCACATACATGGGTTTACCAAAATCTCTTATCATTGGGGCTCCACGCGCGCGCCTCCGGCGCGCGGAGCTCCGCTATTAGTTACTCGTTTGTTTGTTTATTTGAATTCGTATAGTTTTAATTTTAAATTCTCTTGTTTGTTGTAGTTTAAAGTTTCTGTTTTCCTCATTTTCATTTGATATTATTTGGGACGCGCTTGTTAGCTAATAAATGCCTCAGTAAAGAAAGCACACCACACTGATTTAGACTTCGGTTTGCACCATTTTGCTTTCTCCCGTGTTTAGACAAGAGATACAATAGCATCTAAACCGAGACATGCACATAAATTAGACTGACATCGTTTTACTTACAAAGTATTTTTCAGTCAAGTCACTTCACAGTAATTTTCAAAGAGCTGTTCTCACATCAACTACAGTCGACCATCGTGCAAGCAGACCAGTTTTATTCCCAGGGCCTTACTCGTTTATTGAGCCGTCCGAACCTTATATTACCGAGAGACCTGGGGCTGAGCGCGATCAGCTCCAGCGAAATCACAAAAAATAATACGCCGATAAATACTGGGGACGAGAATGCGCAGTCGCTATGGTTTTTTTTCCCTCGCCGAAAGGAAGTTGGAGACCTCTGCTCACAGGCTTAAAATGAAGTTTGGATTTTAAGTTTAAAATGATTAAGGGCTTTCAAGTTCAGTAAGAATTCAGTTTATTACCCTTTTAATAGAGTTTCGTTCGATGTCGTTCATAAAATGGAAATTACCGTGGAGAAGTCCTAACTAAATAAGTAATTAACAATAGGACATTTTCATTATGGCGTCATTTTACTACAACTACCAGAATCCTTCTGGTTTTTCTTTTCTAATGCTAATTAGAGCTATTGTTCTTTGCTGTCCACTGGGATTACAAAATTTACATTTGAAAAGGAAAACGAAATGAATTCTGGTGGTTGTAGTAAAATGACGCCATCATGAAAATTGCCTATCACTAAAATGAATGAATGAATGAACGAACGAACGAACGAACGGACGGACGGACGGACGGACGAACGGATGGACAGACGGACGGACGGACGGATGGACGGATGGACGGATGGATGGATGGATGGATGGATGGATGGATGGATGGATGGATGGATAACATGCCACTTACTCCATGAGATACTGGCGTATCCTCCAAATATATACCGGCCGACCTTTATTATCGTCACAGTAGGACCCTTGTTATCGCACCCGGAGTGAAAGGTTGATGCAGTCCAACCATCAACAGACGCACGCCAACATGGCTTCCAGGCAGATGACTTGCTTTGCACTACGGGATGCAGCCAGGTGTTCAATGCTGTCAGGTATTTGTTGTTCTTTTGCAGGATGGCTGAACTTGCTAATCCGGCTAAAAAAAAATAATAATTAAACGTGATATAAAGCGATGATGATGCTGTCATGTAAAGTGAAATATGAAATTTGTTTGTCAGCTACGTAAATTAGGAGAAAGACAAATTTCAGTTGTACTCTCGGTTCGAGAGTCAAAAAGGTTACCTTAAACAGGAATCGCACAATAAAAAACTGTTGAAAGAACATTTTGGACAAAATATATTGCCATTGAGCCGCAAAAACAAATTAGCAAATCTCTAGCTTTATTTCCAAGACAAAGACGCATACGAATTTTAAATTTATTCTGTCAATATTCTATTTTACCTTGCCGCACGGAATCTGCAACTTTCTTTACAATCCTTTCTTTGCAATACAAAGTTCTTTAATATTACAGCGAGGGGGACAGAACTTCGTGAATTTTTCAAACATTTATCTGGCAATAATTTAGTCATCACCTCCCGATGTGGACCTCAACGGACACATCTTGGAATGTAACATCCATCCTCCAAGTTTCATCCCCCCTTCCCATTTTCTGGCCACAGAAGACAAAAAGAGTCCGTCCACGAAGAGTGAACATCAAGGGAAGAAAGGAGAATAGAGCGAGTACGTGGCTGATACGCCAATAAACGTGCATTACTAAAAGGATACCTCGCGCTTAAGTTACAACAATTTTGTGTGGACTTTAAAAAGTAGGTCAGTGGCTGTAAGGACTCATATGTGTAAGCAATAAGGAAAAGTAATTATAACTGATAAACTCAGTAACGTTTGAAAGGAGGACTACCATAACACAGCACGTGAAAATTGTTTCCATCATAGTGAATTGGCTGAATGGCTGATCCTGATGTACATGTACAAGTCACGAAAGCCTTCGAGCCGCTCAAGCGGCCGCTGTTGTCCAGCCGCTTCCGCCTGCACAAAACCAAAAGGAACCTGCTAATCCAAACCCTCAAAACGCCGCAGGAGAAGAGGTCACTTTGGAGGTTTTTTCTATGTTTCTTCTTACTCTAGTATCGCACACGAGTTTTTGCATTTCGTATTCCCACTGCGACATTAAGTTTGTTTTCCGTTCATGTTATGCTCCGCTTCAAAACGTATAACTTTCTAGCTTTTGCGGGCAATTTTAAGATTAATTTCCAGTTGTTTTATGCCCTGGTGATAATGTGTAGCTTAGCTGCGTTGCGGGCAGTTTTAAGTTTGTTTCCATTCATGTTGTGCCCTGCTTCGAAACGTATAGCTTTTTAGCTTTGCGGGCAACATGCAGTTCACTTTCTAGTTGATGTTATGCCCTGCTCCTAACGTGTCGCTTCGGTTACTTTTCGGGCAGTTTGAAGTTTGTTTTTAGTTATGTTATGCCCTGTTTCAAAACGTATAGCTATTCAGCTTTGCGGGCAACATGCAGTTGACTTTCTAGTTGATGTTATGCCCTGTTCCTAACGTGTAGCTTCGGTTACTTTTCGGGAAGTTTGAAGTTTGTTTTTAGTTATGTTATGCCCTGCTTCGAAACGTATAGCTTTTCAGCTTTGCGGGCAACATGCAGTTGACTTTCTAGTTGATGTTATGCCCTGCTCCTAACGTGTCGCTTCGGTTACTTTTCGGGAAGTTTGAAGTTTGTTTTTAGTTATGTTATGCCCAGCTTCGAAACGTATAGCTTTTCAGCTTTGCGGGCAACATGCAATTCACTTTCTAGTTGATGTTATGCCCTGCTCCTAACGTGTCGCGTCGGTTACTTTTCGGGCAGTTTGAAGTTTGTTTTTAGTTATGTTATGCCCTGCTTCAAAACGTGTAGCTTTCTAGCTTTGCGGGCATCGTGATGTTGACTTTCTATAATTGATGTTATGTCCCGTTGACAACGTGTAGTTTAACCTCTGTGGGCGCATAGAGGTTTGTTTTTAACGATGTTATGCCCTGCTGTGTATAGCTGTGTAGCGTTACGGGCAACTTGAAGTTGACTTTCAGTTGAGTCATATTACATGTACGTGCTTATGATTGTGTGTAGCTTTCTCGCTTTGAGGGCACTTTTAAGGACGGCTTTCCACAAATATTGACCAAGCGGAGGCACAAGTGAAAAAAATCGATTTCGTTCATATTTCGCTCATTGGTAGTCTCTAGTGAGAAACAAACTGAGCTGTAGTTAGTTTTTCCAAATACCGCTTCCTTTCGCGTAAAAATGCGAAAAACGATTTTGTCTCAGTTGAGCTCAAAGTCCGCTTCCGGAGGGATGGAATTTTCCTTAACTTTCGACGGCTCGCGTATCAATCCACAGACTGTTACTGAACTTCAAACGACATATATTGCTTTATTAGGACTTTTTCTTCTGTTTTATGGAAAAACATTTAAAACCTAAGTTACTTTAAAGTCTGAAATAGGTTTAGAAGAGCATGCTATAAATGCAAATTTTCAGCAACCACATTTTAGCACTAAAACATTGCCAATTTTACCCATGGGCGATAACTTAGATTTCCCTATAATGACTTTCTATGGCTTCACTGTATACCTATTGATCATAATATAAAAACATAGCTCTGGGTAAATAAAAATAAATGACTCGCTAGGCTTCAGATTTATCTGCATTTTCTCGAGAATTGGCGATCGAAGCGCAAAAAAGGATGGCGTGACACACTGTCACGGGTACAAATAGTTTTTCTTTTTAGGAAAAAAAAAAACATGAAGCGACATTTAAAAGGAAGCATTTTGCATTCACAGTAGAAAAATCTTTGAATTGAAAGTTCGGTAGCGTTACGGACCAATATGTATTTCGGTAGAATTCTAAACGATTCTAAGGGAAAAAGTAATAACAATAAAAGCCGTAACAAATTTAATGAAACAAAGATAGTGGTCAATATTCGTGTTATTACCAATAATTATGTTCTTTTGCTGCGCTTTTTGATCCTGAAATATTCTTTCTGTGAAGATGAAAGTAATTAACTAATTAGATTTCTGAACGTCGTGACGTCGTACATTTGAAGGCCGTCGATAGAATCAGGAACATGGAACATCCCAGAACATCCCGGAACACGGAAAGAAAATAATAATAATAAATAATAATAATAATAATAATAATAATAATAATAATAATAATAATAATAATAATAATAATAATAATAATAATAATAATAATAATAAAAAAAGGAAAAATGAAAAAAAACAAAAGTGTGTATATTTATATAAAATGAAATTACATTGGATCCGAAAAAAAAAATTCATATAAGAAGAAGTACGGAGTAGGTGGGACGGTACTACGATAAAGGGGGTGTTGTAACCGACCACACTGAATGAAAGCGCAAGTATTTTCCCGCCATTTGCAGCACGTGCTTATCGTCCGCTACGTCAGAAATGGATCAGTTCCTGCTCGGCTGACCAAAACATCAATTTCCTGATGTTCGGAGTCGAACTCAAAGTCGTTCGCGCAGTCTTTGTATCAAAACATTCCCGGGCTTCCCACGACTTCGCCTAGGGCCTAACGTTCCGTATTTGTACTCCTTTGTTGGTCGTTCGGGAGCTTGGACCCGTTTTTCGAACGAAAGCCACGAAAACTTCTCTGCCCTTCCATTCTATTTTCAATAGATTTTATCTTAAAAACAAACAGGCCTAACAGGAAACTTTGCTCATATGAAAAATAGTTATAAGCGTTTAAGATCAGCTTTTTTAAAAGCAAACAATCTGCAAGGAACCGCACAACGAAAATGCTGCAAGTATAGGCAGGATCTGTGAAAGATCGAATCAGCCAAAAATATAAGTGACTCAAATTTCTGCAAGGCTGATCGGACTGCGTGGAAAACTTAACACGACAGTGACATGATAGAGACCCAACCGAGAATCAACAGAATGCGGCACCTCTAGTTTTTTTACCTTCATTCAGTGTGGTCAGTTACAATACCCCATTGTACTACCGTCCCACCTACTCCGTACTTCCTCTTATATGAATTTTTTTCGGATACAATGTAATTTCATTTGATATAAATAAACACCCTTTTTTTTCATTTCTTTCTTTTATTTTTGTTTAATTTATTATTATTATTTGTTTTTTATCTTAATTTTTTTTTTCGTGTTCCGGGATTTTCCGGAATGTTTTGCAATGTTCCATGTTCCTGGTTTTATCGACGGCCATATTTGAACGTCGTAATTGCATTTTTGGACCTATGAATAAATATGCATTATTGACCAAGCGTAAGGTTAAGATGGCTGGATATTGGCCAAGTTCTTTTTTTGCGTTTTTATGGACCGAGACGAAGTCGAGGTCCATAAAAACGCAAAAAAAGAACGAGGCCAATATCCAGCCATCTTCACCGAACAAGCTTGGTCAATAAAGGATTTATTATATGGCTTTACCTTCAAGTTAAAACTACAATAACAAAACAGAACAGGACATGAAACTGCTCTACTCGGAAACTGAAATACTTCATAGCCGGCCGGTGCAAGATTTATTTTCAGTGCATTTTTGGATTAGCATGTAATCGTGGAAAACAAGGAATCCTAAATTATCTTAGGGCTCTAACTTTATAGTGGCTTGAAGGGAGTATACAGTTATTGAGAACGAAAAATTTAGATTTTCGCAATAGCGGGAAGATTTTAATAGAAACCGGCAAACTCGCCATTTTCAGCCGATCGCGCGGTGGTGTAAATAATAAACATTTTTACACAGTTTTTGGCTTCCAATCATTAATTCTTGAATGAAACAATAGATTTTGAGATTATATGCAAACATAAGCCGAAAAAAAGAGCGGCTGAATCAGAAAACTGGGCGAAACTTTGACAAGATTTTGTTGTTTACAACAAGCAAGACGCGGCTAAATTAAAAACGTGAGCTTCTTCGGCGAACTTGAAAAAAAATACTTTTCTGAACTGCTCTAAACACTTAACGCAACTTCCACTACGCTATGATTTAAATACAGTCATTGCAAACCTAGAAAACTTATCAATTTGGCGCTCGACTTGAGACAATAAGTTTTACAAAATCAACTCTATCTAAAATACTACACGTAGAGCAACTCACCTTTTGAACTCACATTCATTGTAGCTGAAACAAAATTTTCACTACACCAGAACGATTCCATTCTCTTTCGTTTCCTTTAGGTAGATGTTGAGAAAGTTTACCGAACTTTTTAGTGAGCGTTTTCCCCCAAAACAACGAGAAAATCGAAGAAAAGATTGCATTGTTGTTGGGATTAAACTTTCGATGCCAAGCGGACGGGCAACGGGTAATCCCGAGCGGGCAAGATAGCTCCATCTTGCCCGCTCGGGTAGCCAATCACAGCGCAGGATTTGACTCATCTTGCCCGCTCGCGGAGCCAGCCATATAATAAATTTAAATATTGCACAAGAGAAACGGCAAGGAACTGTAAACAAAACGGCGGGCATGGAAGTTTGTGTTCGTTTAAGTACAGTTTAAGTCGATAGTTGGTGGGCCATTTTCGTTGCTGTCCTGTGCAAAGAATATTGACCAGCACAAGTCATGTTTTGGTTTTAAAAATGTAGGGAACGTGGTTGAGCTCATTTTTGCCCATTCAGCCATGTTTTCAACGCCAGAAAATATCAAGACGATGACGATTAGGACTTATCTGTTGAGAAACATTAGTCACCAAAGACACTTATTCAGGCCCGGTAAGTTAGGGCCAAATATAAGCAGCAGTTTAAATAAATAGGAGTAAAGGTAGACACAGAAATACCAATGTAGGAGCCGTAGCATGTCTTTATTGCTACTTCGTGACTTAAAATTGTTGACACAATATTCAGTTTTAGTTCTTGTTCGTTTCTGTCCTGAAAGAAGTCGTTTCCTCTTTATCAGGTGTGATTAACATACCGACCAAATTTGACGGCATTTAAAATGGTGATGTTATGCTTTGTTGGACTTCGAATATAATGTGCTCGTTTCTGAGTATTTATTCTGTGTGCGAAAGTATGGGTGTAAACGGACATAAGTTACGAAAACTAGTCACTTAAAATCGTCTTTATCCCCAATTTCAAATCATCATAGGAGAAGAAGACATTGAAACATACAAATCTTTGTGGTGACACTTCCGGTTCATGGTTGTCACGCAACAGCGTAGCTTACGAGTTGTTTATTAAAAAAAAGTAGAAATGTTTATTAATTCGTAAACTGGCTAGTTTTGTCGAAGTTCTCTATATCCGGAGGGTAAGAGTACAGAAATAACATCGGTGCGGGTTAATGAAAAATTCGATGCTAAATTCTTTGATAAAACGTGCTTGAAATGAACATGAGATACAGAAAACGAACTCGTCGTGTTATCCTTGTATCGAGCGGGAATAGATGAAGAAGATGCCCAAAACTTATGTTGGTTTTTTTATTAAGGTATCAGCTTAGTTTCCGTATCTTTGTGTCTTAAAATGATGGACGTTTTTGAATCTCTTTTGGCTTTCGTAGTTCACGGTCACCGGCTATGTCACGCCATTGTTTACAATCGGAATGCCAGATTTATGACAGGGTTGGGGATAAACTCGAGGCCCTGCGGGTCACTTAAAATAATTTACCCAAAGCTTTGTTTTGATATTATGATTTGTAAGTACACAGTGATTCCATAGAAAGTTATTTTATGATAATCTAAGTTATCGCCCATGGGTAAAATTGCCGGTATTTAAGTTCGAAAATTTGGTTGTTAAAACTTTGCATTTATAGCATGTTGTTCTTGATTTGTTTCGGGTATACAAGTAACCTACGTTTTGAATGTTTTTCGGTGGAATAGAAGAAGAAGACACAGAGAAGCAATAGATGTTATTTCAAGATCCGGCGTGACTGGCTGTGGATTGATACGCGGCCCTCCAAAGTTAAGGAAAATTCCGTCCGGCCGGAAGCGGATTTTGAACTCAACTGAACTGAAAATCATTTTTCACATGTTTAGGCGTAAGGAAGCCGTATTTGGGAAAACTAACTACAGGATATTGACAATAGGTTGGCAGTGTTTGTTTGGTAGCAGACCAATTACACTCTTTTTTTTTTAGTAAGAACCTTTTTTATAAGAACGTCGAGGCTGAGATTAACCTAAATTTTAAGAACGTATTAAGAACATTCTTCAGGCTGAGAGTCGATTAAGAACGTTTTTAGTTTGCTAATCTGTATATAAAGTCAAGGTAACAAATGTAAATTAACCAAAATACTTAAGGGCATGTTTTGTATAACGTTAGCAATGGTGACACACATCTCGGTTTATCATAATCAGCAGTTCTTGATAACATATCTCCGCAGGCAATGCACTTTAAGAGGTTTCCTGGTCACGTCTGCATTGCCGTTTATTGCAATACATGTAGCGTATACCATGTAATTTAAGAACATCTTAAGAACGATTTCAGTCTCAAATTGCAAAAAAAAAAAACGTAAGAACGTTCAGCCTCAGCTCAAAAATTAGACGTTCTTATAAAAAAAAAAAAAAACAAAAAAAACAGAGTGTATCTATTTCCGTCACATCTTCCCCCCCTCGAGTGGCATTCTCAAAGGGAAGCTCATTTTCCCTCTTGGATTACCGGTGCTGAGTTTGCCATTCCTTGGGCCCTCATAAATTTCAATTTCTCTTTTCCTTTTCACTCTTGCTTCCGACCTCTTGCTTTTACGACTGGGAAAAGTGTCCTGGTTTCACGCCTTACACGGTTACCATGAATAAATTGCAGCGGATAAGCACAGATGGATCTGTTATTGATGAGGCCCAGGGGATGGCAAACAATGCCCAAATCTTTTATGAGGATATCAACCTGGTGCTACAAGGAAAAATTCATTTGCAGATATGTCTCGCCTTGTTTTCGGCGATCTAGATCACTTCCGAGCAGGGGAGCTCCATTGCCATGCACCACAATGGAATGCACTATTAGATAATATGCACGATAAGCGCTTCTCTTAAGTCCGCGATTGGATTATTAACGGTGTAGACGTAACGAAGTCTTTTAGACCGTTTAAGGGTTGTTACAAAGGAAAAAAGTACGAGTGCAGTAGTCCACCTCCTCGTATTTTTCCCAATCACCTGTCTTGCAAACCTTTTGCCCCGTTTATATCTGATACGCTCCTGGACCGTTTACGTTTCTTTGTGGGGCAAAGTTAGAGAATGCACCCACCCCACTTCGTCATGCCCCTCACTGTAGAGCGTACCCAGCCGTGTTTTTTTAGAAAGGGGTGCCTTGAGTTTGGGATCCTGAGAACGGGAATGCTTTTTGATCCTGTGATCTGAGAATTTAGAACACACTTTAACAAAGAGACTGTCGGTGTCCAATCTCAAGAGTACGTGTGAGAGAGAACGCTGAGAATAAAGTACTATTCTCAGCGGGCTCACCTCTCACATTTAAAAGAAGATGAGACAAAATGAACTATGCCATTCTGTCGATCAAGCGAAGTGTTGTAGTATGAAATGCGGCTCACAGTATTTCTTGCCTTGGCGTTCTCTCTTTCGCCAATCTCCAAGATTCGTCCTGTGTTTGTTTTTTCCCTACCCAAACCTTCCCTTTTTTCTCTTTAGAACATTCATCAACAGGACCAGACTGTCGGTACCCAATCTCAAGAGTATGTGAGAGAGAAAACGCTGAGAATAAAGTACTATTCTCAGCGGGCTCACCTCTCACATATAAAAGGAGATGAGACAAAATGGACCATGCCATTTTGTCGATCAAGCTGTTGGAGTAAAAAAGGCGGCTCAGAGTATTCCTTGCCTTGGGGTTCTCTCTTTCGCCAATCTCCAAGTTTCGTCCTCTGTTTGTTTTTTTTTTTCCTACCCAAACCTTCCCTTTTTTATCTTTAGAACATTCATCAACAGGACCAGACTGTCGGTACCCAATCTCAAGAGTATGTGAGAGAGAAAACGCTGAGAATAAAGTACTGTTTGAATGTGGAAAAAGGCGATATTTTCCGTCATGCATTGTTATTCATTAACTGTGTTATTGCGGTCCACAGTGCCAGGCAAATATTTACTTCGTTAGTCTTAATCCGTGAACACCGTTGGCAGGCACTGTCTGTATGCAGGATGTTTGTCCCATGAACCTAGTTTTATGGCCTTAGCTCCCACGAGTGTCCTGTAGCTCAGTGGTAGAGCATCCGATATAATAATCTCCACTCCTGATAGGACCACCTGGATTTCCTTTTTTCCGAGTATGCCTGTGTTAGATAGTAGTGGTAGGCCGACAGATTTCTATTAAGCATGGAGTGACCAATTTCGATACATTAAAACTCGTACTTCGATACGAGGCTTAGAGGAATAAACAAACAGACATTACCTTGAGACTCAAAGATAATTTCTTTCTTATGTTAAGAAAATCTGTGGAAATCATTTCCACATAAACCTTGGTTGATGAACGCAAAATTTGGCCTTCTCATTTCTTGAATTGTCTTTTAATCTTTTTTCCTTATCATTATTATTTTTTTGGAACATTAAAATAAACAACTTTTAGAAAACGTAAAAGATAAGACTGAAAATCAGACAGATAGAAAGACAAAAAGTGAGAGAAGAAAAAGAAATAGAAAAAAAAAATAGAGGTGTTGTTCAGTTTCCACTTACCTTGCTCGCAGTGGTCTCCAAAGTGATCATTCACACACTCGCATTGAAATGTCCCATTTGCCATGTTTTTGCATATTCCTCCGTTAACACATTTTACCCCATCACATGGTTGCTTTTCTTTTTAAACAGAAAAGGAAGCAAGAATATAAGATTGATAATATAACCGCTTAAAAAAGCTATCTCATTGTTTTTGTTAGTAAGCGCGTTTCCAATCATGAAATCTTAGGGCATGGTTTTGTTTGTGGGGCATCGAGTCTCGAGATGCTCAGCAAAAAAGATTGTCATATCTCACTTTTTGATCAGATTTTGATCAGATACTGTGACTCGACTAAAAGTCAAGTTCTATTAGCCAGAGCTGTTTGTCTAGTTTCTAAAGCCTAAGGCTATGTCTACACTATGCTGGATAGCATTTTATGCCGTTATAAAAAATACTCCGTATGGTGTGAACAGAAGTGGCCCAAAACTTGAACAACGACGCCATCTTTCCACTAGAATCCAATCCAAACAGAGATTACCTTGAGACTCAAAGATAATTTCTTTCTTATATTAAGAAAATCTGTGGAAATCATTTCCACATAAACCTTGGTTGATGAACGCAAAATTTGGCCTTCTCATTTCTTGAATTGTCTTTTAATCTTTTTTCCTTATCATTGTTATTTTTTTGGAACATTAAAATAAACAACTTTTAGAAAACGTAAAAGATAAGACTGAAAATCAGACAGATAGAAAGACAAAAAGTGAGAGAAGAAAAAGAAATAGAAAAAAAAAAAAAATAGAGGTGTTGTTCAGTTTCCACTTACCTTGCTCGCAGTGGTCTCCAAAGTGATCATTCACACACTCGCATTGAAATGTCCCATCTGCCATGTTTTTGCATATTCCTCCGTTAACACATTTTACCCCAACACATGGTTGCTTTTTTTTTTAAACGGAAAAGGAAGCAAGAATATAAGATTGATAATATAACCGCTTAAAAAAGCTATCTCACTGTTTTTGTTATTAGACGTGTTGCCAATCATGAAATCTTAGGGCATGGTTTTGTTTGTGGGACATCGAGTCTCGAGATGCTCAGCAAAAAAGATTGTCATATCTCACTTTTTGATCAGATTTTGATCAGATACTGTGACTCGACTAAAAGTCAAGTTCTATTAGCCAGAGCTGTTTGTCTAGTTTCTAAAGCCTAAGGCTATGTCTACACTATGCTGGATAGCATTTTATGCCGTTGTAAAAAATACTCCGGATGGTGTGAACAGAAGTGGCCCAAAACTTGAACAACGACGCCATCTTTCCACTAGAATCCAATCCTAGTTCCCCGTTGTTGACTTCCGTTTCGTTTCGATTCTCTGTTCACACTACTCAAGAAAGTATTACGAAAATCTATCGGATATGTGACGATTCACTTTCAAGACTGAAGCAGCGCCGCATCGCTCCGGCACAAAAACTGTTCCAAAATTGGCCGGCGTTTTGTGTGTGAACAGAGGCCCTATCCGATATGTTTTTGGTGCCGGCACAGGAGCTATCCGATATGGTGCAGACATACAGTAAAGGTTGAGGGGGACACAAAGTGCTCTCACTTCAGTACCATTAAAGCTAGGACAATGAAAAATTCAAAGCCTTTAAATGTTCGTGCTTTGAGGTTCACAGAGAGAATTCATGATGCCATATTACGTGATAATCGTGCCCTTTGCTTTGAAAAACCACAATGTAGGATACGCCATCTTTGAATTGTCGATTTCTTAAAAAAAAAACTTATGAAATCATCCATGCTGACTCATCAGTTATTAAAACTAAGAGTGAAATGCTAAGGAAAGGTGCAAACATATCAAATTTATGATGTTAAACTAAAATCTCTCATCAAAAAGCCCCACCCCACCAAAAAGTAATTATAATATAAATAATAAAAATAATAATAATAATAATAATAATAATAATAATAATAATAATAATAATAATAATAATACGTGTCTATACGCTTTTATACTTAGGGCTTTACATGGACACTGGTTTAGCCGTCATTAGCATGATTCGATTGTATGATCTTAATATTTCTGCATAATGGAATTCTTTATTTTATGGAATTTTGAACTTTTATTATTAATTATATTATATCTATTTCCTCTTCTTTTATGTAAGGTTAAGTTACTTCTATTATTTAGAATTTGTGAATGAATAATGTTTTGATGAATTGATTTGTTGTAACAGAGGGCATTTTTTCTTAAGTTTCCTTTCATCGAGGGCAAAATTATTTACTCCTGATGAGTCGATCAGTGAAAATACTTGCTTCTCATTGGCTGAGCACGCCAGTTCTACATTTTGTTGGTTTCTTTATTTTGTGCCCAAAATCAACGAGTTCTTTGAGGTTCTTTGGACTTCGACTCTTTAAACCGGGTTCAAAAATACATGGAAATCAAGAAACTTGGATTCGATCGGTATTTGTTTGGCTAAGAACCTGAAATCAGTCATGGCGACCATTAGTGCTTTCACCTCGCTACTTCTTCTTATAACGAACGAAAACCGAGCATAACAGTGTCCTTTTGATGGGAGGAACGAACAGGTCAAATTTAGTGGAAGAAATTACTCCGCAAGTTCCTTCTTTGGATGCACCGTTTGCTATTTTTATTGATCTATATTTCTGTGATTTTCAAGCAGTAGGAAGCTTCACAGCGCAGGTGAACAATTTTATAATTAATGCCTAACATTTAGCTTTATCGTTGTTAGTTTGCTCCTGAATTAAAATTGTATTCTCTCTTAATTACACATATGTAATGGTAACTCTTCTCGTCAGTTTTGTTTGTTTTCTACGCTACGAAAAAAATTAAATAATTTGTTTGTTTGCTTGCTTACGGTGAGTGTTTTATTGACTATTTTATGAAGTTCCTTGATGGTTTTAAGAAAATTTTGCCCTCCTTGTTATAAAAGCACAATGATTCCTCATAGATTAAGGAGTAATTTTCACTTGTATCTTCAAAGGCTTTGCAAATTTCCCTAACAACCCCCCCCCCCCCCCCCCACCCGGGAAAAAAAATTCAGTAGAACTGTCATTCTAAGGTACATGATTTCATGAGTGTGGGCTTCAACAAATATCCAAGTATTAAATTTATGTGCTCTGTAGGTAAATATTCGGGACAGGATCGCCTATTTATCGAGTTGCGGTAGTTTTCTTCAGGTTCAAAAACGACATTTACATTGAGTTTTGTTCAATGGATTCAAAATGATATTGTTTTTTATAATTCTTTTTAGTTTTTAAGACGGATCAAGGCGAACCGGTTTGTGAACAGTCAACGCGCGCTACGTAGCACTGTCAATGTCTAGTAAATTTTTCTTAGCAAGAAAGCCATACGTAAACCTCAGGAAAAGGGTAGACCTAACCATAAAATAGCGTCCAAATATATACTGGAGTAATAAATCTAAATTAACAAACTGTGATAATTCAAAGCAATCAGTTCAGAAGTAAACAAAAAAACAATATTTGAAAAATTCGCACAAACGGCAAATAAATGTTTTGCGTAAGCTTTGTTTGATGAAGATGAAATCACACTTTTTAAAATTTTACATTCGGTTTTAACTTTCTTTGAAAAGATTTTCAGTGAAAAATATTCGTTATATGCTATTGTTTTAAGTATTTTGTTTGTTCTCTGTCAAGATTGTCAAATAAATGCTAAAATTAGGAATATATCCCAGAAAAATTTGTCAGTAGTGAATACCAACGATACAGTGTTGCGAGACGCTTCGGGTTTGACTGACTATTTTAACTAAGAATCAAGTCCTCTTAAATGAAGGAAAATGGACGAGATTAAAAAATAAACTGATTCCAAGAGAAATAAAGAACATAGACCGAAAAAATGAGCTAAAAAAACCGCTTTGAAGTTAACAGTATTAAGGTTATTAAAGTTAAACAAGTTGCAGGGTCAACACTACAAGAAAAACAAATCTTGCAAAACTGCAGAGTTTTGTCAACAAAATGGCATGAATATACCAGTCCTTTTATTCCATTACATTAAGGACGGTGCCTACTAATACCGAAATATTTTTGTGCGGTTTATGACTATGCGGAAAAAGCAGATCTTTGCAAGGCCTATTGGAATCCAAACAGAAAATTGGGGGTAACCACGCATTTTTAAGAGATAATTATTATAAGCAGTAATATTTCTAAAAAACGTTAGAATATAAAGCAATGTATGGGATTTTTTCCTAAATTGAAGCTTAATTATCTCTGAAAAATGTATGGTTACCGCCAATTTTCTTTTGAGATACCAAAAGCATTTTGTAAGTTCTGCTTTGTCCGTATAAATTTAAACCGCGCAAAAATATCCCAGTATTAGTAGACACCACCCATAGGAAACCCGAGTATCTTGAGATGCGCAGAACGTATGCGCAGTAACAATAGTAGGCACCGTCCTTAAGCTTCCATATCATTACATTCAATTATCTAAATTAAGATCAATAAAAATAACAATAATAATAATGATAATAATAATAATAATAATAATAATAATAATATTTTTTATAATTATTATCATTGTTATTATTATTATTATTATTATTATTATTATTATTATTATTATTATTATTGTTATTATTATCATCATTATTATTAGCTAGAATACGATTACACGACTTTTTTGTAAAGATATTGAGAACCTTATTTTTATTTCCAAATATATTTAGGCAGAATACGATCATGATATGAATTTTTATTAAATACGAATATGATTGTAGCTTTATGACTTCTATTATTATTGTTATTATGATTATTATTATTATTATTATTATTATTATTATTATTATTATTATTATCAGTTTTTTCATCAAAATTTTAGTCTACGCTAGTAAAATGTGAATTGGTCATATATAATTATTTGTAAATATGTAAAGATTTGTAAAAAGGTTTTCTAAGGGGATTTTGATAGTTTCTTATTATTTATTATTATTATTATTATTATTATTATTATTATTATTATTATTATCATTATCATTATCATTATCATTATCATTATCATTATCATTATCATTATCATTATCATTATCATTATTATCATTATAATTATTGTTGTTGTTGATGTTGTTATTATTATTGTTATTATTATTATCCTCCCAGCCTTCCCAGGCTGAATAGGGGTAAGCGTTCTGGTCAATCTTACTTTTGCAGGTATTGTCATCCTGTTGCTCATAGCCGTCTGGGCACTCCTTCAGACATTCACCAGTGACAGGGTCCTTAAAATACCGGCATGCATTACAGTTTGTAACCAGAAGTTTATCACTTGAGCCTCCCCGGCATCCTATTCATTCCAAATAAAAAAATGTTCCACCATTCAGTGATAAGTAATATAATGGCCGAGTGTATAGAACAGTTATTTAATCTGCCAGTCGACAGTTATATATAACAAAGGTGTTAAATTTCTACTAATGTTTGTTCATTGTGTTGACAGGTCTTAATACACAGTGATATCTTTCTTGAACGACACTCGATACCTTTGTTGAGTGAAAACGTTGCAAGAGTTTGATTCTATTGCTACTATCGTTTTTTCTAAACAGGCAGGAAACATTGCTTTTAGGGTTTTAGGATAAATCGGGGACAGTTGCTGTCTGCATTATCGAACATTTAGCTTTGCTTAACCAGGATCATATTGTCTGAGTTAAATATGGGATCCTGGAAAATTCATGGGTTCGCCTCATGTATAGTAAATATTCAATTCCTATAACAAGTTGAAAAAGCTTTTTTTCCTCATGGCCTTAACGTATCGAAAATTTTTTCCATACATATTAGACCTTTGAGATTGGAAAACATTACAGAAGGAGCAAGGTAGACACTTTGCTGTGTTGTTGTTATCGTCGGAGTAGAACATTTTGGGATTTGAAACTTTATCAAAGACTTAGGGCGCGTTTTTTTATTCACAACTCTGGAATGAGAATGGACAGAATGTAAAATGCGCGCGTTTTTCTATTCCGCATTCCTATTCCGGAATGGACAGAATGCCATTCCATCCATTCTGCTCCCTGGGGCAGAATGAACAGAATGTTGCGAATGAAAATGCAAGATGGCGGACGGCGAGATGAGCGCTGCGGATTCAAATACGTCTCTACAAAGGAAAAAATCAGGTTATACTTTTGGACAAAATGAAACATTGCTTCTAATTTCATTGTACCAAAAGTACAAGGAAAATTGCTGCGATAACGGCTGCAATGGCAGCCTCTTAGTCGGCCGCCATATTTGTTACGCAATGTTTACTTGGCCAGGACCGACGGGCGTTTTTTTATGCAGACAATCCGAATTATTCCTAGCATTCCGTTCCTACCATTCTTATTCCAGAATTGTGGATAAAAAAACGCGCCCTAAATTTAGTTACGCTACGGACGTATTTATGTTCCTATCATTTAAGGTGATTACATTGCATTCCAATGTCCACCTTCACTCCTATTTAACCCCGGGAAAGGCTAAAAGAAAAGACGCAAACTGTACTAGCTGACCTCCATTATTCATTACTTTTTTTTAATATTTAGGCAACGCAGCCGAGCTTTGCGACAATTTTAAAAGTTTATCAGGAATTATTTAGTGTGACGTGATGCTTTCGTGACAACAAGATTCTAAGAGCCACGTTTAATAAAACTTATTCTATTTATTTCCAAGAAGGGTATTGTCGTAAATTTTACATATTTATGCCATTTTACCATAGCTTTATAGAATTTCATTGTCTTTGAGTCAATAAAAATGGTTCCATTTCCCGAAGTGCGTTATGACCACCAGGTTCCCTTGACGCAGCTTAAATGGCCTTGAAAATGCGAAAGATGTCGATTTAAATCCACCTCGCCACAGGCTCAGGGAAAATAAAACATCTCATGCTAAAGTAGGTTAATACTGCGTATAATTTCTTCCTCGCGTACAAATCATGAACGTTTTCGCTTTGAGGCTAGGCTGGGGAAGAATTTTACTGATTTGCTCTTTAACTAACTTGGTTTCCCGGCTTTGTTATTTCTTTTAATGGCATAATCAATGAATTGAAAATGAATTGAATTTTAGAACATAGAGGGCAAAATTACTTAATACTGATTGGTCGAAACAGAGGGCATCTTTTTTCTTAATTTTCCTAACTATCCTGGTTTCCCGGCCTTGTTATTTCTTTTATAACATAGAGGGCAAAATTACTGAATGCTGATTGGTCAAAACAGAGGGCAATTTTTTTTTCTTACTTTTCCTTTCACCGAGGGCGAGATTACCCACTCCTAATAAGTCGAGCGGCGAAAATACTTGCTCCTTATTGGCTGAGCACACCATTTCAACATTTAGTTGGTTTCTTCATTTTGTGACACGACAACAACGACTTCTTTAAAGTTCTTTGGATTTTGACTTGTTAACCCGGATTGTTTGTACCAAAAATACTTGGAAATCAAGTGCTACAGCTACAACGGAAATTCCTGAAATTCCTAAAGATAAACTTTCGTTTCTTGTTTGTGTGAAAAGCTCAAAACTTGATAGGATTTGTTTGGTTGAAAAACTGAAACCATTCACAGCTGCGACCAAGTGCTTTTACCTCGCTACAGCTTCTTCCAACGAACGATAACCGAAATATAATAACAGTGCCCTTTTGATGGGAGGAAGAAGCAGGTCTAATTCAGTGGAAGAAATTACTCTACAAGTTCCTTCTTTGGACCCACGGTTTGCTATTATTATTGATCTGTAATCGTGTGATTTTCAAGTGGTAGAAAGCTTCACAGTGCAGGTGAATCAAAATTATTGATGCTTAACATTTGGTTTAATTGTTGTTACTTTGCTCATAAATTAAACTTTTATTTTCTCTTAATTACATGTATATAGCAATCGACATTTCTCGTTTTGTCTGTTTTATAAGCTAGGAAACAGGTGATTATTATTATTATTTTTTTTTTTTGCTTACGGGTGGGTGTTTTTACTCCGGGCCGGGGCTGGATGTTTTACGAAGTGCCTTGATAGTTTTAAGACAATTTTGCCGTCTATGTTATAAACACGTAACCGCAATGAGTGCTCGTAGAATTAAGGATTAATTTTCACTTGTATTTTCAAAGTTTTAGCCAATTGCCCTCGTCGCTGCGCGACTCGAGCGTGCGAAAACTTTGAAAATACAAGTGAAAATTAATCCTTTATTCTACTCGGCCACATGCAATTACACGTATTTTAAGAAACAACACGGCCCTTCCCTCCTCAAATGGCGTGGAATTGTTATTACAATCGATTTTTTGGCCTTTTAGCTGAATGGTGTTGCTGGGAAACCTATCCTTCATTAGTTTTAGCCGTAAAATTGAACTGTATAAGACACGGCTCTCTGTGACTGAGGGAGAATCGGCAGTCCACCCCACCCCATCTCCACTATAATTCAAAGAATGTTGAAGCTATAAAAATATCTATACGTCAGAAAATGTTTCCCTAGACATAAAAAAAATTAAATGACTTCATATAAAGGAGGAATTATGTCATAAAGTCTAAACGGAGGCCATCTTGGATTTTAAGATCTTGACCAAAACTTAAAAAGCAGCAACTTCAACAAAAATGTGGTCAAAACTAATAGAAAAGCACTAGAATGATGTAAAGACACGACTGCTACTTTTTTCTCACAAGAGAAATATTCGTAATTGTGACAAAAAAATTGCCTGTCAAGTTTGGAAGAAAAAAAAAACGGAAAAGAAAAGGAATACCTTGAGTAGGATCGCACAATTCATGACAGTGTTGCACGCACATGTTTGTTTGATTATCACGCATCGTGTCTCCTTTGCAGTCGGCGTTGGTCAGTCGACGTGATACTATGTGCGCATCAACCACCTGCAAAGGCTTTTCTCCATTTCCAAATGAAAAGAAACGGACAAATAAGGGGTCATCTCTGTCAATCATTGTCAGATACACATCACCACTCCCAGTCGTACTCAAGCTTTTCCCATACTCAATCACAGTGCTTTTCGGAGTCTCTTTCAGGCAGACAAAGTAGGACTGGTAGAGTATGGCAGTACCCAAGCCAACTGCATTGACATCAACAGTGGAAACCATAAGCTTTTGAGACTGAAAATGTTTAGACAACATTTATGGTAGTTAGAACAAAAACGTTTTAATGTAATTATTTTATTTTGCTGTTCCGAATTATAGTTATCCTTCCATCTTATCTAATTAGTGTTATTGCATTATTAAGGATTTTCTTACTTTGGAAGTTTCTCTTGTACAATGAGGTCCAAGGGCTTTTCAAATACCACCGTGGACTGGTTGACAATACTTTGCATAATCACGCTTTGGATATGAGTTAAAGATATAGGTGGCTTTAATCATTCATATTTATTCAGCGCGAGTAAAATAATTATTTTATTAAGAACAACAAAAGTATTGGTAGACCTTAATTTACTTTTGCAATTAAGACTAGAAGACGATTTAATAGCCGCTTATTCTTGGGCATTTTACAATGGCTGGTGCTTTATGACCGTTCAGCGAATCGATTCTCTGAAAACGCATTATGCAATGATCTACATTTCATAACTAGCGTCTATCTTTCAACAGTAATTGATCGATCGATCGATCAATTGATTATAAATCAAATAGTCCATACTTCCAATTGCCAAAAGAAAGTCAAGTCTTTTGAACGGCTACGAGAGCTACTTTGTGTTATCTATAAACCTGCATTTCTTAGACCTCCAGTGGGGATTCCTCAACCAGGAAGTAAAATATTAAAGGGACTATGTCAGCTGGGGGACATGCGCATTGGAGTCCGGTTGAGACTAATTTGCATATAACTCGTCGAGGTATTATTGTTAGTCTGCCATTACGTCCGTCGTGTCGATCGCACCTTCTCACGCACGGAGATACGTTTTCACGTTCCTGCTTTTCCAAGCTTATGGAAACAGACTGTGCTATCGTTGAAAGTGTATCACACGAGTTAAGTTAAACCGCTTGATTCGCGTTTTATATGTGCTGTCTGATGTAAATTATCGGTCAGCTTACCTTTGCCAATACAGTGATAAATAATGACACGTGCGAGTTCCTTTTGTTTATATGCCGATCCTTGCAATTTCAACTACTTGTGCTCTAAAAACTACGTCCAAAACCCGCGGTTGCCCCTGCAAAACTACGAAATTACACTGCACGTAACTGATTTATTTACACACACAATTGTGGCGCGAAGAGAAAGTTGGCTTCTCAAAACAATCAACGCAGTATTTGTATTCATGTCGGATTTACACTCATCGTTTGTCAATGCATTCATAGCAATGTTGAGGTCAAGCGAGGTCAAATAAAACTAGTAACTATCCAGGCAAATCCTTCGATGCCCTCGATTCCAAACTTTATGTTTTGTGCCGTTGCTGTCGTATATTCTTTTTCGGCCGCAGCCAGAACGACGACCGCCGCGAATCGACATCGCAAATCCACATTAATGGAGCTCCAAGAGCAAACGATTTCAGAAATATTGCAACAAGCAGCTTCTGTAATTACTGAGGAACGTTCGTAAATAAAATATTTAGCTAACTTTCCAAAGGTGAACGCGATTCAGGCATATGAAAATGGCTTTCGTTTCCTGAACTCTCCGACGGTATTTGAAAAAGTTGGGTCAACGATTTCAAAGTAGTTCTGTCAACGCACGGACTCTAATGCGCATGTCCCCCTGCTGACATAGTCCCTTTAAGCATACATGCACACATACATATCTTACACGCCCTTTTTATCCTCCTCAATGGGTCTTTCCACGAACGATAATAAACAAGGGGGGGAAAGAGAATTATTTAGATTAAGTTTTATTTTAAAAAGAAAGCGTTCTGTATTAAGTTTTACTATACTCTTTTACATTAAGTTTTATATTATGTAAAACTGTAGCAAAGAAACTGACCTTAAATATCCCCACACCATAAGGAGAGATCTGGACATAATACCATGTGTTCTTGTTATTTGGAACTGCAGCAAATATGACGAATATTGTTCCTTGTGAAGTTGCTGTAAAGTGAAGACATTTTCCTTCATCGTTGCTTGGGTCAAAACGCAGTACATTGGACCACTTCACGTTGCATGGAAGATAGCCAACCACCGTCTCTAGTTGGAAGATGTGGTCAGATGGCCATTCCACGTGTGCTATACGCGTACCAATGATGTTGTCGGTCAATTTTGGAAAGCTCTCCTTAGAAACCTCGAGGTCTTCCTTCGTGAGTGTGAGAAAACCACTCTGTTCATTGTACGTTAAGAGCATTCCAAGTATGCAAATCGTTTTGTTTTCTAGGCTGCCGTGGTTACAACCTGTCATGTAATTAATGCCATCTCCACTGTCACCAACAAGCCATCTACCTTTGAAATACCTCACATATTTCTCATTTTCACGCGATAAATCCACTGGGCCATTAAATGATCCCAATAGCAGATCTTCGTTTCTGTCGAAGATAACCAGAAAAGTGGCTCCATTTTCGACCATCTCTTTCCAGCTTGGCTTGCCTGCTTTTTTTTGAAAATTGTAGTTTGCTGTCTGACATCCAGGTTTTCCAGCAGGAAGGATGATATCAGAAGTAGAAATAGGACCCTAGAGTTTTTGGTGTTGAATATAAAGAAAACATAAATTACCTGTTTTAACGAGGTGTATGAGAAAATAACATCTTATAGACTATTATAGATTGTCACTCAGTTGAGTCTAAGTAGCTTAAATTTATTACGCGACTTGAAAGTGGTCAACCTCGGAGGCCGCAGAAACACTTCCAACACACAGTGTCCATGAGGAGAAAATGCCCCGGTGGATATCACTCATTGTGAATAAACCTTCCATTTGTTGTTCCTTTTTATATTTCTATCATTTATGTTGTCCTGTCTTTTTTTCACTTTAAGGTCAAATCTGGCTCCAGAAATGCTAGTCTCACTAACTTTTGTGTGGATAAATTTAGTGGTGGACAATAAAAACAATATCGTTTCTTTCTTCGAATTATTGGTTGATGGTTGCCTCTTGGAAAGTTTCATGCTTCGCGAACTAATGCTTGTTTTAAGAGCAACAAATATTCGCAAGGCAACAATCATTATTCCGTGCAAACAGAAGGATTTGACATCAAACAAAATGCCAATGCTATTTCATAATTAGCTACAGAATGTACAAGAGCATGATAACCTTTATAATATGTTACCTCCTCCATGTAGACTGCAATTGCTCTTTCAAGACTATTCCTCCTCCGGTCGATCAAGTAAACCAAATTGCCACGGTCCTCGTATGGACAAAACTTCTTTATTATTGTTGCATTGACTTTGACCTCATAGTAGTGTTCGTTTGTCTCTGGATCTTTCTTCATGTTATCAGCATGTGCTTCACATCCCCAGTCTCTCTCTTCATCAGTAAACAGGGACGAAGGGTTGAACTTTAAAAGATCTGTGACTGGCGCTACCATAAACTTGAAAGGCTTTGGAAAGGTAGGAATTGAGGCCAACCATTTCGTTAAGTCGTATTTTATAGTGGGAGAGTTGAAATCTGTGACGATAGCAGCAATTCTTTGGTCTCCTCCTTCTACGCTAATAGAAGTTGATGAAGTTTTCAATTGACTTTTGGCACTGCTACCGCTCTCGCTTTCATCCTTTGAGTAAAAACTTCCAAACAGACTTTTGTATCCAACTTCCATGACTCGACTGAACTCTTCTTTGCTGGAGACTTGACTAGCTTCCATTGTTTTAAAAATTTGCAGCCGGCCGCCAAATTTCCCTGACTTTATGTAGTGTGTTCCCCAACGAAGAATGAAGTTTTCTGTATCAAAAAAATACGTTTATGAATCATAATAGGTGTATTTTAGAAATGTGTGGGTTACGTGATCATCTTTAAGGAATGGAAAAGGAGATAACTGAATACAGAAGCTTGGAGAATATCAAAGGGGATGAAAGTAATTTGCATTTGAACTTTGACATGCAAAAATATTTTGGCCCAAAAACGTCACATGACGTGAGAACTACGTTTTACGTTATTTAATTCTTCCCAGATTTTAGAAAACTATGTGAAGAACGGTAACAAATTCCGCTCATACTTTTTTCATGTTATTGTAAAAAACAAACCGACGGCAGTTTTCTATGGTCTATACTCTTATAGACCATAAAATGACGCCATAAAATGTCCAAAACTTGGCAGTGAAACCACTCGCCTGCGGCTCGTGGTTCCACTTGAGTTTTGAATATTTTATGACGTCATTTTATGGTCTATAAGAGTATAGACCATAGACAACTGCCGTCGATTTGTTAAATGTTACGATTAATTGCCAGAAATAAAAATAATAATAATTTTAAAAATTGATAAGCAAAGAAGATACTTACGAAACTTGGTGGCAGCGCCGGGAGCCAGATAGGATGTTGGAAGGTCCATGAACTCCTGAAGAAAGTTCACACTGAGATCGTTTGGCTTGACTTCGTCTAGATAGATCTCATACCTATAATCATCGGGACAAATTACGTTTTTGTATTCGTCAGGCCATGTACAGCTTGAATTCTAAAATTCTGGCACCTGACATAATTTCCCATTCACAGGACCTTACGTCAATTACTTTTTTGAACGTGGAAAAATCACTGTACATACTATAAAATTCAGGAACTTTTCCTGGGGGATGCTTCGTTTTTGGGCGATAACGTGTTGAAAAAGAAAATGAGCAATATTTTCTTGGTGAAAAAACCTCCTATAACACCAGGTAAACTTTTCACTTTATCAAAAGTAAAACAAACCATTATCAACTTTCATTAATTTTTTTAAGACGCAAGGGATGGTCTTGAGAGAAATTGAACATTTTGTTCACGTTACGCAATACCATTCCCGTTATCCTTGGCGAAAGACAGTTACAAAATATTTAAGTGCAAAGGCATTTTAGCCCGGTCAACAAAAAGTTTAGGGAGGCGGGCCCCTGCTGCGGTCGAAAAAAAGTTGTCAGTAGATATGCCTTGAATCACATCACTAAGTGTTTTCTGAGTAGGCTTTTAATGAGGCGAATGATAAACAAGGAGGTTGGTCCGAGGCCAAAATAGGCACCTTGTGTTAGCCAGAAAAGTGATGGGGCACCTGTAAGTCAAGTGACTTTTACTAAATCCCTTGGTGTTTACATTGACCAAAATCTATCTTTGAATGTTCACGTCAGCAATTTGTGCAAAAAGATTGCTGCTGGCATTGGTGTGATAAAGCGTCCTAGAACTTTTGTTCCATTTGATACTCTTCAATATATGTATTCCTCTTTAGTGCAGCCACAATTCGATTACTGTAGCGAGATTTGGGCTTGCGGCAACAAAACACTATCTATCAAACTTCAGAAACTCCAAAATTGCGTAGCACGCATTCTATTAAGTGCAAGTTATGACACCAATTCCGACTCTCTTATCGATAAACTTGGCTGGAAAAAAACCGGATAAACAAAGACTAATTAATAAAGCTACTATGGTATATAAATCACTCAATTGATTAGCTCCAGATTATCTTATTTCTAAATTTACCTATCGTAGCAGTCTCCAGTTACTCTTTGAGAGACACCAACGACAATCTTACTATTCCTCTTCCCCATACAAACTTTACGAAGAATAGTTTCAGTTACTCTGGAGCAGTTCTTTAGAAAAGCCTTCCTATTGAGCTGCTGCAGGCAAATTCGCTTGGGGCCTTCAAGGCTGGCTGCAAACAACACTTCTCAAAATCTGCCTACACGACACTTACGTAAAACAGGCTCTGAGTCTAAATAAGTTTTAAAATGATAATTTTGATGCATTATAGTAGTTTTACTTTAATATAGAAATAGTGTTTTTTAAGTCCTGATGAGTTGACCGTCTTTAATTAATTAATTAATTCATTCATTCATTCATTCATTCATTCATTCATTCATTCATTCATTCATTCATTCATTCATTCATTCATTCATTCATTCATTCATTCATTCATTCATTCATTCATTCATTCATTCATTCATTCATTCATTCATTCATTCATTCATTCATTCATTCATTCATTCATTCATTCATTCATTTAGACAGCAATTTTTACTCTCAAGAGAAAAAATGTAATATTTTGTAAAATATGTCACAGCCCTTGTGGCCAAGAAGCCAACACTAGCTGGCTTGCCACCCTCAACGGCCAGCCTTGTATACATGATTATGGGGAAGAGACTTAGATGCTGAAGCATTTCCCAAACCAAGTACTTCGCGGATACGAACTATAAGGACCTGGCAAAGAAAATCCGCTCGATTGATATCTTCAAGGAGTTAACGTTTAAGGATCGAGACTTCAGTAACAACGGCCAATTTTATACGTGCGGATTTTAATTATCTATAGGGAGTTTTAAAAAAGGATCAAGGGTGCGAGGATTTTACTGTGTATATATTTTATATTCAAATTATTTTGCACGCCCCCACAAGCTGCACAGCTTTAAATTTTTATCGCGCTGAAAGAAAGGCTGTCTGTCTGTCTGTCTGTCAGCTTCTGTCCTAGATTCACCGATCAGGGATTAGTAGTGTATGTATATGTGGAAGCTTGGTTGGGGTGCACGGTGTGCCTCCCCAGGATTTTCTCAATATTCAAGATGGCGGAAGGAGGCAAAGACCCCGGGACATGCTCCATGCGCCATGAAGTATTTTGCAAGCGTGTCCCAGGGTCTTCGCCACCCTGCGCCATTTCGAATATCACGAAGACTCAGGGGGGTACGTTTGGGAGTGTACTAGTGTTAGCAATCACCCCCAGCTCGACAGGTCAGTCCATACTGTGCAGTAGGTGTAATCAGGGTGAATTCAAGGACTTGTGAAAAATAAAACTTTTTGTTGACTCGAACTTAAAATGCACATGTTTTTACTCACCTATCAACATCAATAGAAAGAAGCGACATGTATTTCTCTGATCCTCTGACTTCGGAGCTTCCATAGGCCTTTTTTACCCCGGCGTAAAAACCGAGAACCGATCCTGACATTCCTGCTTGCCGTTGTAGAAACTTTTGGTACTCTTGTCGACTATAGAAGCTGTACATTGAGGTGCTCGTATCATAGACGCCATGCAAGTTCATTGTGTCAGGGACGTCGGCGCCATCATACCTAAAAATTAAATGTCGTGTATAAGATTTAATGAATATAATGAAATGATATTTCTTCTGGGGATGAGCATACAAAAATACGGGACCAGATCTTGTCCTGATGTCCACAAATTCAAACTAGGACCCCGCCTCCCCCCCCCCCCCCCCCTTGCATATATCAAAGCAAGTTTCTTGGAGCCTGGATATTTAATTATATCTCCCCTTGTGTTCATTTTAATGTTTAAAAATGTAGGATCACAACAGTAACAAGATGCGATGCTTTCCAATCCCTTTTCAAATCTAAGACTTGATGATGTTTTGAAGTTGCAACAATGAATATACTTACGTCGCCTTTCCGGCACAAACTCTTTGTACAATGCTCATCTTTCGAGATTCAGAGCTATAATCACCCCGTCCATCAAATCCGACCCCGATGAAAGCAGCACCATCGATAAGATCCTTTATGTCAAGCAAAATAAAGATTACCAGGTTAACATGATAAGACATTAATTCAATGAACGCGTTGTTAAATACTTACTGTATTCTTTTTGCATGTCGTATCTGTTTTTATCATTTTGTTGAACACTTTTGTTCTGCTTCAAATTGACCATATTTGTAGCAAAGTTAGACTGTGATGTTTCATTTGGAATAAAAGCCAAATTTATGCTCGTGCACCCACATTATGTCGTTAAAAAAGTGCCTGGTTAATATTAGTGGACTTGTTAATATTAGTGGACTTTATTTAAGAGATTTTTGTTATGTTGCAGGAGAATAAATATAGAGGAACATAAACGATTAGGATAGGCTATTTTTCTTGGAGTATAAATCCATGGTGGGCTGGGAGTGGAGGCCAAATTAGTGGCGTCGACACCATCTTCCAGAGACGAAATATTACATGTCTCTGAGGTTTGCCGTTATTATGTATATCTAGTCCAACATCGTGCGTTTAGATTATTTTAATTCCAAAGCCAAATATGAACATTTGTTGTAGACACCATGAAATATTTATTTAGCCGCTCCCCACACAGGCTCTCAAAAAGTACCTCCATTCTGGAAATTCAATCATTTAATAACTATTTTCATAAATGAAATGTCCCATTATCCTTATTTTTGAGACCCGAACATTTTACCATGGTGTCAATGGTGGATTGCTTCATCCTAGGGTTTTTCAATTGTTGCGATGGTTTAACTTCTGTTTCAATCAAGTTTAGAGCAAGTTTTAAGAAAGATGTTTTCAGAAAGACTCATTATAGGAAGACTATTAACTCAAGCTTATACATGTTAAAATTCACTTACAGAACAAATGGATGAGAACCTCTTAGCAGCATAACAAGGATCGCCTTTTTGATAGTTTGAACCATAACATCCGTTCATCATGACACCTCCAAGTCCCATGGGATACGTAAATGGTGGTTCCCCTTGATTCGATTTTTTCGTGCCTTCCTCTTTAGTATACGCAGCGTCAATATGCATACCAGCAGGTGCAAACATGCTCTCTGTTTTCCAACCCTTCTCAGGCTCAATATTCAACTCCAACTGAAAGTAGACGACATGGGTTGATTGGATTTTGTCATTTTTGGGCCACTCATTTAAAGCTCTTTTTATAGACAATTTTCTACTTCTGTTTTAATCAACTTCCAACTAAATGTCACGGAAGCTTTGAACATTGTTTATGAAGTAAACAGGTGTACTTTAATTATAAAAGTAATATATAATTATAATAAGAACTTTCCTAGAATACTTTACAACTGAGAAAATTGGAAATGCCGAATAACTTTGTCAGTTTGAAGCCAAGGAGGATGCCAGACCACATGGCCATGATCACCTTTTGCTAGGGTTTTGAAAAACTACATTAAGCCCAATGAAAGAGCGATTGGTATGTCGCACGTTGTAGATATTTTTGTAGAAACATTAAAGAGAAGCATTATTGTTTTTTCATAGAATTAAAGCAGGAGATCTACTCATTCAAATCCGTTGAATGACTCCTGTTCGGCAATTTATCAAGTTGAAAACAAAAGGAATCTTGTATATGAGGTTTGAATATATATGCTCTTGCTAATGGAATCGACAGTCTCCCTACATTCTGACTCCTTCATTTCTAGGGTAGATGCAAGTTTTCAACTTGTGGTAGCCTGGAAACAAGCGAGCAAAGTTGAGAGCCTGGGCAAAATTCTTGGAACCGAACGAGGCTAATATTTTGGCACCTTTTTTCGCGGCTTCCATTCGGTCTCGTCAGCTGAGAGTATTTTTACTCGTTTGTCGGAGAAAACAGTTTACAAAATTGTTTTGCTTGCTGCTGTTTTCGATCTTTGCCTGTGAAAAGTTGTGAACAGCTATGCAAAGTTGAGCTTTTCCAAAGACAAAGGACGTATATTCAAACACGTTAAAAATATCGATCGAGAGTTTAAAATTGGTGTGGGAGATGACTACCCAAGAGAAGTAGAAGAAATTAGGAAAGCACTGCCGCCTGTTCTTAAAAAAAGCTTAACAGGACAAGACGAAAGCTTCGTTCAATGTGGATAAACTACTAATCAATGGACAGGTTTATCGTGGACCCGAAACCAAGAAGCTTCCAATTTATGCCTTGTTTCGTTTTTTTTTTTTCTTCTTCTTCTTCTTTTTTTTTCATTTATAAATTGATCGTTAGCTTTGCAAGCTCTTGCACGGTTATATTCGAGACTGCAGTTTTTTTCGGCTTCTTCGCCTTCCTTTACTTAGTAAAGTAGCATGGCTCCTTTTCTAGTTGAGATTTTTTACTATTTTACTATTTTTTACCCCGGGCTTTCGAGCTATGATTAGGAGCCTTGAGATGTGTGTTTGTTGTTTGTTGGTTTTTCATGTTTTTTTGTTTTCGTTTTATTCATCATTTATTCAAAGCTTTACCTTTGAAATAACTCGCAATTTCATACCATTGCAAATATCTTGTCTCCGCGTTGCAACAATAATCTGCATTAGCATTCAAATTATCTTTATTGTATTTAAATGCAAGAGGCTTAAATCAAGCGCGTAAGTAGAGGCAGGTTTTTCGTTGGGCACATAATGGGTGGTTTGCATTGCCGCCATGTTACTGAACAAAACAGAAGAGACTTTGTTCATAGAGATTGAATAAAAATAAAAGTTAAGTCCCAAAAGAGAAAAATCGTATTGTTCCTGTACACCAACATGGCCGCCATGACGTCACATGCAAAGCATCAATAGCAAGGCTGATGTTATATTTCTGCAAGAAACGTTTTCTACGAAAAATGTGGAAGAAAAATGGAGATCTGAATGGGGTGGCAAAATTTGCTACAGTCATGGTTCCAGTCACTCTAAAGGCGTTATGAATCTTTTTAACCCAAAACTTGATTTTCAGACTGCCAGCATAGTTGCGAACAAAAAAAGGGAATATTTGCTAGTTGAGGTTACCATTTATGACTCTACCTTTGTATTATGTAACGTTTATGCTCCTAATGACATTTCGCAACAAAAAAAATTCTTTACAAAGCTAAGCAATAACCTTCGACCTTACTCCGATAAGCAAATTATAATGGGTGGCGATTTTAATTGCGCCCTGACAGGTGCTAGATAAAACAGGCGGACATTCAGTGGACACAAAGAAAACGGTGCTTCAGGAAATAAATAATAAGTGCAATATTTTGAAACTACAAGATATCTGGAGATATTTATATCCTAATCAATCTCAGTACACATAGCATAACAATTCGTTAAAAATTCAATGTCGGTTGGATTTTTGGTTAATGTCTAAGGACCTCATACCAGTTGTGTCTGCGACAGAAATCACAAACCCTACTTTCTCGGCTCATTCTGCAATTTTACTTGACTTGCAATCCAAGAAATATGCTAGACGAGGCCTGGGATTCTGGAAATTGAATAACTCATTGTGAAAATTTTATATCCGAACTCACTAGCAAAATTCCTGATTTTAAATTTAATTGTTCATGATTAAGATGAAAGTAAGAGGATTTTGTGTTCAATATTCAAGGCGAATGAGCAGAAATTGGAGAAATAGAGAACAAGAACTCCAAAAACAGATTGACCATTTAATGAACGAGCTAAAAGCCAACAGATCCAAGGAATATATATTTGTAACCTTTACCGTCTGCGATCTGAGCTGAATAATATTATTGAATAAAAGACAAAAGGTGCTATCGTTAGGAGTAGGTCACGTTGGCATGAAGAAGGTGAAAAATACCAAGTACTTGTTGAACTTAGGAAAACGTAAACACCCTAAAAGTAACATCACAAAACTTAAACGTAACGATGGGGGAGAAATCACTGATCCTGACAAAGATCTTTTTATTGTTCTTTATACATTACTCCCCACAGCACTGCAACATATGAAACATTTGAACAATTTTTTGGAGGTACCACTTTCCCGAAACTTGATCAATCTCAACAAGATACGCTGGAGGGGCGTCTTGCCAATGATGAATGCTATAATTTATTGAAACAACGTGCGAAAGGCTTATTTTAGGTGAAGAAATGATAGGGAGTTTCAATTACGCTCTCCAACGAGGCCAAATAAATATCACTCAGAGCCAAGGGATTATTAAAGTAATTACGAAAAAGAAAAAAGGCAAATCCTATCTGGAGAATTGGAGAACTCTTACAATATTAAACGAGATTACAAAATTGCTACAGAGACAATAGCCCACAGAATTGTTACATTTCTTCCTGATTTAACTCCGAGGTCCAGACAGGGTACGTAAAAGGCCGATATATTGGACAAAATGTCAGACTCATCACGACCTAATAAAAGTCAAAGAGATTGAAAATATACCTGGCATAGCACAATTTAGAAAAGAATAAATGTAATTCCGAGTAAATGCATTGTGTCAATAATATGGACAACAGATGCAAGGAAAGTTAACGTTGGTGTACTTAATTGTTACATTTCAATATGATACTATATCATCTTCAGATCAAGGTGACAACAGTAGCTATGATTAAAATACTGAACGATAATAAATTAGCAATTCAAAACATGCACATGAAAATACAAAACAAGACGTAAATATCAGGCCCCAGTTGTTCAATTGCCCGATAACTTTATCCGCTGGATAAGGCACTATTCAGAGGTCTAAAATATACTTCACGTTCAACGTTGTCCAAGGTTTTCGTACACTCCCCAACTTAACTGTGGTTAAAGTGTGCATATTCGCTTGTACAAGAGGAAATACTGAAATCTTTTCTCAGATTGAAACTGTCGGATAGTGACTTATCCACAGGATAAAGTTATCCGGCCTTTGAACAGCTGGAGCCAGAAGAATAGGCTTAGTTCTCTGCTAGCTTTTAAACCATTGTTCAAAGATGGTGCTGAACGCTTGATATGGTAGGCTTCTTTGTAAAGTAGTAATTTCCGATTATCATCGTTGTCTATTATCTTTGTGTTAACACGCACGGCATGGGTGAGATATTCTATTTTCATTGCAATAGAAAGTGGCTTGTTATTAGAAAAAAAAATGTCCGGTAGCTTCCATAAACCTTGTATGTGTTTGATCTGATCACAGTAGCGCAGATGTTTATATATAGCGCTATCTTTGTCAGTGGTCGGATGTTCTTGTGTACGGACAAGGAAAGTCCTCTTTGTTTTGCCGATGTACGAGGAATTGCAGCCGCGGCAAGTGAATTTGTAAACAACATTTGATTTGCTTAGTGGCGGTGTTTTGTCTTTAGCACAATTTACCGCCTTCAAAAAAAGCTTTTTCTCTGTGCACAGAGATATTCGGTAACGCTATCAGACAAGGTATGAACATCCGTGGAATACAGATTTCTGACAGAGAAAATAAAGTCTCTCAATATGTCGATGAACCCACCGTGTTTGTGTCAGACCTGTCTTTCGCAGAAAACGTGTTTAAATTGTTGCACGAGTTTCAAAAGTGTTCTGGCCTTTAGGTAAATCTGAGCAACACTGAAGGAATGTGGTTAGGTGCTAATCGGCATAACAAAACAAAAAATTTTGGAACTGCTTGGCCTTCAGATTTTGCACCTGCGCTTGGTATTCATTTTTCAAATTATATAGTCTCTTTTCAGAAAAACTTTGAAGAAAAGCTTACCTTTATGCAAACCTTGTCAAATTTATGATATGCTAGAAACCTTTCATTATATGCATGGCCGCATAACCATCTTAAAAAGCCTTGCATCATCTAAACTTGTTTATAATACATCTATGCTTTCATTTCCTCATAAATTTATTGACACAGTTGACCAATTCAAGTTATTAGGAATTTTCTATGGAGGAAAACAGTTAAAATAAAGCATACAACTATGATAGGTCCAAATGAGGACTTGATACACCCGATGTTAGAATAATCAACAAGTCTCTCAAGGTAATGTGGATCAAGCGGTTAAATGAAAGAATCCCTGCTGCTAGTTGGTCTCATATTCCTATGGAATATCTAAACTGAGCCTTTAGGTGGTCGTTTTTTATTCCAACGTAACTTTGATCTAAAATATCTTTCTAATGATTTATCACCATTAACTTTTTTACGAAGAAGCTCTAGAGGCTTGGCAAGAAATAAACTGTCGTAGCCCTGAACTCAAGTAACAAATATTGAATGAAAAAATATGGAATGACAGGTTTATCAGAATTGAAGGCTTTACTCTATCTACTATAAACAGTGGCATGAGGCAAGTGTGACTACAACTCGCGACGTCTTCCATGGAAGCTCTTTCTTAACCTTCAACGATTTTTCATCTAAATTTTCAATAAAGACAAACTTACCATGGATACCATGGATTATGCCACGCATTCCTTAAAAAATGGATCGAAAAAATTGAAGACGAAAAATGAAGATAAGTTAACAAAAGACACGGTAACATCATTAAACAAAATTTGTTGCAAGTTGGCCAGCCAGTTTGACGTAAAGATGAAATTTAAGGCACCCACTGCCGAAAAAAGAATGAATGAAAAATGCTGGCTTTGGTGAGCAAAGAACAAGTCTTATTCACAGTATCCCTTTTAAAGTCATAAAAGATACTAGACTTGCTATGTTTCAATTCAAGATTGCACATCACATCTTGCCCACTAATGTCACCTTGTTTAGAGATGCGCTTATCTCAAGTAAACAGAGCCATTTCTGCACCGAGAAACAAACTTTAAAACATCTTTTTGCTACTTGTTCTTAGTACTTGCGTTCTTTTTGGGCCGATTTAACAAATTGGTGGAATACAAAAAATTCAGAAGCAATCTCCTTCTCTGCCCCACCCTTCGTCTTGGCTTGAACCTCTGCATGATTTTAGCCAAATACGATATTTATACTGCATCAAGGACAGAGGAAGCATACATCTGGCAAGCTTTCTTTGCCTTTCTCATAAAGCTATCTTTATATGGAAAAACATAAATCTAAATTCCAAGTGAAACTTTGAACATTTTTTTTCTGTTAGCATATAATACGGTTCTATGCGATCAGTATTGTAAATACTATTGTTTCTGTAAATGCGGTGCAAATTGTAACGTAAATGTAGTGGGGGTTTTTTTCTGCAATATAAATGATAAAAAATGTATTGTATTGTTTTGGTACAATAAAGTGTTAAAAACGAAAAAAAACAAAAAAAGATATGCAAAATAACTAAAGACATCAAATTAGGGAAATTTTAATTTAAGCTTCTGTATAGGATAATTGTTATTAATCGAGAACTGAAAATATTTAAAATTACAGCCGACGATCAATACACTCAATGTTCAAAGCAAGACTCTATACTCCACACCTTTTTGCACTGTCCTGTTACGTTCTCAATCTGCACTGATATCTTGAATAGGTTCAATAATGTGAGTAACTTAAATCTTACTCCCCTGAATGAACAGATTATTTTCCATATAAAAGATGAAAACTGCAAGCTGACGAACGCCCAAGAACGCAGACTGGATATTATCTTGTTATACACAAAATATTATCTATACACTCGTAAAATGATTTTTAAGACGCCCAACTCTGTAGAATTACAGAGGAAAATTGAATGCCAATGGAAAACTGAAAACTGCTATTCTGTTTGATGGCAACCCTCGCCGTCTTGATCATTGTTATCTTTTTGTTATTGATAGTTCGTGCTTTTTGTATAGTATGCTGTAATGTTATTAGTTGACTTTGTTCATTATGTATATTGTTGTGTTCATTAAAAAAAACCCAACTGCTTTGTTGCATTACTGTTATGCTCTTTCATGTGGTAAATCTTTATATTAAAAGAAACAGCTGATCAACCGAAATTCAGCCAAGGATTATCCAAGTATTATGTATTGAAAAATCAAGGTAAATTAGTAGGTTAAAAAAATGTTTGTACATTTGAAACCACCAATCCTAAATGTTTTCCGCGACAGACAGGTACAATAGTTGCTCTATTTTGGTCGGCATAATTTCTCAGCACAGATAATGCGATGGATTACACATGTCTTGACTTTTACCTAGATTTATAATTATTACACTTCAGCCAACCTCACTGAATGCCGTGTTCACCTTCCAGCTTCAGTTTGTTTGAGCACTGGTGCTTAATTTTCTTGTCCAAAGCTTTACGTCTCCTCATCTCCCGAAAGGTGTGGGGGACTCTGGTATATTAGTGACAAGAATGTGCAAAGTTATGTTTTTGAGTTTGAAATTAATGCCTTTTTGGATTAGAAACTTTGTTAAGTCTTTTAAGGCTGAGGTATTTTTGGTAACCTCTTTTTTGGGGGTGGTGAGTTGACAACTGTAGCGAAAGCTCAATTTTATGTCAAACAATCCCATCATCGGTCATTTAGTTCAAATGGAACGTTTTTTAGGTCACGTTCTGGGCCATTGGACTGGCTTTTTTGGTTAGAATCCATCCCACTATAATTTTAGGAGGGGGGGGGGGGGGTGGCTACCGATTTCTTGGCATTTGCACATCCCTGTCGTAATATACCTTAGTACCCCCTCCCCCTACACCCCTCGTGCATGCTCCATCTATTGCTTGATTACAATTTTCTCCAGCAGACGTTTTGTGGATTTTCAAATACCAAGAACAGCTTCAAGAATTCTCTTGCCTTCTTGATGGCATAGTAGTCTTATCACAAAAGTTTAATGATAATTGATTTAATGGAATACGTTTTACATAAATGATTACGACGTCGAATGAACAAATGAAAGTTCTCCGCGGTTAACAAGTAAATGCAGGCAAAATTAAGATCATTTTTAAGACGTTCCTCTGTTAACAAAATTTTTCTCTAACGAAAAGCGTTTTTTCAAACCAATGGTGGAGACGTATGTATTGAAAACGTGTCCGTGTGAATAAAAACTCCCATAGCCTTGTTACAAGATACCTTTCTCCCGACGAGCGCTTCTGCTTTGGCCTGTGCTTCTGCTATGTTCTGCATTTGCTTCTCAATAGCTTGCTTTATGACATCCGTTAATATCTCCGTTCCAACTTCTGCTACGGCAGGTGGCACGCGTTTCTGTGTTCAAATTAAATAAAAGCAGTGCAGATATCAAGATAACTTAACTTAAACTTTATGATTGAAGGTAATGGTAGCAATTTACAGTTATCCTTAAAAGTGTCTCAGCAGGTTTAAGGTTAAATTAAAAAGGGTCATGTTCTCTTTGTAAAAGTTGCACCAGAAAAAAAGCAAGTATTTTACCACTCATTCTTCCCAATCGTGCCAGCCTAGAGTCAATAAGCTAGTTCACATATCTCGTCTTTTGGAAAACCCCTTTTTAAGATGGCATATCCATCAAAAGCTGTCTCCAGTCATTATTAGCTGTTGCTTGAAAACATTAGTTGTTAACAGTATTGTAGCACCTAATTGCCCGGACGAGTCGCAAGTGATACAGGCAAATGTGAAATTACTCTGGACACTCACTTGAAAACAGCTCCATAGTTTAATATCAGGTAACATGGTGTCAATTCCTGTGGGTAGCTGTCAAGCAGTTTTGTTACTAGCCATTCCGAAATGTTAATACTTGTTGTTAGCTGTTAACAGTTATTAGTGTTTGTGAGTATTTGTGTATAACTAGTTTTCAGGAATTCTTTATGGATTTTGTCAGTAGTCGTTAATAGTCGTTGGTAGTTACTGCAGTCATTGGTAACTCTCGAAGGCTGTCATTGATCGGTTATATTAAATGTTCGTTATTTGTCACATAAACCTAGTTTAATGGTCTAACTCCCACGAGTCTGGTATACCCCATTGGTAGAAAACCTGACCTAGCCAACTGGAATGTGATAGGTTGGTGTCCTGTTGGGAGAACTGGCATTTTGTTTCTCCAACTATGCCTATATGTCACTTCACTGAAACCAAACCCAAGACCTTGCGAGACTCGTGCAGGTCTCTGCCAATTGAGATATCAAGCGAACTGGGAGCTGGTTCTTTTCGAATTCGTAAATTCCGTCGAGGTGAAGTTATTGGAGTAGAATATATGAAATACGTACAAATATTTTAACAGCTGCGAATAAAAGATGAATATTAAGTGACTTATTACCATAGTTTTTATGCACGCAACTTAAGTAGCTTTTCGAAAATAAAGCCTGAACAAAAATCCCATGACCTCTGCGATGTGGGTGCAGCGCTCTTTCAATTAAGCCATCGTGCCAACAGGGAGCTGGTCATTTGTGAATTTGTAATTTTCCTGTCGAGGTGAAAAATCTTTAAAATGACTAAATGTTGGTTGTTGTAAGTAACTGTTTAGAGTTGTAACTATGGGCACTCTTAACACTGTTGTGTTTAGTGCAGTTAGCAGCATTAGCTGTTATTCGCTCATAATACTTTTTGTAAACTTGAATCCTCTTTTTGTCTATGAAATTGGCCGACCCTTGTAATCTTTTACTTGTTAACTTTAAGTTGTGTCGAACCTTATCTATAGAAAACATTTTTACGGTGTTTTGACTGAATCAAATCATTCTTAACTATACAAAGTGTAATTTTATCCCTCTTTACCTCTCGTTCAGTGGATTTCTGGCTAGGCATTGCACTATCTGCCTCACTCTGTTGACTTGTGGTTTGATCCATGTTTTGTATGACAGGATTGTCGCTCATATTTTCAGGAGCATCGTTGTTGTTGGAGTCCAAATCTGAAGCGCAACGAGTAGAGTCAATAAGGTTCAACGGAACAATGAAGACATTCTCAAAATTAGGATTCATGAATGTGTGTTAACCAGTGCGCAAGCTTCCCAATTATACCAAATATAGGAATGTTACCGAAAATATCACCCGTTTATCACTGATTTGACAATCTTGATTTATCAGACTTCAGCTGCTGAGGGAAGTAGAACAGTCTATCCCCAGTGTTAGGTATTAGCAAGCTATAAAATATTATCTCCTTAATTATCATGTTTAAAGGAGCAAGCACAAACAACAAGGCCAGGAAGAAAGAAGAGTGGGGTAAGGTTTAATGAACCTTTTGTTAAATACCTCCAATGAGTTTTCCATTAGGTCATCATGAAATCGCTTTATATCGCAATATGTTCTACACTAATCAAGGAGGTACACACCTGCAAATTTTCTCTTCCGTACGTTCTTCGCGTTCGAGCAGTAGATTGCTATAAGCACCCACCACAGTATGACAGGTACAGCTTTCATATCCCCAAACTTGATCGCAGACTGCAACGGATAGGAAATTTCAGTAAATTAGTCGGCTGGGGGATCACCCAAACTACTTCCAATGGACTAATTGCGTCATATCTTCAACCTTCCTGGTCATGAGATAGGGTGGCAGAAAGGGTCCACTCTGACTTAAAGCATCAGTAGCTTAGAAATGGTCTAAGATTGATCTGGTAAAAGTTTGGCACGGCATGGGGCTAACTACGTGAAATCATGTTCCAATAGTTTTCAAACTTGCTCACGATTTACTTATTAAATGTTCCTTTTTATATTATTTACGTGTTTCGCTTGGAATAAATAATGTTGGTTGGACAAATCCAGATATCTAAGATCGTGGTTGCAAGTAGGCTCGATTTTTTTCCGCCGCTCTCTCGAGTCCGGTCTTTGTTCCTCCCCAAGAAGAGAAGGAGCGCGGGCTCGTTTCCCGAACAGCGGCTGGAAATCGGGCCTAGGTTGCAAGGGAAGTTGTTAATAAAGGGAAGTAGCTTTTCACCAGCTATATAAGTTTCACTGCAAGTTGCAATGAACAGCCTTAATGCTCTGGATGCTGCGTAAGAGACTAATAAGAGACTGAAGTCAATTTGGGAGAACTCGCACTTTTTATCGAGTATGCACGTGTATAACTGAGGGATAAAATACATGGCCCCAGAGAATGTTCAAGTTTGTTCCAATGCCGTGCCTTCAAGAAATTATGTGGCTTATCATATGACGAAAAACAGGATTATTCAAATTTTAACCGAAGAAAGGGAGGCGGTTCTTCCGTTTGCTAGTCGGAAACCCTATAATCCGAATTCCCCCAACAGGAGTTGACACTGTGACCTTCCTTTACTAGTCTGGATTCCCTACCATTGAGCCAGAGGAAACTAAGCCATTATATCTGAGGACGTGGTGGACCATTATTGTTTTGAGGAAGGGGATATATAATCCATAGGTCACGAAGTCACTGTCAATGAAATTCTAAATTAATTCAGCTAAGTCAGCAATAATAGTCAAATTGCCAGCTTTCAAATAAGAGTGTACTTTTGCCAGAATGGCAAGTGAGAGCCAAGACACATTTCTTCGGTGACTTTGTTCGTGACACTGATCGATAAGTTATTAACAATTCATTCTTTTATTTTGGCTGTTTTTCAATTTCTAAAACAGGGCAAAAATTGATCAGATATATCGACCTTCTCAATGTGGTGAGAAAGCGCGACCAAAATTGAAGCCAAATTTGCCAAATATCTTGAGCGACTTGAACCGAGAAAGCAAAATACTTTCAAGCGGCTTTTGCTCAACCCTAGCTCTTAGGTAGTTCATTAGACAATCAAGGAGTGAATCTGAGCAGGATGACAAATGTTAAGCAATTTTATTTTAAAGCGCAGGTACTAGATTTATTCTCATCTCAAGAGGATTTAAATTAATGTGCTGATTAAAAGCCACATATTATTGCCAAAATAACACTTCAGGAAGTCTATATTTCAAATATTTAATATGCGACAGATAAATGCTTATAAACATGAGTCAAATATTCGCCTCGTTTAAAAATGTGCCATGTATTAAGAGAGGAAACAATGTAAGGTTTGAAAGGTTTTGGAATAACTGTTGTAATAGTCTTTATAAGCATTTCATATTTTGTCATCTCCAAAAATTCATTTTTCAGAAGATTTTAACCCTATTAAGTTCAGGACGGGCTTTTTTTTACATCCCCTAACGTGAAGCGGGAAGTGGGGAAGGGGATGCGGCACGTAGTGACAATTGTTCAAAGCCGCCATCTTGGATTTCTCGATATGTCGTTAATTTTACTACTTCATTTGGAGCGGCAAGGATAAGGTATGCGTACGGCACTAATTAATGATATTCAACAAGGCAGTCTGAAAATGCTCGATATAGAATGTATGATCAAAGCTCAAAGAGTTATTTGCTTAAAGAAGTACATTGACGACTATTTTTTATTTTATTTTATTTTATTTATTCACCACGGCATACAATCATAGAAAGTTACAGTGAATAATAGACTAGGATGTTACATAAGTTTAGAGTGAATAATAATAGTAAAAGAAGAAGTAAAAAGTGGCGAGGAGACCTCAAGAAACCCCCTGGCTTATACTGAGAGGTCTCCTGAGGAATATGTTAGGACTGTAAGACTAGTAAAGACATTGTATTTAGATTTTTTAACATACGGTGGTAAGACTATAGACTAAGACATAACAGAGTCGGACGTTTCATACCATTAAGTGAGGAAATCAAGAAGCTTTCTTTTGAAGGTGGATAGACTAGGGGAAGACGTAATGGACGTTTTTCTTGGACCATTATTTGGGGAAAATAGGAAGCAGGTTTGTTCTGAAGTGTCAGTTTAACACGCATAAGTTACCAGTCGCTCTTCCTGTGTTTTATAGCGAATGTCTTGATGCATGGTCCTTTCTCGTAAAGAGGAATGTTGTTACTTATGAGGATGTAATGAACCAAGTAATTTGGACTCAATAATAAGAATATACTTAGCCAAGGAAAATCCATGTATCAACTAGGTGATTTGGTATCAAAGGATCGTATTTTCCTTAAAAGCGAGAAAGTTATTAGAGCTCGGCTGTCGCCAAGTCAATTGTTTTCGTTGATGGGTATTGTCAATGCTATACCAGGTGAATGGCGGTCTATCATCAAAGAAAATACGTTCACAGACCCGCACCCTTTCAGTGAAAACACTTTCCTTTTACCTGTAAAGGGAGAGATAGTAGATCTTCTAAGCACATCCTCCAAAACTCTTTATAAGGAATTCTGCTCACACAAAGCTACCACACCTACTGCTCAAGCCAGACTAAATACTGAATACCTACATCTTTCAGTTGAATGGAAGAAAATTTATTCTTTACCTTTTAATGCTACTCTAGACACAAAGTTATGGTTTTTTTTTAATATAAATTGTTTGCGTTTAAAATTGTGGACTCTTCCCTTTGCACCTTCTGTAAAAAAGAAGAAGAATCCCTCAAGCACCTACTGTTTTACTGCAAAATTGTTGATTTATTTTGGTAAGAGGTTCTATTATGGATAACTATTTATAAAGATGAAGTAGCGGAAATCTCCCTCATTGACGTGCCTCTTGCAATCGGTAAATTTGATATCGATAAAGATTTCAAAGCAATTAATCATATATTACTATTGCCGAACATTTAATATTTACAGGTGTTGGATAAAATCCATCCATCCATGGATGTTGTTATAGGTAAAGTAGCAACTACTTACAATTTAGAACTTTTTATAGCAGACAAAAACGACGCTCTCTTAAAACATTATTACTATCCTTTCTTGGGCCTCTTTCCCATGACTTGTATGAGCAAATATCCATGAATTTGAATTTATATTTATAAACATTTACTTTGGTCTCTGTTAAAGGGCAGTTCATACGGCCCTTTTTCCAGTTGTGCTTAATTTTGTAGTTTGCGTTGTCTTATCCATCGTAAAAGTAAATTTGTATTAATTAAAAAATTACATATGGTACTGATTAACTTTTTTTGTGATAATTATTGGCAGTTCTTTGAAGGATAAGACCAGTGTTGTATTTTGCCTTGTGTGTGTGTGGGTGTGTGTGTGTACACAAAACTATGAAATGTGAAGTATTGTAAAGTAAGTAATTATATCTCGATAAAAAAATTTGTCCTTAATCACAAAAAGTCGACCCGAATTGTTCTAAAATTGTCCAAAACAATCGGTAAGAGTCAAAATAATGTAACATATAAAGGTTTAACAGAACTAAAATTAAACTTCGTTGTTTGTGCCAATCGAAATGTTTCCCAATCTTGTTTCCATAGAAACATCAAGTCACGTGCGCCATCTTTTTTATATTAAAACAGTTATGAATATTCAATGACGTTACAAATTGTTGTTTTCATAATAATGCAATACTCCTACTTTCTAAATCTGTGCAGTTGTAGTCAGATGCATCAACACTACTTTCTCAAGATAAAAACAATTAAAAATATATCTTTTTCGTTCTAAATAGTTATAACTTTCCTCTCTTTACATGGTATTCTGTTAGTATTTTCTGACCTTGAGTTTATGTTTTTTGCCTTTCTATAGGGCTTATTATTGTGAACAACTTTAGACTCTTATGCCTTAAAGCAAAAAAACAGCTACTAAGAACAAGACGTTAAAATGGTATTTTCTGCTCAGAAAGAACATTCATTACAGTACGAAACAGCCTATCATAAAAAAAAATGCTCTTTTTAAAAGAGATACCAAGAAAAGGGTTTCAGCCCTGTAGGCGATAATTTATTAAATTACCTGTAGATAATTTATTTGACGCAGGAATAATGGAGGTCCATCATTTAAACGTCTTAAAATTCGCTATTTAACTTGGGAACACTGAACAATGGAAGTATACGAATTATCTTTGTATTCAGACAAGGCAGAATGCGGACATCAACCAAAACAGATTAAAGGAAAAAAGGGGATTAAATTATAGAACAATCTAATGTAATCTAAATAATGGAATAAAACGCAACATAAAGAATTTTTTTTTAATTTTTGCTAGGTCAAAATTTTGTCTGATTTGGGATCACTCCAACTATTGAGTGAGAAAACGAGGCTCACACGAGCCTCAGTTACTTACAACTTACACGGAAGAGTCCGCAGGCGAGGGAGCGACCAACGCGTGCGCTAGCTCACAGCTGGATTGCCTTCAATGACGGAGCGAACAAGTTACGCGCACGAACACGAATTAAGAAGAACTGGAGATTTTTTTGAATGAAAAATATAAAATATATAATTTACTTCAATTGCAACTTCATTCGATACGATAGAGTAACAACTCTCTAACGCAACTGAAATGCTGACTCAAAGACAACATAATTCTAGCCTTCCTAACTAATCATAAACCTCTTCTGAATAAAACAGTACAGCACGTAAGAGTAATTTATGGCACTGTTGACCACTTCGGTATAAATTGAAAGCTACACATCTTGCGAAGGATAAGATATCGTCATTCTGACCCTCAGCGCAGTTTAAATTTATTACGTTCTAGAGAACTTACCTCAAATCAAGTTGATCCTTCGATCTCCCCAAAGACAATGTCCTTAAAGTAAAGAAGCACAAAGGTTTAAAAGAACAGGGTGTGGACAATGCTGACATGTCGCTTTGCTATTGGTTGGTGATGATTTCATAGGGTGGGGGCTGTTTGACACGACAGCTTGACATGCAGATCTGCCATTGGATGCCGATGACCTCATTTATCGACTATCGACGAGCAATTGGTCATTTGGAGGATTAACAGTTTCAAGTTTCCATAACAGGAAAACAAGCTAAGATTGGCACGCCACGTGTTTTAAACCCCTTGGAAAAGAGTCAAGGGTAAGGACACTCTCAGCCCCAGCCCCTTTGGCGTTTGGTACAAAGAAAAATATCTCTAGTAAGACGCGCACTTGTGCTTCTTAAAATGTAGAACAAGAAGTGGTTTTGAAAATAGCAATCGCCAAAGTCATACCAAACCATAGCTCATCTCTTGGTAATAAAATAATACGCTTATGCTGAATTCATTTTAAAATAATCGCGTTTGGACTTATTTCTCCACTTGACATGCCGACGACTTTCACTTTTCTAAAATATGGACGGATTTGGGCGGATGAGATCTTCAGCAAAACGAGTGTCGTTTAGAGTGTGCAGATCGCGGATTCCCAAACAAGATTCTATGGCTATGATTCAACCACAATAATTCGCCTGTGGTGCAGTTTTTCCATGATGAAAGGAAATTCAAAGATCTTCTTTTTTCTTTAATATATGCTTATATTTCTGGTATACAGTACTTATGAATAATTTTCTGGGTGAATTCCAATCCCGTCACGGACAGTATTTTTAATTAAAAAAAAAGATAGCTAATGCTATGAAAGCTTAGAAAATACCATGACGCGCGTTATTGGCCTCTAAAGTTTTCCATCTATGAAAGTTGCTCAGTTCCAAGGCTTTTCGTGACGTCCATATAACTTCATAAGCAACACAGTTTTGTAAAGGCAAATTAAAATACAATGACGTGCTAGTTGAAATAATCTCAGCTCTACAATAAGCTGTTGTGAAGCACATCTTTTGCGACATGGCACACAGACTTGTGAAATACAATGAAAGATAACTTTAACTATCTTATTTGTATGGTTTCTTTTCGTTTTTAAAACCATTCTTTCTTTTATCAGTGAATAACAACGGCCATATGCAGGAAAAATTCAATAGGCCTTATCACGGTTTTCGACGCCATTGTGACGAGTAGGCAAACAGGCTTGAAATAAATTAAGATACAATGTCGTGCTAGTTGAAATAATTTCAGCTCTACAATTAGCTGTTGTGACCCACATCTTTTGCGACATGGCACACGGACTTGTGAAATACAATAAAAGATAACTTTAACTATCTTATTTGTATGGTTAATTTTCGTTTTTAAAACCATTCTTTCTTTTATCGGTGAATAACAATTGTCATATGCATGAAAAATTCAATAGGCCTTATCACCGTTTTCGACGCCATTTTGACGAGTAGGCAAACAGGCTTGAAATAAATTAAAAAACAATGTCGTGAACCACATCTTTTGCGACATGGCACACAGACTTGTGAAATACAATAAAAGATAACTTTAACTATCTTATTTGAATGGTTAATTTTCGTTTTTAAAACCATTCTTTCTCTTATCAGTGAATAACAACTGTCATATGCAGGAGAAATTAAATAGACCTTATCACGGTTTTCGACGCCATTGTGACGAGTAGGCAAACAGGCTTGAAATAAATTAAAATACAATGTCGTGCTAGTTGAAATAATCTCAGCTCTACAATTAGCTGTTGTGAACCACATTTTTTACGACATGGCACACAGACTTGTGAAATAAAATGAAAGATAACTTTAACTATTTTATTTGTATGGTTTCTTTTCGTTTTTAAAACCATTCTTTCTTTTATCGGTGAATAACAACTGTCATATGCATAGGCCTTATCACGGTTTTCGACGCCATTTTGACGAGTAGGCAAACAGGCTTGAAATAAATTAAAATACAATGTCGTGTACCACATCTTTTGCGAAATGGCACACAGACTTGTGAAATACAATAAAAGATAACTTTAACTATCTTATTTGTATGGTTTCTTTTCGTTTTTAAAACCATTCTTTCTTTTATCGGTGAATAACATTTGTCATATGCATGAAAAATTCAATAGGCCTTATCACGGTTTTCGACGCCATTTTGACGAGTAGGCAAAAAGGCTTGAAATAAATTAAAATACAATGTCGTGAACCACATCTTTTGCGACATGGCACGAAGACTTGTGAAATACAATAAAAGATAACTTTAACTATCTTATTTGTATGGTTTCTTTTCGTTTTTAAAACCATTCTTTCTTTTATCGGTGAATAACAACTGTCATATGCAGGAGAAATTAAATAGACCTTATCACGGTTTTCGACGCCATTTTGACGAGTAGGCAAACAGGCTTGAAATAAATTAAAATACAATGTCGTGCTAGTTGAAATAATCTCAGCTCTACAATTAGCTGTTGTGAACCACATCTTTTACGACAAGGCACACTGACTTGTGAAATACAATAAAAGATAACTTTAACTATCTTATTTGTATGGTTTCTTTTCGTTTTTAAAACCATTCTTTCTTTTATCGGTGAATAACAACTGTCGTATGCATAGGCCTTATCACGGTTTTGGACGCCATTTTGACGAGTAGTTAAAGAGGCTTGAAATAAATTAAAATACAATGTCGTGCTAGTTGAAATAATCTCAGCTCTACAATTAGCTGTTGTGAACCACATCTTTTGCGACATGGCACACAGACTTGGGAAATACAATGAAAGATAACTTTAACTATTTTATTTGTATGGGTTCTTTTCGTTTTTAAAACCATTCTTTCTTTTATCGGTGAATAACAACTGTTATATGCATAGGCCTTATCACGGTTTTCGACGCCATTGTGACGAGTAGGCAAACAGGCTTGAAATAAATTAAAAAACAATGTCGTGAACCACATCTTTTGCGACATGGCACACAGACTTGTGAAATACAGTAAAAGATAACTTTAACTATTTTATTTGTATGGTTTCTTTTCGTTTTTAAAACCATTCTTTCTTTTATCGGTGAATAACAACTGTCATATCCATAGGCCTTATCACGGTTTTCGACGCCATTGTGACGAGTAGGCAAACAGGCTTGAAATAAATTAAAATACAATGTCGTGCTAGTTGAAATAATCTCAGCTCTACAATTAGCTGTTGTGAACCACATCTTTTGCGACATGGCACACAGACTTGTGAAAAACAATGAAAGATAACCTTAACTATTTTATTTGTATGGTTTCTTTTCGTTTTTAAAACCATTCTTTCTTTTATCGGTGAATAACAATTGTCATATGCATGAAAAATTCAATAGGCCCTATCACGGATTTCGACGCCATTTTGACGAGTAGGCAAACAGGCTTGAAATAAATTAAAATACAATGTCGTGAACCACATCTTTTGCGACATGGCACACAGACTTGTGAAATACAATAAAAGATAACTTTAACTATCTTATTTGTATGGTTTCTTTTCGTTTTTAAAACCGTTCTTTCCTTTATCGGTGTATAACAACTGTCGTATGCAGAAAAAATTCAATTTATTCCGCCAACGCTTCTGGAGAACACGTTTACCGAAAACACAAACTCCTTCATGAGAAGTATAACCAATTATATTTTTCTGGAGCAACAGGACTCAGTTTCTAATGTAAGAAGTGCTACACCATCAATTGTCAAAAATCAAACTAATAGTTTCTACCTTTATAATAACTATTTTCTCAAACACCAACTACTGCGCACATCTTTTTTGTTTACCATTAGCCATTGTTCACAGAGGGCTGACTCGAACGCCATTTTACTGACGTGCTGAAACGAATTGATTAGTAAGGTTGGAGTGCGGATCGATTTGTTTTGTAATTGTTCTGCTCCGACAGAGTCTGCCGCATTTTGCGACACTTAGTTAAGCAGCGGTGGACACTCCGGTGTAGATACTGCTTCGCTTAACTACCCACACAAAAGACAAGCGTCTCGATCAGTCTAATTCGGCAGATTAAGTTTTGCAGCCCATGTACTCTATGTGTGAATTAAAACAGACGTTTTGGTGTAATAAAAAATGTGCTCTGATAGCTTGCAATTTCAAATTCTGTATGTTTATCAGTGTCATAAATCTCTGAGAAATATGTTTTATTCCTGATGCACTTTTGCTTGTCTACAGATCTCCTTGCTTACTATAATAAATACGTTTTGGTGCATAGTCGCGTCGCATATTCTTACTCCTCAGTTCTAATATACTTAATCAATGCTGTGCCAAACCTTTTTAATCTTAAATTTATAATTTTCAACCGATATAGGGTGGCACGATGACCGGGTAACAGTTACATTGCATTGGTTTATCTTCCTAATAATAGTCTGTTAACTACTGAGAAGTTTCCACACAAGCCACGAGTTGAGTGGGAGGTGCGCGAGAGAAAGAAGAGCCATCACGCGTGCCGGAATTGTCCAGTTTTGACGCTTCCCTCTGTTAAAACTTGCTGCATGATTTCTCACAAATTGGTCACATGAGTGAACCAGATTAAAACTGTCGAAACCAGGATAATCCAGAAGCTCTCTTTCTCTATGGTAAATAAGTGGAACGGAGTCTTGATGGGTCCCCTTTCGCCGCTGTTTGTCACTGCAGACCATTTGAAGCTTAAATATGACTGACCAAACAAACTGATTCACGCTCATCTCCGTTACAAACATTAATAATCAACTCGTTGCGGCACGTAAATGAAATGGCGTATGAATGAGGAGGGAACTTTAACCAAAGGGAAGCGGCAAATGAGAACGTGTCTAGCAGTTGGTGCTTGATAAAATAATTATTATTAATATAGTAAAACCTCGTTTCCCTTTTCATCATTCATTATAAAGAATTTCTCACCTTAAAACTATGTCCTGACTCTCCGCAAATAATTGATTATATTTCTCATGTAACATTTTCTGTTTTTAGTAACACTGTTGCCCTGAAGTATTGGCGCATTAAATTAGATAATTGTTATTTTAAAAAGCACTTGAAATACGAGAATGATGGCCGAAACTATATTAAAGCGAAAATGAGAAAGTGTATAGCATGTGGTGCTTGATAAAAAAATAAAACCTCGTTTGCCTTTTCATCAGTTCATTATAAAGAATTTCTCACCTTGAACCTAAGTCCTGATTCTCCGCAAATAATGGATTATATTTCTCATGTAGAAGTTTCTGTTTTCAGTAAAACTGTTGCCCTGATCATGACGCATTTGCGCATTAAGGTTACCCTATACGTTTAGAGGTGTCTCGCGTCCAAGCGATGCAGCGCGTCCGGTTTAAACTGTAGAAACCTGAACCTTACATCAAATTAAAGCTTATAGAGCTGGCTATCAAACTATACTAAGAATTTTATGATAAAATGAATTGTCGAATTTGTCAAGACCTCTAAATGTGAGCGTCCGAATCACTTTTTGAAAGCTACAAGTCAAAGCGAATTTTATTTCTTGCTAATTTAATTTGCTCCTCAGTTTCCGGACCCAAAGCGCTATCAAAACGTGTCTGCGTTTTGCCATATTGAATCGCAGTGAAAAGTTACAGAACATTTTCGTAATAGGATCAAAACAATGCAGAGTGATCGGACAAAAATCGCTCTCGGAAAAAAAAATTTCGAACGAAAAAAATTCGCAGACACGTTTTTGTTATTTATGTGTTAAGCTAGCTACTGTCCAAATTTGAAGGCAAACAAACAAATTCCCTTTGTGTTTTAGCTCTTTAAAGTGTTTCCTCCAAGCACAAAAATTGATTTGAGAAAACAGTGAAACAGTGCTAAAATTCGGCAATTCATTTTATTTCAAAATTTTTGGTATAGTTTGATGGCCAGCTCTATAAGCTTTAATTTGATATATGGGTTTAGGTATGTACAGTTTAAACCGGACGCGCTACATCGCTTGGACGTGCGACACCTCTGAAGGTATAAGGTAACCTTAAATTAGAGAATTATTATTTTATAAAGCAAAAATGAAATGGCATACGAATGAGGAGGCCACTTTAACCAAAGGGTAGCGGGAAATGAGAACGTGTGCAGCAGGTGGTGCTCGATAAAATAATTATTTAAAAAAATAAAACATCGTTGCGCATTTCATTATTCATTATAAAGAATTCCTTACCTTGAAACAATATCCTGACTCTCCGCAAATGACTGATAATATTTTTCATGTAAAAGTTTCTGTTTTCAGTAAAACTGTTGCCCTGAAGTATTGGTGCATTAAATTAGATAATTATTATTTTAAAAAGCAAAAATGAAATGGCATATGAATGAGGAGGCAACTTTAACCAAAGGGCAGCTGCAAATGGGAACCTGTGTACCAGGTGCTGCTTGATAAAATAATTATTATTAAAATAGTAAAACCTCGTTTGCCTTTTCATTATTCATTATAAAGAATTTCTCAACTTGAAACTATGTCCTGACTCTCCGGAAGTAATTGATTATATTTTTCATGTAGAAGTTTCTGTTTTCAGTAAAACTGCTGCCCTGAAGTATTGGCGCATTAAATTAGATAGTCGTTATTTTAAAAAGCACTTTAAGGTCATAGCTACCCTTCAGGACCGTCCGCTCGCGGTTCGCTGTAGCCGTTTGTTGTTTTTATAAAAAAAAACCTATAAACCATATATTTTATAAAAGCTTAATGATTCGAGATTATGGATTTGAACTAACAAAACCAATTTACTTAAATGTGTTTCGAAATTGGAACGCCTCGTGTAAAAGTACACGTCTCTATAAATCATGTTCCACTCCCGCCGGAAATAAACGGAAGAAAACAATTAACACCGCATTCGCTTCTCAACACAATACCACTAAAAGACTGTGTGTCAGATTTTTGATATGTGCGTTTGTTTCTCTTTTATTAGCAAATGAAGTTGGGGAAGGCAATTAGTCAAGACTCCCTGTGGAAAAAAAATTCTAGTTCAAAATTAAAAGTAGTATTAAAATTCGCAGACACGATTTCGTAGAAGAGATATATGGCATCACTCTGGCCAAATTTTAGCCAAATTGATTGAAAGGCTGCCGACTTGGACTTCAAAACGTACGAGTCGATCAGCAAAATTTGCGTTCGGAGATAAAATAGAAAATACAATTTTTGGCGGCATCCTACCTGGAATGAGATTATAACACCTAAATGTTTATTCTGATTGATATCAGAGAGGGATCAATTTTCTCTAACAATAGGACTTTGAGAGGTAGAAACAAACTTTCGCGGCAAGCAGCGTGAAATAGTTATTTTGCTTCCGGTCGTTCAATTACACCGCGTATAGACACAAGACAAAATTCGTTGAGGTAAGTGAACGTGCATGTATAGTAATCGTTTAATACACAAACAACATGACGGTTTCCATGTAACAATAAAGATATATTGCGTTTATTTCTTGAAATGTTGGCTAGGTTGGTAAAGATACCAAAAACCAGTGCGAAATCAACACGAACGAAAGCGAAGATGCCGAATGTCCACCACCGATTGCTCGCGAAGGCCAAGAACTGAGGCCCGGTTTATTCCAAACGCTCTGCTCTTCTCGGAAGAATTAAAAACATAATTTGTCTTGTGCGACGGACAGCTTTCATTCTCGCACTGGATTCTCCAGGTAGAACCAAGTCCATGCTTAGTCGCTACATTTACCATGACTTGGACTCTTCCATGGCAAAATTGACAAGATACAGACTAGTCCAGTTTCTCAAGCAGCTTTTCGCTCGATACGATAGCTCGACCGCTTATTGTTTTTCACGTTCCATCAGCAGATGGGGTCGATGAGATTAATTGGCTTTCTTCCTCTGGCTCTTCAAGCTGGAGTTTGGAGCGGCTTGCACTCTCAGCAACTGGAGCATTTTCACTTTTCTGAATATCCAACTCCTCCAGAGACTTCTCTTGCCCATAAAATGAGCCTTTGTCGCTCTCTGCCAATTCTTCGGCCCATTCTTTGTCGAACCCGCTTTCGATTTCTTTTTCGCTCTCGGTTTCGATGACGAAAACGGACACGACCTTTTCTTTTTTTGGCGGCATTTTCGTCGAAGCAAACGCTAAATATCTATGGAGAATACTAAAGGCTATAAACAAAATGAAGACCATTCGCACGTGTTGTGCCGAAGCGCGCATTCGGTATCACGTTACTAGTCCACAGGCAAATTAATTGATATATGACACGGGTATGACAGATCTTATTAAGATAATTAACGAGAACAATCTTTTACCCCCGATATCTTTCGACACAAATAATATTTTCTTTTGATTTTTTTTGTAGAAAGAATATCTATTTGAAAACGTTGAAACCTTAAATATGGCGGCGATCCGCGCGCGGACGGTCCTGAAGGTTGGCAGAATAGCGAATTTACGCAACAGGACGGCTGATGTGGTGAGACGGCAAATTTTGCTTGTGTGACCAACGTGACGGCCAAGTATTCATGACTCTAGATTGTAACATTCCTACCGCTCGTGGTTTTCAGGTTGTCACAGATGATAGAGCACCAGTTTTAGTTGAAAATCGCCTAAAAACGTGAAGATACAAAGATGTCATGTTGGTCACACAACGATATTTCACCGTCTCCTTCCCTCAGCCGTCCTGTTGCGTAAGCTCACTAATGATGGCCGAAACCATGATGTGCTTTACTCGACTCAGGAATTCGCGGCTGGACGTCTCCTGACGTCACACGATAATTGACGACAGCGATAAGCTCGTCACGAAAGGTGTTTCGTGTTCAGAAAAGTGTTTTGAGTTTAGGGTCCATCGGATTGCATTGGAAATCAATCAAACTAACTTTAAGCAGCAAAAAATAGTTAATGTTCTATCGAATGACCATTTTTAGCGGCGACATGAAGGTTGCGGGAAAGACAAATCCATTTCACCTCGCGCGCGCGCCTCAACAATGGCGCTCAGTGCAGGGGCACGGAACAATGTTCCACTTCATCGGATTTATGGAACAACACTGAGCCCCGATAAACGATGGTACTGTCTCTCAGGACAATTGGTTGACCGTAAGATCAGCCAGTTTGTCAAAGCAAAGTTTTTTGAGCTTTTTCCAAGCGAGATCTACCGCGTTCAGGTCAGCGATTTGTGGCGGGAAAATGGAGAACACGTTCCAAAACACTGGTTTTCCGAAAGAACGAAAAACGTAAACGAAGCTTACGGAATCACTTTGTTTGGCCTTTGTGGGGGATTAATAAAGCAGTCGTCGTCTACGTGTGGCGGATTTTTGTCTTCAAATGTTTGCAAGCGAGTTGTGGAGACAATCAACAATGATGATATCGAAGAAATCTGTGATGCAAGCCTTCCCGGCCCCGGCGGTGCACAAGCTCTCGATCGAACGCCGAAATCGCGAAGAATCGAAGTTCTCGAAGGAGAACTTGCGTTCTATCGGGGAAAGTTTAGGGCCATTGAAAGTTCGATCATGGCAGCTACCTTAGAAACTCCACCGAATACACCCGCTGTAGGATCGCAAGTCGCCGACTTCTCTCCCCCCCGCTCAATCGAGAGCATCGCATCTTCAACTTCTGTTGGGCCCATAAGCAAGAAAAGACAACTGAAATTAGTTTGTAGCAATGCCCTGGATCAGCTCACCAATGCTTCCTCTCACGGTTCTTTAGGCTCTGTCTTAGCATACGGCTTTCTATATGGCACAGAAGAGGATCAGCAATTAGTGAACGAAATCAGCAATTTCATAAGCTGTGGATATTGTTGCTGACAACAAAGGAGTCAGATCTGCGCCCGAATTTGCTTTTTCTCCCGAAATGCGGCAGAGGCAGGAAACGTCGTGGCGAGTACCGGATTGGGTGCAAGTGTATGTTAAACTTGAAGTCAAGTTGCCTGACAACGGTTGGCAAACGGTGGTAAACTTCTTAAATCTTGGAAGAAGTAGGGTGAGTTTACTTGTTATGAGTATTGTTTTATCTTTAAAGGATTATTAAACTTTGCTGAAAAATACTTCCCCCTTTTTAATGAACTTTATAATGTTGTAACTTCCAGGAGCAAACTAATTTCATTAACCCCTTTAAGCCCCAGCAATGACCAATATCTAATTTCTCTTTACAATATCACTGCCTGATTAAATAATTATTAAAGTAAGAAGATTTTTTTAGACAAATTTTCCCAAGTAGTAACATAAAAATATATCTTGAGGACAGCTAGTGAAAAAGATATACATGTTGTTACTGGATCTTAAAGAATTTTGGCTTCATGTTAAAACTACCTCTGCTCCACCAGATGTTTGAAGTTGATTCATTAACTTGTACAACCTTAACTTGTACAACCTCTATTTTGGAGCGGTAATAACAATGAAATGCTCTACAGGACAGAATCAGAATCATATGTAGAAAGCGTATATGTTAATTTTGTAGTACAGTCCCTATTTTTTTTAAATTCAGTGATGTTATAATGGTGTTACTTTATGAAAATGTTCTTGTTTTTCTTGTTCATTTCTTTTAATGACAGAAAGAGAGAGACCTGCAGTGTCTTCTGACAAAAAACATGATCAAAGCCTGCAAATCAATGGTATTTTCCACCACCCAGTCTTTGGTTAAAATAAATGCCCTTGACCTTGATTGTGGCATTACTGGGTACTCAGTAGTACATGGCCCCTGCACTTGTTTGGGCAATTCGAGAAGCCAGACTTCACAACACGCTGAGCCCCACAATGATTTTTAATATCAAGTTGGATGGGCGCCCTTTTGCAAGTAGTATAATCCATATCAATTTGTTCTTTCTAACTATGTAGTACACGAAAATTTCATCTGTGACAAATTTCCTTCTACTACACTCTCTACTTTCACTGGTATAAATAGTATATGTGTAATTTAACATCTTTTATGGTCCTAGGCTACATTATTACAGTTTTAGCCTAAAGATGCTCTCCAAATTGCTTTGAAGGACCTTTTAAAGACGTACTTTACTTAATGCAAAGCATCTACATATATCTGTTAAGAGATTGTTTAATGTAATTGCAGTTGATCTGTGTATTTATTCTTTTTTTATGAAATGAATATGTAAAGATCAGGTCTCTGTTGGGGTGGTTGCTGTCAATTTTAGCCACTTAAGCTCAGAAAGTAGTGGTTCCGTGTATCCATTAGCAATCGGAAACTGCAAAGAGAACAGGTAAAGTGGCTCCAGCCATGAAATTTTATGAAAAAATTTTCCCCGACTGTCCTTCCCGACTTTCCATTGCTTTGAACAAGTGTTAGCTTGTGAATCATGCTGAAGTTTCCTTTTTTTCTCTTAAAGGGGCATGCCTGGTCATGGGCACAGCACACTGATGCTCCGCTTAATGATATTGAAAAGTTGAACCTAAATTTTTCAAAGCTGTCTTAGAAATCAGCCTGACGTTTATATCGTTCTCAGTTGATCTTCTCCATCTTTTTATACTGATATTCAATAACGGTTGTTTTACTTCAATTTAAGGTTTCACAGAATGCCTCTGTTGATTTTTTGGCAACAATTTACTTTGGGAAAGCTCTTTAAAGGGCAATTTGGTCAGTGTTTGACAGATGTTGGAACTGCCAGGGTTAAAAACAGGATCAGAAGATATACACATCTGGCAATTTGAACATTGACAGATTTGGCATACCATTTTTTAAAACTTTTTCTTTGTTGACTTTAAGGAGTAGTGGAGTCATTATATAATCAAAAAATTGTGGCAGCGCACTTTGAAATCGTATTTTGTAAGCCAGCATAATTATGTTTGGTTGTACTGTCGCACATTTGATTGCCCAAGACTTAGAGACTCTGACAAGCTTTCAATGCAAGCTTTCTTTGAGAATATTTTTGGAAAATCAGGGATCTTTGGACATTTCAATTTGCTCATATTTGTTAAATCTTAGATTGAATCTATCATTGTAGTCTAATTCTGTTTAGTGTAAGGGATTTTCCGTGGGATCATGCCGAACATCATTTACTGGCACTTTGCTTTCCCCCAAAATATCAGGCTGGATTATGACAAAAAGGTGATACAAATTTTATTTTACTGACAAAATAAACTTTGAGAATCTTTTACTACCATTTATACAACCTAGAAAATGTGCAGAAGTTTTATTTTGGCACCATTTTAACAGCAACTCTAGTGGGCTTCATGCTGCGATTGCACATGCTTGATTTATAGAAAACAATTAATAGAATTTTGACAGTTAAAAGTACACAGCAAAATCCGTGACTGTTCCCCTTTAACAAAACAAAACTTTGTAGTTTTAACTTTAGCTCTTTGTTTTTTTTTTTAAATGTTTCAGTTTGAATTAATAAATTGTCTTTTAAATACAGGGAAGAAGTACCAAAGCTAATCAGGCGGTTGAATTATGAGAAAAATGTGATTAAAGAAGAAGGCATTTCTGTTGATGGTAAATGTTACAAGGCCAAGTTTATTGGTAAGTGCTGCATGACACACAAGCACTGTTCTGTAGCACTGAGTTGTTATTAACTTCAGCAGCTCACCTGATTTTAGTTAAAAGTTCCTTGTACCATTCAGACGATCTTGTACCCTTAATTGCCCAGAGCTGATTCTTCCCATGAGATGGTTAACATTGAGAGGCCAGTGTCATGCATGAGTTACATGTAGTTTCCAAATCTAGGACATTTCATTTTCTGCGGCAAGGCATGTGGCTTTCTAGAGTTTGTATTTTGTAATTTTGCTTTGGCTTTTGCTAATATCACCCCTTGAAAGGCACTCAACTCAAACATGTAGAGCTGTTATGTCCTTTTAATTACCCTATGACCCCCGGGTCAGCTTACCCCCTACTGACCCCCAACTGACCCCCTAACTGACCCCCTCAAAAAATCACAGCGAAAAACAAAAACATGTGAAATTAAAGTTATAAAGTTAACCTGTAGGATGAAACAGCGCAAATGACGAGTGAGTTTATACCACTCAATTTAACGTTTGACTGTTGACTGCTGTCACGAAACAACATCTGGAATCAATTCCCACGGTAAAATACAGCCGAAATAGATTCCAGGTCCCGCTCTGGTTCGCTATTCCTGCGCTGACGGATTCCCTCGCTAACGATGTCGGGTGAGTAATTTATTTTGATTTATTTATTTAGTTTTCAAAATTTCTCCGTAAGTTTTTTACAGCCCTCATTTTCCTACTTTTTTAGGGAACTAAGTCGTCTCACTGCTACGAATGGAAATCGAGAGAGAGCCCTGAGCATGCAAGGCTGCTGTTAACCGTTTCTTATTTTGCATTTTCCTGTTACTTTACAGTCAACCCAGGTCACGCGTGATTTGAACAGAGTTTTGAAATTTACATGTCAGTTTTGAAAATCGCCAACGAGATTTCAGAGTTCCCGTGTAAATTTCCTTAGCTAATGGACGGTATAAAGCTATGAATTTTTCTTTACATGGCAAAATTGAATATTTCAAGAATAACAGTTGTTTCCCAAGTATTATTAATCTTTTTTTTTTTTTTTTTTTTTCAGTTAATGCGTCTTTTTAGGAACGATTTCCAGAGAAATGTCCAACATTCCAATCACACTTCGGACATTACAAAGAGAAATTCGAATGTTCATTTCATTCTTGGAAATACTGTTCACGCGTGACCTGGATTGACTGTAATAGCGTTTACATACACTCGATTGCAAAAACGTTGACACCTAAAAAGCATAAACCATGAACGATGAGACCCAACGGATTTGTGGGTATACTGTTAAAAAATTGGCTCTTGTTGGCCAATTTGACACTTTACAGTGTAAGGAAAGCTTGGACAGTTTCCATCATTCAGAATAGAATATTAAAATAAATTCAGTACACTTATACCCATGCATAAAGCCATTGGGTCTCATCGTTCACGGTTTATGCTTTTTAGGTGTCAACGTTTTTGCAATCGCGAGTTTATTTTAATCACATTTGTGGTCAAATGACGCATAAACTAAAAGTATTAGAAATAGCTTAAAACAAAAACGACGGATTGTTTGACCTTGTTGCACTTTTGTCCGACTGCCACAGTTCGCATAGCTTCCTTGTAATGCAATTAAGAAATAAAAACTGACTTTCGAACATGTTTCGATCATCGGCTTTTTAGTGAAAATGGGATTTTTTTTTTTGAACAGACGCAGGATTCTTTGTTTGATAAATTTAAAAATCTGTCTAGCGGCGATTTTGGCAACTTGAATGGTTGTCAACTTCATGATGATAAAGCTCTTTCAAACTATTTTGGTCACAATGAGAACTGGGTGCATCGGAACGTTGGTTCATGGTGAGAAAGAGGTGTATCCGTTCCTCATGATTTGCGTTGCATTCCGTCATCTTGGAAATTTCAGGTTGGTTTATAATTTTAATCTAACATTTGTTGTTTTTCCATGTGA
>NW_028145754.1:272500-361034 GCF_977016875.1 Pavona decussata
ATTCGTTTGTTGTGTGTGTGCAGGCTTGCAAGGAGCATTTGTCTGGGAGATTTGGTGAAGCATGTCTAACTTGCTTACAATCAAAGGCTAACATTGGCAAGTAAGTCTGCTTAGCTTGTCGCAATAACTATCATCTTATACACTTAAAGGCGATTTGTGTTATTATTTAATGTTTCTTATTTCAACCGTTAGCTATAATTAACACCATAACAGTCATGTTGCATTCCAAGATAACTACAGGTCGATAAACTTTTAAAAGATTGAGAGGGATTTTAAACACAAATAAAAATAGTACGAAACAAATTCAAGCTACAGTCGAACCTGTATATAATGGCCACCCTCGGGACTTGAGTAACTGGCCGCTTCATACAGGATCACTAAAAATACTCGCTGGGTGTGGTCTAATGTCAATTTAAATGGCGTATCATACAAAAACACTTCATGCAAGGAAACAATAGGACAATCAACACTCTTTCAAGTGATCAATACTTTAAAGTTCAGTGCCAACTTGTAACTTAACAGTATAATATACGTAACATAATGTTACGTATATTATACTGTAAAGTTACAAGTAGTAAAAGTAGTTGTGTAAAAGTACTATACAATAAATTGTCCTCTACTCTCCTACGGTATACAGTGCTCTATTTCTATGACTTACAGTTCACAACAAAATATCCCATTCCGTCATTTCATAGTTGTTACGCTCAATGTTCAATGTCACATGGCTGAAGAACAAATTAATTAAAGAGGAATTTCTTGCTAAAGAGTGAAGCATATTCATAAAAAAAACTTTTTTTTAGCGTCCGTAATTTGGTACTGTACTTCAGCACATTGCGGACATCTGAGAAGCGTTAACTATATTAAACGGCCGAGTATCAGCTTACAGTAGCTTTGTACATGTTATTTCTTTATAGTGATACTGGATCGCATTTTAAACACAATAAAATACCGCATAAAATAACATATGGCTTAGTTTCCTTCCAAGGGTGGCCGCTTAATACAGGTAAAAATAACAAAGAAAGACAAACATAGGACTGCTACAGGGTGGCCGCGGCCGCTTAATAGAGGTGGCTGCCTAATACAGGTAACAAATACAGCGTTTGTATGAGCAAGCAATCGGGACTTTGAAAACTGGCCGCTTAAAGTGCTACTATGACGAAATTCGTGTCTTTCTAATCTGAGCCATTTTAAAACACAAACAACTAGTCTGTACGTGAAGAAGAATGCTGTTTACTATTTTCAAATATCTCTTTTTGTTCCCGATATATTTAAGTTTTTAAAATATGCAAATTAGCCGAGTGATAACGTCACAAACTCAACAGAATTTTGGTCAAATATTATGAGAAAAGATATCTCAGCCAATTTGTATCAGAAATGCTTGATTCTTTGCAGTGACATTGTTCTAGGTAGGCCTCATAATGTGAGCTTATCAGTTTTGTTACCATGGCAACATACTGGGTTCCAGTCCTCCCTAATACTTAAGGCCTTGCTGGCCATCTTTGGCATTCTATTTTGATATTTGCCAATGGTGCCTCATCTGCATGATCTTGCAAGCGTATTAATATGTTAGGTCGCTTTCGTGGCCTTGTAAAATGTTGTTCAAGCTGAAAATCACTAAAATATTGAAATCAGGTTGGAGGGGACTGGAAAAGAGTGAGTTGCCATGGGAACCGAATTTTTATAGCCGTAGGTGTATTGCATTTAGGACTATTAGCCTGCCAGGTTTCAATGGTCTCTGTTGTAAATTGACTGAGATAGCTCTATTTATAATATTTGACCAAAATTCGGTTGAGTTTGGGACGTCGTCAGTCATCTAATTTACATATTTTACACATTTTTCAAACGTGAATATCTCTGGAACCAATGCAGATATTAAGAAACAGTAAACGGCGTTGTTAATCGTTTCTAGAATTCTATGTAATATATCTTGAAATTCAAGAGGTAAAAATTTGATCATAGTAGCACTTTAATAGAGGGTGGCCGCTTAATACAGGGCCGTTATATACGGGTTCGACTATATTTTCTAATGTCTTCATCAGATATAAAAGAGCATATGTCTTTAGACCTGATGAATTTGAATACCATAAACTGCCGCCTGTAAGCCCTGGGCTTATACAACTTCGCAAGGGGTTCTAGGGCTAATAATTTAATGGAGGGGCTAAAAAAGGTATATGGTATATTATTAGTTAAATGTTCTCAGATGAAATTTGTAAAAATGGCTACACACTGTGTTAAACATGCAAAATGTTGTGGAAGGACAAAAAATATGAAGGAATTATTATATTATTAATTAATTAATTAATTAATTAATTAATTAATTAATTAATTAATTAGATAATGGAATATTTCTAGGTGGACGGGATTGAGAGATGATCTCGAGTTCTTACTTGATGAAGAGTTGTGTCACATACATGTACAGCTCTGCTCACTTTATCAAGTAATGAGAAACACGGAACAGCTACTAGGTTCTCTAGGGCTGTTTTCTCATCACATTGGAACTTTGAAGACATGTAATGAAGCTGTTGCAGATTATGGCCCTGAAAACACCAGATGCTGTGACCGTATACAAGTTAAGTTGCGTACTGGTCAACAGACAGCAGTTACCAAAAGCAACATCCATGTGAGCTCCATGTCAGGTGAGTGTTTTATTTCTTTGCATGACTGGTGGCTTGCATATAATAACATAGTCCTCATCTATGTCAAAACAAGTTGCCAGTGATATCACATGTAATATATCAAACACAAGGAAGAGTGTTTCATCAGATATCCAAACAACGAGAAGTAGGTCGAGAAAACGAGGCGCAGCCGAGTTTTTTAAACAACTTCAAGGCTTTTGGATATCTGATGAAACACACTTTCGAGTGTTTGATATGGCTTCTCAAATGATCAATAATTCTTGGAGAAATTCAAGGCTAAAGCTGGGAAAATTTTATGGTAATTAGGATCACATATCCAAACCACGGTCACGGTAGTGATTTTCTTAGTTTTCTCTTGATGATTTATTAATGAGTTTGAGAATTATATTTCAACAATACACTCGATTGCAAAAACGTTGACACCTAAAAAGCATAAAACGTGAACGATGATACCCAAAGGATTTGTGGGTAGTGTTTAAACAATAACCTCATTTCCATAATCAATAATTTACCATTCTCATTCTTTACAATAAAAAATACAGTGCTGACTTAATTCTTCCGAATAATTTTCTACAAAATATTGCTTAAGATCATTGACTGATTTAAACTTAGGCAAATCGCGAATTGTATATCACTCAAAGTGGCCCTTGCTGGCCAACTTGGACAGTTTCCATCATTCATCACGTGTAATTAATTTTGGTCATCAACTGTCGCACGAGAATAGAATATTATGCAAATAGATGTAGTAAATGCACTTATACCCATAAAGCCATTGGGTCTCATCGTTCACGGTTTATGCTTTTTAGGTGTCAACATTTTTGCAATCGAGTGTATATCAAATAAATCTTGTGAGATGCATAAGACCCTAGGGTATTTTCCTGACGAAATAGCTGGGGAAGACTATAAATTTTCAGTATATTAAAGGACCATTTCCACCCTTAATTGATTCAATGCAGTTGTTTGTTTTTGTTTTGAAATCGCATTATTGTTAAATGGGGCAACCCAATTGGTGACCTCTAGTTTTTAATCGAGCCTTTCTAAAAAAAAACATGTTAGTAGTCTGGAAATCAAGCTGTATTCTTGTGAAATTGCCCTGAAGGTCTCATTGAGTTTACTAAAAATCTACAATTTTTAGCTTATTTCTTCATAAAAGCAGATAAATACATTGACATTTTTTCATTACATTTGCCTAAACAAACCCTTACTGTTCAGTCAGATAATGCAGAGGAAAATAAAAACTGTGGAGAAGATGTGATGTTTTGTTGACAAACTATTCAAGTGTGATATATATGCACTCATCTTTTGAAACTACAATGCTGAAAGAGCAGTTTTGGCAAACTCTGACAGAATTGTTCAAGATTCATTGCCTCTGGAAAACGTCCAGCACTATTATGCAGAGATTCCTGACAGTTGCAGAAATGTTGTCCTTGGTTATGTCACCCATCATGAGTCCACGAAATTGGTGAGAGTTGCTGTTTCTTCGTTTTGTTGCTTGATCAAATGCATTATCACTGCCACACCCTTGTTATCAGTTTCCATTAAGTGTAGAGAATATGTATATATGGAAGTTAACTTTTCTACAATCCAATGATTGTGTCTGGTTTTAAATTGCATATTTAAGATTGAACCTCCTATTCTTTTTACTAATTTTTGCAGTATTTGAAAGCAATTTTAGACGAGGGGGTCTTTTCAAGAGACTTTAGTACAATGCAGGAAAATGTTAAGTTGGAGGATGCTACCGGCAAGATGGCAGTCAAAAGTAAACCTTTTGTTTGGGGTGGAATGAAAAAAGAAATTTCAAAGTTGCTTTAAGATGTAATTGATTATCCTCCAGTCCTGTGAGAGTGATAAAGTACTTTCAATAAACTATCAAGCAAACCAGTACCTCAGCAGGGGGGGGGGGGGGGGGGGTTGGGGAGGTGGTGTAATTAAAGGACATGAGGTTTAAACGCGGGGGGTGCCTATAAAAGGTGTTCTTCCTAAGGAAGATTTTGATTAGTTGACTATTAACCCGCAAACATGGCGGACGACATTTTGAATTCTCCCGCGTGTCGCGAAAACAAATTGGGATTACTCGATATATTGCACTTTGCCATTGGTCAAAATAAAGAATACGTATATAAAAGCTGTTTTTATTGGTCATTGATTGACTATTGCACAACTAGGTTTTCGTGCACCCGCGAAGAAGAACCTTTCGATCCTCGTTCAACGCGTTCCATAACAGTGTCCATAAACGTGTTTATATTTCGAATAGATATTCCACGATTATCTTCCCTCGACTAGAAATGATTCGTTTTCAAGTAAGTATACTTCGTGTATATCGTTTCTCAAACTCTTCCGTCGCTGTACATGAAATGGTGGAACTAATGTAATGTCAGGTTACCATCGAAGTGCCCGAAAGCGAAGCGAGGCGAGTAGAAGCAGTTATTTCGGCGCGACTTCCACAAGACTGGAGTTACGTGGGCCATAGACGCGTCAGCAGTCGTTCGAATTCTGCAGGTGAGCCTTCGGAAGAAAATAATAATTATTTCATTATAAATGGAAATTTATAGCAACTTTTATTTGCTGTACAGTATGCTGTAAATACTCACTGACTGTTTTGTTGTGGAAGACAATCGTCATTTGTTATGGATATTATTCTGCTTCATTGCTTATTTTGAAGTGTAATTTTCGCCTATTTACAGTGCAACATTTATTACACAAATATCATATAAGCTTACCTCAGTGTTTTATGCAAACGTTGATGAGGAAATTAAATTATTGTGTACGTGCGGTTGGGAATCCTTCTGCGATAGAGGGCCAGACTGCTGACATCTTGAATTTGCGAACGGGACTTTGAGCGTGATGCTCAACGAGTTTGCCTACAAATCCTAAAGGTCTCTGAAGAGTCTCTTAGCCGAGACAAAACGCCTCGTCAGACTAGCCACGAGCAATTCACAAGTATTCAACCATAAGTAAGCTTAATATATACTATATACATTGGGAAATGAAAGAAATCCCAGAATATTAATTATATATATCTCAGTTTTTGTACAGAAATACAGTATAGCATTTCTTTATCTTCGTACAATTGAAACATTATAAATATAATTATGATGTGTGTTCTTGTGCAATCTGTAGGCAACTTGTAATAGTTCTGTGTTAGGTTTATTGACAATAATTTGTTCCCAGCTAGCATTTTTGTAGTATGCACTTTCAGTCCTTTCTCCAATACGTTCCAAATGTGGCAAGCAATATTGATATTATGAATATACAACTTTGTGCTTTCTAAACATGGTTTTGATAGTTATTTCTAATTGTCTTGCATTTTAGGAGCTGCACCAAGGCAAACAGCATCTGTGCCTTCATCTGCCCAGCCTGTCGGAGAAGCATCCCTAGCTGCCCCTGTTGCGACACCTCACGACCAGGGGCAGCAAGGGGATGCTTGGGCTGACAGTGTCCTGGGTGGACTTGAGGCATATCCACCCTGTCCCCATTGTTTGATGGGGCCTTGTATTACTATAAGTGAAGTCACAAAAATTCAAGGTTCCTGCGCTCCAGACTATACAAACCATTCCAAGCGCCACAAAAACGATTTTGGAGAAGCCTAAAGGATAGGGGGTTGTGGCAGCATGAACTATACATTCACCGGAAGACCTCAGCTGGCCTCAGTGAGGTCGAGCTACGGGAGCTCATGCCTCAGTGTGTCCTTGATGACACGAGGAAGCGTTACCCCAACCCAGCTGGTGTGCCATATATGGGGCACAAACGTTCATAAGTCTGTTAAATATTTGGTAATTGTGATATAAGCTTCTAGCTCTACACAACTGGTATGGAGCAGTTTTTACTCTTTCTTTCAGGGTGGTAGCTTATGATAGCTTCAATTCTATTCTTAAATTGTATGATATCCCAGGGCACAGTATATCAAAGCATATTATATTCACCTAATTTATTTTTTTTAAGACTAGTTTATGTAAATGCAATAATAAATGCAATCTTCCTTATTATTTATCCCATTGTAATCTTATGCTGATAAATGTGTCACGTGGTGGTGCTTGAAATGGTCTGTATTTCTATCAGTTTGAGTACTGAAACTAGGTGCCTGACTTATCAATACGGCAAAGAAAATATAGCTACATTTCATTATTTTCATGCATTCCGTCCTGGAACTGGTGTTTTATGTAATAGTTTTTGTGTCTGGTTTCAAAACAACAAAGAAATATTGACATTAGAAAGAGGGCCACAAAACTATCTGGAGCATTCATTATTCATGTTTTTTAGCACAGATATAGCTGTCAGTTGAGACAGAGTGACTGCATCGTTCCCTTTCATTGGCATGCAAATAAATTCACTCTGTATGACTAATTATAAAAATCCCAGGGAAACTCCAGATTTCAGGTGACGGGAATGATCAAAGGTTTTAATGGGGTTTGAAATTTTTGCTTCCAGGATATTTTTGGGTAGGAAAGTTTGACTAGTATTCTTTTGTGCGGCTTGATTTAAGTAGGGATTTTTCCTGTATTTAAAGCAATGTGAAGATTTGTGGTAGTGCCTGGATATTTCAGCTGCGTAGTTCTGTCCTTTCTGGTAATTTTTAAGGTTTGGAAATTCGGCATGGAATTTTTTTAGGGTTAACTTTGGTCGAGGGATTTCTTTAGGTTTTGTTGGAAGCCCTAGGCACCTTTTTAGGTTTAGATTTTTTGTCCTCATTCAATCAACCCTGTCACTTGAAATCAGGAGTGCACCCCCCCCCCCCCCCCCTTTGGTTATTCGCTTCATTCCATATTTTTCTATGCCCTCAGTAGTTTGCCTGGAAGAAGCGAACCCAGATAACTTCTCGGAATTTGAAAGTCTTTGGCAAAAGATTCTTGTGGCCTGTTCTTCGGTTTGGACGACGTACATCCTGGATGAGGCTGACAGAAGTCATCTTGCGGTTGACATTTTCATTCTGCAATGACATAACATTCTCATATTGTTTAGGTAATGCTTATCCGACTGGGCTGTATTGGGTAGAATGTGGAGCATAGTCATGAGGGTGGCTGGGCAAACAGGACACCTTGAGCCTTGATCATAGCCTTCAAAATAGGCCTGCCAAAACAAGGTGATACCAGTTTTGCTCTAATTCATACTTACCCAGTCAAGTACTGCCAAATGAATACGCATGTTGAACGTTCGGTCAGCAAAGTGAATCCTCTTTGGGCAATAAATGAGAATAACATTGTTGAAGGATTCCACCCAGTAGGTGTCGCGACACTGGAAATTGAAAAATATAGACTGAGTCGTTGAGCTGGTATAGCATTAATTGGCTTTAATTTGGTTTGATATAAAGATGGTTGTCAACGGTGAAATTACATATCAAATTTTTTTTTTAAACTCATTTAATTGCATATACTAGTCAAATCTTACCAGCCAACCTAGTTTATGAAGTGACAAATACTTAGCTTACCAGATAGTAGTCCTCAGCAAGCTTGTACACCTTGGAGTCCAAAATGAATTTCCTCAGAGCAGATATTGCGCCTGGGTTATTGAGTCTAACTTTGCTGCAGTGGTATCCAGGTTTCTTACATTTTGATTCACTGTCACAGCTGTTGTGATTGCCCTATAATAAAGAAAGCTCATCACTAGAACAGGTCTAAAATGCAACGTTTATACTTCCAACAGAAAGCAACCGTTCAAAGCATCTTTTATGCAGCCTTTCTATACCTGATAATGATCAATTATTGTTAATAGTCTCCTCCTCAAATCATCTGGACTGGTGCAGTTTTTCATTGAATAGTAAAAGTGTCGTTTCACACTGGCCTCTGTAACAAATTGAAATCACATAGTTTTTAAGAAAATTTCAGTTTTTAAAACTTTACCAGCAACATTCGATGGCTGTAGAGTATTGTACGTCTGTTATTACAGAAGTGGCATTTTGAAACTATGGAAACTAAATGCTTTGAGAAAGACATACGCTTGTCTGACAGTTCTGTAAACCACTTTTGGCCCTCCCATTTCTGTGCCCCGCTGCTAATTTCCTTCATAGCTTTTGCCACTCCTTTTGTTCCTGGAAATAAACAGAAAGTAGGTTAATGCAAAGTGCATGCTCAAGTAATGTCATTTACTTGTGGACTACTGCTGTGCAGATTGCATAAACATGAAAAAATGACAATATTTATGTTATTTATTACATAATAATGTTAGATCAATAACTGATATTAATATTGATGATAACATTAATAGTGGTATAAAGTGCCTTTTTACCATGCCAAGTGTCAAAGGAATTCTGGATGTTTTGTTGCAAGAGCCAGTTCTTTATTTTAGGTACAAAGTCATGGGCAACCTCAACTACAGCAAGCCCTAAAAGAGAAATATTTGGCACAGTGGATGTTACAAAAATAATGGTATGCAGCATAGAATTCCACTAGTTATAACATTTGCATGTAGGATACCCCTCAGTACCTTTTGCTTGAACAGCAGGGATAATTTTCTGCATGGCTTCAAACTCATGTGTTTGGGGACTGCGAAATTCTGCCTTTGTGACAGTCTGAACAGCTACCACATGCTGAGTTCTGTTTAAAAGAGAATCAATCTGTATGAGGTATATCCAACTCCTCCAGTTACTCTTGAAGTAGAAATGCTTAAAGGTGGTTTAAATGCTACTATGCCATATCTCATGGGCACGAATGTATGATTGTATAGTGTATACTTACTCATAAGAAATCATTGCTACTGTTGAATGATAGGCATTGGCTGTCGAGTCATGTCGGCAATCAGTTATGACGGTCTGTTAAAAAAAAAGATAAAGAAATAGATTGAATAGTATATCTAGTATTATCAAAGTGTGTGGTATCTGTGAGTGACAAGAATAACTAACTGAGGTAATTAATTCTTGTATTTTTTTTTTTTTTTATAATTGAAGGCTGGTTTGTTTTTGTTGCTATTGTTGTTGTTGATGTCTTTTTTTGTAACTGGGAGGGCCATTCAATCCTGTAATTCAGTCATTGGATCTTACCGCTCCTTGTCTTCCCACATATGAGGTGGAGTCCTTTACATCACCAATGCTGTCTGTCATGGATGCCTCTGCAGACATATTCACTGCCTCCATGTAGCCCATGGTGCCATACACTATGAAAGATGATTTGTCATATCAATTATTGTTATCTTTGGAAATGGACAGGCTTTACAAACAATTAAACATTATTCTAAAAGCAACGATAAACACCCACTCCCACACATATATACACACACAGTCACAACATTAGCACAGATTTTATATACACCTGATGGGGAATGGACTTTGTATCCAAAAATGTTCAACAATATTTACTTAGCCTTCGGAGAATACTAGCCAGTAGATGCAATAGCTATAACCTTACCAGAATCAATATACTTGTCCCCAACACTGCCCAGTTTTGCAGCCTCTGCAAATCCCTGGTACTGGCTCTCCAGCATCCCTGCACTTGTAAACCCATGTATTATTCTAAAAATATGGATTGTATTATTTTATTATGATGACTTCTGGTCACAATGAGATGAACTTTGTACCGAAATACTACTGTTAGAGGTTTCAAAGTGTTACAAGTTACCAAGCACAGTGGCACGTCAGCTCACCCACATTTATCAATCTGATTATGACCAGTAGCATGATCTTATATTTGGTACCAGTTGTCAACCACCTTTTCTGTTTTTGTTGTTCTGTTTCTGCTTTATTGATATCAAGACTGTTTCAAATGATCATCATCTCTGTACTAAAAACTGAGTTATTGTATTGAATCACAACCCATATCTAGATACATAATTTATTTAGCAGTTTCTGACTGTATTGGATATATAATTTTACAGTGCATATTGTAATGGAATATGTTCTTGTTAGGCCTGCAGGTGTTTCACTAAATAACAGCTACTTCACAAACGGAATATAAGTTATAAAAAAAACAATGATAGATATGTCTGTATTTCCGCTGTTCAGATCAACGAATGGTATGAAAATCTCTTACCTGCAGTTTGCAGTGTACTTGTTACCAAGAATTGACGAACTTGCCCACTTTATTTTGTGCCCATTCTTGCAAAAATATTCCAAACGGAGGACATGACCATCCATATTTTTCACACTGTTGTCCCCATCGAAAAAGAATGGAGAGCCACATGGACAGCCTCGGGCAGTCTCCTGAAGAAGGACAACTAAACTGTCCTGTCCACAAACGAAAAAACTCTCATTTACGTCCGCAGGAGACAAAAGCTGTCTACAGGAGGGAGCTTCTTCACAGACTATCGAAGTTTCTTTGGCTTCTTCAGAAACCGAGTGCTGTGTTGGATTCAGTTGTGCAGATCCGTGTGGATTTCCCTCGAACTCGTCGAGTAATCGCATTAGGAAGTCGGCATTTTTGTGATCAGGTCGAAGGTTGTCCGCCATGCTGCGAAGCCTCACGAACCTGTCTTGGATTTCTTTCATCAATTCTTTTTCGCAAAAATCGAACCGAAAATTCAGGCTGAATTGGGGCTTGCGTGGCTTTTCTTTCCTGCGTTCATTATACAGCCGTTGCTGCTCGATTTTCGATTTCTTTGCGCAAGGTTCGCCGAGACCCAACATGTTTTCGTAGAGTTTGTTTACCTTCAAAGCCCTCCAAATTATTCGAACTTTGCGCCATCTATATAGCCAATCCAATGGTTTCTTTTATTTCTTTGTTTCATACTAACCAATCATAAGTAGTGTAAGAACTAGCTAGGCTTGAAAGTGAGTAAAAAACCTGGGGAAGAGCAGAGACGATCGCAACGATTTCGCGCTCGCTCCGCCAAATTTCATTCAAGCGTTCAGGTAAAATACGACCTTTCTTGAGCATATTGATGAACAATATGGCAAGAAATTACGATCCTTTTCAAGTTTATTTTCTGTTTCTGAGGGTTATGTTTGTATTTTACAACAACAGAAAAATTTAGTTCTTCCCCCTTCAACCACCGAACGGCCGCCATGTTTGAACTTTTATATAAAATTAATTGGACCGGGGGGGACCCTATTTATAGGGAACCCCCGCGTTTAAAGGGCAACTGACTTTTTCCCCTGTCTAAAAGGTGGCTACTCCGCATATCAATATAAAAATAAGCATCACCTAAAAATGTCACAGGCGTTTTCTGTCAAAGATTTCCACAAAAAACCTGCATCCCATTTAATGCTATTGTTTTATTTATTTATTTTTCAGTCCTCAAGAGGTTTCTGGAGGATTGTTATAGCAGAGAAGAGAATATTCAATCTGAGATTGAGCGAAACTTTTTGGAAATTGAACAGCGTACCTCATCCTCAAAACTTCAAAAAAAGAAGAAGAAACTCAATTCCTCACAGAAAAAAAAGACAGACTGGAGCATGATGCAATGGTAACCCTGGCAGCACAGTTACAGGTGGATCATTTTCGACAGGTTAGTCAATCTGTACGAGATTTTGATAAAGGCATAAACAAATCCACAAGACTGGCACTATTACACGTCTTTATACCTTAGCTTTTAAAAGGGAATTGGCTGCTAAGGAATAAATGAACAAGTAGAAGAGCACACGATATTGTCACTTCATATTAATGTTCTAAGTTTCCTGTTGTCTTCTTTTTTGGCATCACATAAAGGTTTTTCAGGATTGGAAAGACATCAGTCATGTTATTCGTTCAAAAGTTTTTGAGGAAAATGAACAGGAGCAAATCGAAATCCATGATGTCAAGGTCTGTATAATATATCTAGAGTAGAACTATCTTGTTTTAATGATGAAAATGTGTTTTTTTCGATTTTCCTACTTATTCAAGAAGAGGACAATTGAGGAGGTCTGCACACAATTATTGCAAGGTAAAAATTGTTTTCAAAATGCCATGAAGATATGAAATCTCTCAATCAGTCATCGTGGTGAATCTCAATGAAATAATTATCTTATTTTAGCATGAAGTTTGCATTTCTGGAATTTCAGAATACATATCATAATTAAAATTTCACCTTTCCTGTTGTAGTGCAAACTGTGGGGTTTTCTCCTGCGCCATCTTTTTGGGGTGACACTTGGTATGGGAGACTATGTACACTTGACACTGGACCATAGTGCAATGTTGTTCAGACAACATGGCTCCTTCCGTAATTACTCAAACCAAGGATTTGATGCATCCCAAAAGGAGCAAAGGATGCTTTACTCTCGTGCTACCAGCCATGACTCTTCTTCAGAAGGCCAATCTAGTGAGTTCCCTTACTGTCTCATAATTATATTCTCTTAGATTTCAACATATTATGTGTTTATCTCTTTAAAAGCCTTCCCTCCCCCCCCCCCCCCCACAAAAAAAAACAAACAAACAAAGAAACAAACACACAAAGAAATCACAGTAGGTTAGCAGAGTTTTCAATAAGTTATTAAAGCAGACGGCAAAAACTCCAAAGTAGGCAGCTAATGGAAATTCAATTTTACTCTAATTTTATTAATTTGGGAGAAAGTCGGCGGCGAATTTAGGTCAATTTGCTTGATATAGATGGCGAATTTCGCCGCTCAGTTGCCTGCTCTTATAGAAACCCCTGGGTCAGCACAATTTGTGATGCTCTTCATGTGGAGGTTAAACAATACATGTGATAGTTTTGTGAAGAAACTTATTTGTTGGAAAATACTTATGCAAAACCTTATACTGGAACTTTTGGCGACCTGGACTTGATTAAGCTACCCTAAAAGGTAATCAGTAAATCTCTTTCCAGTCAAGTGAAATATGATATAGATGACTCTTCATGCCTTTACTGTGATCTTGGTGTGCACTCAACTTTTGAGTGGATTTGTAAAGTTTTCAAGAATAGGGAGCTTAAGCATTGATGACGAATAACAGGACCACGACGGCCGGAAGTAAATTCCTGATGCTTTGAATGAACTGCGCATGTCAGTCTCAGTCAAGCCGTCGTCGTGCGAACGTCGACGACTGAATTTTGACTGAGTTGACGTTCTCTCGAAAAAGAAAGTAATTTAACCTGTTTAAACTCGCGAAAACTCGGTGTATACTCTGCCTTTATTTTGTATGGATTATTTGATTCGTTATTGGTTGATAAAGCCTGTTTTTATCGGGTTTTGTTATTTATAACTTATTCTGTGAACGCGTCAGTTACGAGTGTATTTTTCCAGGAAATCCAACATGGCTTCTTCGCATTAAGACACTTCGAAGAAAGGGTAAGTATCAGGGCTTTGCAGATGTCATTCTTCGGTAGTTTGCCACTAACTTACATCAGCTATTAGTGAAAGAAATTGCTGCTTAAGATTGCTAAAAATTTGGCCCTAAAGTTCTATTTTTCTATTATCGAACAGGAACAAATATTTTCAGTGGTCAACGGAGCACCATGTCATCATGTGTCGTGAAGTTCTTGTCTCGGAACCGTTTAATTTCAAACCGAGGAACTCGGAAAGGGGAAAGGTTTGGGAAGCTATTGCCCAGCGGCTGAATGCCATTGACCAGCTAAAGTTCAGAGTCTCTGCCAGAGCTGTCCGTGACAGGTACTCTCTCTTGACTGCAAAACAAGCCAAAAAATTACGGGACGAGGAGAAAGCGTCAGGAGTTCATGTGGAAATTTCAGAAATGGATAGTTTGCTCGAAGCTACAGTAATATGAATTCAATCATCAATCGCACCATCATTTTGCATCAGGAGAAGAAGAGTACGCATATCTCTAAACGACATATTAGAACGAGAGGTTTAAGGCCGTCGTCGTTTGCATTTTGGGGCTTTTGCTTAAGTTTTTATTTTTCCCGCCGAGAATGAAACCCGCTACCCAGTCTTTTACAGCCATGGTGTCATACTTCCATCATCGTCGTCTCATTCGTCGTCGATGCTTAAGCTTCCTATTTGTACACACAGAGCTCATGTATACATGCAATTTGCTTATGTTTTTGCAGTCAACCAAATTCTCACTCATTGGTATGCAGAGACACTGCTTTGGATCAGATACCAGTTTGTTGAAGCTCAACAGTGTAAAGTAAATGGTAAGAAAAACACTTAGCATACACCTATAGGCCTCAAAGGCTCATACTACTTCATTATGAGTGCAAAAGCCACAACTAACAACAACATAGTAAAAAGTAACAACAATCATCATCCATGTGTAGTAAACTGATATTGTAAGCTTTGAACTTCTACAACTGCCCAAGGCATGACTGGTTGAATCACCCAACCCTTCCTTGAGGTATCAAAAGACCCATCTGTGTCATTTATTAATAAACTCTTAACAAGATGATTTTTGCATTTGATATTTAAGAGCATCTTTATTAATTGTAAATTTGACCTTCTTTCTATGGACTTTTGTTTGTCTTTTTAAGGAAAACGATTTGCATTTCGAAGTTGTGGATGATCAAGAGATAAAAAAGTCAGTTGGTCTCACGAGGATGAGGTTTGGATTGACATGATTGTTGGTCTTTTCACAAAGCTCTTTGGGGGTGACTTCCTCAATTACATTTACACATCAGACCATGGGACAATAATTGCAGAACGTTCAGATCCACGGAAGAGTTTTACTTATGACCATGGCAAGTGGGAGGCTTCTTACAAGGCAATGTGCCAAGAGAAATCTACGAAGCTATTGAGTTCAGCAGCTTTGCTAAAGCAACTTGCAGATGGAACTAACCCCAAAGCCCAAGCAAAGCCAACTGCTTTGGATGGTATAACCCCATTAGATGTAGATGCTACTACAGTGGATCCAGGCTCCCCTCCAATGGCCTCAGACTGGACCAACAAGCCAGCACCAACAAAGCCTCAAGCTGCTTCTTCAGCCACTCAGAAGCAGCCCTCTGTTGCAAAGGTCCTCCCTGCAAAGCTCTTGTTGCCACCCCAACCAGTGCAGCCATTTGTTGCCAAGCTCCACTCTTTAAAGCTCATGTCGCCAACCCAACAGCTTTCAGGGAATGAAGTTTTAACGGCTATGAAACAGCAACAAGACAGGGCTGCTTGTCAGCTACATGTACAACATGGTATCCCTTTAAATAAATTGGTTTAATTCAACATCTCAGCAAGCTGTGTTCTTTCAAATAACCTATCTGCCTTTGTTGCTCACTTGGTTGAGGGTGAAATGCGTTTTGAAGGTGGCAGGCTCATCGACAAAGAAGATCATCTTGCTCTAAGGGGCTGTCGGCCAACATCGGCACAAAAGTACCTTACAAACTTTACTATCGAAGGATATCTTGAAGTGTTAGCGAAACAGGTACACTGGAAGGCAAGAAGGAGGAATATCTTGGATGGGAACGTTTTGAGAGGGTAGTAGAGAGAAAACCAGCTCAAGAAATTCGCAAGGCAAGGCACCCCCGATAAAGCAAGACATTGTTCTCGTGCCCTGCAACCCACGTGGCAGTCAGCACTGGTTCCTGCTTGTTGTTTTGCCTAAAGATCATGAAATACTGGTGCTTGATAGCTTGGCGGGAGGGTTTGTCAAGCCAACAGCTAAAAGAGCCATCAACAAGATGTGGAGGTTGCTTCCAGAGCTGGACAGCAACGTAGATGCCAGTCACTGGGATTTCTACTACAACACGCCTACAGGCCTTCCCCAGCAGCAAAACGACTATGATTGTGGAGTCTTTCTTTGTATGTATGCAAGGTGTTTAGTGCTGAGCCATCCAATGCCTGACAACATCCCAAATTTTAGACAAGTCATGGTTTTGGAACTCTACCAAAGAGAACTTCAAAGTTTTGGCATTTAACCAATACACTGTGGTATTAATTTGCCTGCGATTACATTGAACGATACACTGGGGCATTAATTTGCCTCTGTTAAATTTAAGGAATAGACTGGGGCATTAATTTGCTTTTGTTTTATTTAAGCGATTAACTGAGTCATTTATTTGCCTGTGTTTACATTAAGCAATACACTGGGGCATTAATTTGCCTGTGTTTAATTTAACCAATACACTGGGGCATTAATTTGCCTGTGTTTAATTTAACCAATACACTGGGGCATTAATTTGCCTGTGTTTAATTAAAGCGATACACTGGTCATTAATTTGCCTGTGTTTAGTTTAACCAATAGGTTGGGGCATTAATTTGCCTGTGTTTAATTTAACCAATAGGTTGGGGCATTAATTTGCTTGTGAAAGGAATACTGACTTTGGTAATACAGAGTATAATTTGCCTTGTTTTAATCAGTTCTTCTTAATTTCTTATAGATATGATATTAGTTTATATATTTTGATGGTAGTTTTAAGACAGCCGCAATTAAGTTGCATACAACAATTTTGCATGAAAAGCAATACTAATAATAGTTATACCTTAAAGTGCTACAGACTGTGATCAAATTTTCACCTCTTGAATTTTAAGGTTTATCACATAGAATACTAGGAAAGATTAAAAACACCGTTTACCGTTTCTAAATATCTGCACTGGTTTCGGAGATATTTAACTTTGAAAAATGTGTAAAATATGTAAATGAGAGGACTGATGATGTCACACTATCAACTCAATATAACGTCAAGTATATAAATAGAGCTATCTCAGTCAATTTACAGCAGAGACCATTGAAATCTGGTAGGCTAATAGTTCTGAAGGCAATACACCTACAGCTATAAAAAATTTGGTTCCCATGGCAACTCACTCTTTTCCAGTCCCCTCCAAGCTGATTTCAATATTTTAGTGATTTTCAGCTTGAAAAACATTTAACAAGGCCACGAACTCGACCTAACATATTTATACGTTGGCTGGATCATGCAGATGAGGTACCATTGGCAAATATCAAAACAGAACGCCAACGGTGGCCAGCAAAGCCTTAAGTATCAGGGAGGACTGGAACCTAGTATGTTGCCACGGTAACAAAACTGATGAGCTCATATTGTGGAGCGCACCTAGAACAATGTCACTGCAAAGACTCAAGCATTTCTGATACAAATTGGCTGAGATATCTTTTTTCATAATATTTGATTAAAGTTCGGTTGATATGACGTCATCACTTAGCTAATTTGCATATTTTAATAACTTGAATGTCTCTGGAACAAAAAGAGATATTTGAAAGTAGTAAACAGCACTCTTCTTCTCGTACAGACTACGTGTTTATGTTTTAAAATGGCTTAGATTTGAAAGACGCGATTTTCGTCATAGTAGCACTTTAACTTACAAACATGGATCATTTCTAGAGACAGAGCTATTACAAAGAAACTGTGAACTTTGCCTTTGGAATATGTAACCAATGTATAACATGTGCTTTAGACCTCTTTCATAATTGCGGACAATATGTGTTCAAAATCAAGAGGATCTTACTTTGAGGCCACTGAGTAGGTCTAAAAAACATTTACATGTATAGTATTACATAAAAATAAATCGGCCGACGTTAATATGCTTTGAAGTCCTGAATGTTTTTTCAAACAACTTGAGAGCTTGGATCAGTCTGCTACGTTAACTTTACGTAAAATTGCTTGCTGTTATGTGATCAATTTGGAAACATAACTTTTCCCACATAATAACGAAGGGTGAGTTTCCCTCGCTGCTGATTCGAGTACATATCCGGCCACCAAATTACCTCGAACTAACGTGTAGCCCTTTCTTCTCCTAAGCCCACTACCAAAGATGCTCGGCATGTCGGCTGTTGACTTGCATAATTGTTATTGCTTTTCCTTGCCTTTGCCTTTGCAAGGGCAATGGCTGAGGCTTCACTCAGCAATCCCATATCTGCCCCTTCTTGCTCTCCATTGAAAGACTTGTTGATGACTAAAGGTCTCAAACTGCTCTGAAAGACAGCATTAACCTCTTCCATCTCAAAGCACTTCCAGGAAATTTTTTCTCGCAGTCCTTTTCCATACTGGAGGTCTCCAGTGAGGGCGTTCGCCAACTTTGTTTACAAATGCACTGGTCAGATTGGTTAACATCAGTTTCAGGAAGTCTACAGGGCAGTTGAATCGTTCGACCTTCATCCACTTTCCTGCGTTCAATACACTAAAGAAAAAATGCAAAGCAAATTAAAAGCGGGGATAGCTATTTTTAGGATTTTTTTTAGGGCAATCTTTGACGTCTTGTGTTAAAGTTTTTTTGTCTTACCGTATAATCCTCCTTTTAAGCCCGAACCCTGGGATTATACAAGATTGTAGGGGACGTTTGGTCTGAAATGACCAGATGAGAAATAAATTAAGACCCAAGTACGTTTTTAAAAATTTCGTTCTTCATTTGCAATAAGTAATTAATACAATTAGTAAGCCGATTAGTAAGCGTTGGGTTGTCTTTTCGCGCTTCTGAAAAATCATAGAGGAAAGTCGCACGAGGGCTCATCAACCAGCTTTCATAACAGTAATTTATCTCTTTTTGGGTACTTCTTGCCCGATCAAGTTTGCGATTGTTGGACAAGACGTGAGAACGGTAAATTGAATGAAATTCAAAATCTTAGACACGGCTACCGTGTCATGTTGGTCATTTACGTTCCATTTTACTCGCTGGCGTGCCATTTCACCCGGTGCTGTGCTTGACACACTTTATTGTTCGATCCAACACGCACCTTTGTTTTTATCGTGCATTCTGACACACTGCTCAGATGCCGGCGTGTCATTTCACTCATTGCCTGTTGTTTATCGTGTCAATTTGGCATGCCCGTGAGTTCACATTTTCCCCTGTTTTCCCGCGGAGGATCACATTTTGGTTTTGTCCAAGTGAACGTAAATAACGAAATTGATAGGTCAAGCGTTGATTGTCGCTGTGCATTAGCAAACTTTCAGTGTTTACATTTGTTCTGGTGAATAGATCTTATCGCTCGCACCAGACCCCGAATGAAATTAATTTTCGAAGCTTTAGTTTTAGTTTCCTACTTTACCTTTCGCCTTTCACCCACAGAATGATATTGAATCTTGACTCTTTGAACGTTTTCTTTTTTATATTGCAGCCAGAGGAATGAGATGCCTTGCACGGCTGTATGTAAATTCAGTGTTTACGGCCTGACCTTATCGATTATGTTTGACACCGAAGGGGGATTTATCGAGAAGAGTCAAAAGAGCGTCTGCGAGGGAAGTCGAAGTCGAACTTTTGGAAAATTTCCGTCCTGAAAGGAAAGTTGCCCCTTAGTTTCGTTCCATGGAAGGAGTTAGCAGACAACACACATACTAGCTGTTTTCTTTTAAGAATACGTTATTCGTTGTGTTGATTTTACGCCCTTGTTTTTTGTCCCGTAATGGCGGATTATGATGAATACATGCACTATACGGCCAACATGTAGCGCACGCGCAGTAGAGCCCTCTTTACCATTTGACGCGTACGAAGAAATCCTATTTTATAACTTGGGCTCTCCGCCCAAGTAAAAAGATAATGAAATTTAGGTGTTGGAGGAACAGTGTTTTTTCCTATGAGAGCCAAGTTTTGTCCTTGCAACAAGAAAATGATTCTGTTAAGCTGGCAATGAAGATCATTATGCAAGAAAGAAGCGAGGGCGAATGCCACCAACAAAAGATATGTGATTGTTGGTGCCAAGTGGGCACACTTGGGAAGTGTGAATGACAAACATATCCAACGGCCGTTGGCTGCCTGCAACATAGAAACTCAGAACAGATTTGAGCCCCTTAGAAGTGAGGTACAATTCCAAGTGAGAAATGTGGACAACTATACTGCAAATAACGAAGATAGACGCCAACAACAGCAACAACAGCAACAGCAACAGCAACAACCACATGTTGATTCATCTGAAGCGAACCGGGCATTTGACTCAATTCCAACCAGTCATAACCGCTATCAGGCCTTACATGTTTCTTCTCCTTCGAGTCAAGTATCCTCTGAGAGGCCACTGCATCGGTCTGGAGCGCATGCAAATACCTCTCGAGTTAGTGTAAATAACTCCAAAAGCGGTGAAGTCGGAAAAACAAGACCCATAGTGCTAATTGGTGATTCAGTGATAAAACACATTGATCCAAAAAAGCTTTCGCCAAGACATGTACATAAATTCTCATATCACGGAAAAACCACTGCTGAAATAGCCGAAGCTGTTGACAACATTGCCGTTGCATCCGATCCTTCTCACGTCATAATCCATACTGTCACCAACAATCTTCCATCGGAGTCTGTCGATTCATGTGTCGCCGATATCAAGAGCCTTGTATTGAAGGTCAAGAGCAAGTTTCTTAACTCAAGCATTGGTCTCTTGGGTATAGTCTACAGAGAAGATATCAACGTCGATGCTAAACGCATCGAAGTTAATGAGAGGGTCAAGCTCATAGCAGAAAATGATAACATTACTTATATTGATAATTCAGTTATTGACGCCTCAGCATTAAATGGTAGTAGACTTCAACTGAATGCCAAAGGTTCGCCATTGCTGGCGGTGCAATTTATTAAGTTTTTAAGAACTGGTTCTGGCAAGTATAATCAGTCTATTAAGGGTTTTCAGTCCTCAGCTATCCAACAACTGGTAAAGCTTCTGATGGAACTGGGAAACCTTCCCTCTCCAGCTCGCAACAGGAGACGCCCACGCTAGCTTCTCAACCGAGTGACGTATCATCAGGTATTCCTAATCAAAACATTGATTCAGTTGAAAGTACTAATCTCTCTGATTTATTTCCTTCTGGACGTGGTTTTAAAATTGCCGGTTTAAACATTAATAGCCTTACAAAGCATATTGATGAACTAAGAATTCTCCTTGCCGATCGCTCCATTGATATTCTCTCAATTAATAAAACTAAACTTGACGACTCTATCAAAAGTTGTGAGGTCCAAATACCAGGCTATGAATTTATTCGACGTGATAGAAACAGACAAGGAGGAGGATGGGTTTTTATATAAAAACCTCGATTAATTTTGGAGTTCGCTCTGACTTGAATGTACCCAATCTTGAAAATTTATGTATAGAGATTCGGAAACCAAACTCCACGCCATTTCTGATAGCCACTTGGTACAGACCTCCTTGCTCCTCAATTGATTTATTTTTATATTACGAATCATTTCTTGAGAAATTAGATTCCCTCGGCCTAAAATATTATCTGCTAGGTGATTTAAACTGTAACCTGGCCTCTGCACAATATGATTTAAATACTCGACGCTTATGTGAAATTTCTGATTTATTTGGGCTTCAACAGCTTATAACTGAACCTACTCGCATAACTGAATCCTCTTCAACATTAATCGATTTAATTTATTCAAACTATACTGACAGGGTAGTCTGTTCCGGAGTCTCTCATATTGGTATCAGCGATCATAGCCTTATTTACGTTTATAAGAAATTATCTCTCGCTTGTCCTTTAAAAGGGAATTCGACCATTTCTTATAGAAATTTCCAACATTTTAATCGAGAGAGTTTTTTTAACGATATCGCTCAACAAGACTGGTCCTGTAATGTTTCTGAAGATCGAAATGTTTTGTGGACTGACTGGAAAACGATTTTTTTGGATATTGTTAATATTCATGCGCCACTCCGAACTAGACGTACTAGAACAAATAAAGCACCATGGATCAATTCAGAATCAAAGAAAGGCATACGTGATCGTGATGCTGCCAAAAGAAAAGCAATTACATCGAATGATCCACACGATTGGGAAAAGTACAAAAAGTTGCGAAATATAATAAACAATGACATCAAAACTTCTAAAGCATCTTATTATTCTAATGCATTTATTCAATCTAAGGGTAACCCTCGGAAAACGTGGCAAGGCTTTAATGAGCTTACATCCCGTCGTGTGGATAATACAACGGTGAAAGAACTGAAATTGAATGATACCATTATCTGTAATTCTAGTCAGCTTTCTAATGCTTTTAATGACCATTTTTCAACAATTGGGCCCAGACTTGCTAATGAAATACCGCCAACTGCTAATAATAATTCAAGTTATATCAATAATATAAATGTAAATAACAACAAATTCAGCTTCCCTTCCACTAACTGCAGTATTGTTTTCTCACATCTAAACAAATTATGTAGATCTAAAGCAACAGGTCTTGATAATATTTCTGCTAAAATTGTACGTGAATGTGCTGATCTTATTTCAGTTTCACTATGTGATCTCTTTAATAAATCTTAAGTCTCTGGCATACTTCCTGATGATTGGAAATGTGCTAGAGTTACTCCGTTGTTCAACGAAGGTGAGCCATCTGATCTGAATATTTATTAACCTATTTCAGTCATTTCCGTTATACTTAAAGTGTTTGAGAGGATTGTTTATGATCAGTTGTATAACTTTTTCACCAATGAAGAAATCATTTCTAATCATCAATCGGGTTTTCGCTCGTTACACCCAACTGTAACTGCCTTTCTGGAAGCTACGGATAATTGGGCCTTTAATATTGATCGTGGTAATGTTAATGCTGTGGAATTTCTCGATTTAAAAAAAGGCATTCGTCACCGTTGACCATGATATCCTTTTATCTAAAATGAACCTTTATGGATTACAAGGTACAGCTCTTGATTGGTTTAAGTCATATTTAACTAATCGTACACAGCGATGTCTCGTTAATGGTTCTCTTTCTAGAATCTGCTCATTTAAACGTGGGGTACCGCAAGGAACAATCCTTGGCCCCCTTTTGTTTCTTATTTATATTAATGACTCACCAAACTGCCTTACTTCGTGCCAGCCTAGGATGTATGCCGATGACACCCACATCACTTATGCTGGCGTTGATGTGAATTCAATACAGTTAGATCCGAATCACGATTTAGATAACCTAAACAAATGGCTTATTTCCAACTTACTTTGAACACTGCTAAACCTGAATTCATGCTAATTGGCTCCATACAAAAATTGAGTACTTTGTCGAGCCCACTTGAGCTCTCGATTAATAATGTTCCGATAGAACACGTTTCCTCTGTCAAATCGCTTGGAATATTTATTGATGAAAATCTAGGGTGGCAAACACACATTGATAAATTATCTAAAAAGGTCGCTTCCAGAATAGGAGCAATAAGAATAATTAGACCTTTTGTCCCTCCACATATCCTCCATTATATATACAACGCACTAATTCAATCTCATTTCGATTATCGCAATCGTGTCTGGGATAATTGTGGTAAAACATTATTCGACAGGCTACAGAAGCTTCAGAGCCGTGCCGCTCGCGTTTTAACCTTCTCTAGCTATGATGCTGATGCTAACCGTTTAATTAGATAACTCGATTGGAAAGACTTGAGCACTCAATTTCAAATACAGAAAGCCATAATGGTATACAAGTCTTTGAATGGTCTTGTTCCTGAATATTTATCATCTAAATTTGTTAAACGAAATGAAACGCGTTACTCCCTGAGGGACTCTGTTAACAAACTATTTGTCCCGTTTCCGCGAACTAATTTCATGAAAAACAGCTTTACTTATAGCGGAGCAGTTCTCTGGAACAGCCTGCCCTGTCATGTGAGAGAAGCTAAATCTCTTAGTCAATTTAAAAGATTAGTTAATGTTCATTTTTAATGTTAGAGTACTAGTATACACGGCATTCATGAAAAACAGGTTTTAGTTAGATTAGTTGTAGTCAGGTATTGAATTTTGTTTAGGATAGTTAGGTTATTTCTGATTTTTATACTCCTGATGAATTTTACCGTGTTGAAATAAAGATTTATTGATTATTGATTATTATTGATTGATTCAATTAAAACCCAGAGGTGTTTCAATTTGAATATTTTGTCAAAACCCTCCCAGCACATTCCGAAGGGTCGGCTTTACTTTAAAAATGTCTGCTTTTCCATCCAGTTGTTCCTTGCATGAAAAACTACAGAATCATTGTGGATCCAGCCGAGACAAGCAGAGCTTTGTTTGGCTTTCTGAAAGCAACTCAAATATATCGGCGCATTTGGCGAGCTGTCGCTTATCAAAAGGCGGCGATATAAGCCTTGGGAAAAGAGCGGGTATTCGTGGCTCGTCAGCGATCCAGTTTGCGTGCTTGCCTATCTGCCCAAGTTTTATTCCCGGGGTTTATTAGGAACATTTTGGCGTGCGATTTTGTTCTTGCGGCAAAAAGTGCAGATAGCTAGGTATATAGATGCAACCACAAAATCATTGACATAAATTCTCTCATTCTTGAAATAGGATAAACATAGATTGCATTAAATATTACAGGTAATCCTCGAGATGGATGGTGAGCAGGTGGAACCACATTGGGCTGGTGTTACCTAAGCGTTGTATATATCAATAAATCTTGACTGCAAATTGATTTGTATAGTTTCTCGAAGAATGATGTCTCATCGATACAGCAGTTCTTGTGCTTCCATATCCTCTCCAATCACTTCAAAGAAAGCTCCAACGGCAATCCTGACTCTAAAGACTAATCTACTTGCGTTTGAAACTAGACTAACCAGGTAAAAAGAAAACGCACACTGACACTCGATACATCCATACCTTTAATTCACGTGTTTTTCAGAGATTCTGATTTTATTCATACATACAAGAACTGTAACGCTTTAAATTGAGCGTAGAATGAATATTGACTATATACCTTGAAATGAACAACTGTCAGTCACGCAAAACAAACACTGCTATAGCACATCGTGGAAAAGAAAAATAGTTCAAGAGGTTTCATTCAAAATACCAATAAATGGATAGATCTTCTCTAAAATATGGATAAATGGCCAGAAATATTTACCTTGTGATTATTATTGTATTTCTAAAAGAGTTCGGTTCAGAAATGTGTCTATCGGTCTGACGGCTTTGTTTAGTTTCGATTGAAATCCGTGAATATTAGGGAAATCGCGGAGCTCTGTATGGCACGCAGCGTAGAAAGCCCACAAATTTTTTCCATACATTAGTATATTGGTGTTAGTACTTTTGAGTTAAAATAGACTTGACCCTTAGTCAGGTCCCACTTTTGTGAGAATAGGCTTTAACTACATGTATGTCACGTTTAATGCATTCTTAAGTTTAGGAGGAGGCATTTTGAAAAAATTGTAACTCAGTCCAAAATTGTCAGAAAAGAAACATTAAACATTTAAATTGTTATTGACAAATGGAACTTTAATGTGTAAAATATTCAAGCTGTTTGAGCAAAGAATGACGTTTTGGCAGCACCGGCAATGTATAGATGAATTGTAGTGTCCCAAATAGTAAATTTGGTAGTTTTGAGGTCACGTTGTAAACCGTCTCGCCAAGAACGAAAAAAATCGCATTGAGCTCAGTTAATGTGATATTTGTTTATGGGATATGATGATTGATGTTCATAGAAAAAATCAGCGAAATCGGCGAAAAAGCCGAAATTTGCCTTATCCGTTCTTGCGCGAACAGCCTCTTAATATTTTGACTAACCCCATTTCACTTTATTACATACCTCAAGTTTGCTACAGACACACCATAAGCCAAATCGATTTTCGGTCCGTGTCCGCCATTTTTGTGGTTTCAGCTTCAGTTTTTGGTTCTTGGAAGGAAAACACAGGTTTTTAATACTGTAAATCAGAAGAACAACTTCTAAGGAAAACTCGGCTGTTTAAAAAGTCAGTGAGTTCATTGCGAAGAAATTCCTGTTCGAGATTGTGTGAAGGCGAAAACATGTGCGATCGCAAAGTGAGTCTAGTTTGTGGTTCTTGGGAGGAAAACACAGCTTTTGAATACTGTAAATCAAAAGAAAAACTTCTAAGGAACACTCTGCTGCTTAAAAAGAGGAAATCAATGAGTTTATAGGGAAGAAATTCCTGTTCGAGAGTGTGTCAGGGCGAAACATGTGCGATCGCAAACAAGATCTGCAAATCATCACATGAGCTGTAGACGTTCTCGGAAATTTTTGTGGGCTCCTCGGAATCCACTTTACAAAATACTACAGTTTTGAATGTGAATTTTACCGAGCATTATGTTAAATTGATCGATTTGCCATACTTCAAATAGCTTTGGCGAAATTTTCCAGTCGAGAAATTGTGCTTTATAATAGTGACTCGCAATTCGCTTGGATCACTTCACGTAGCTTCACTTGAGGCGAAAATTGTACGAATTTGTTTTTTTAGGCGTGAACACAGGTCTGTCTGAATATATATATTTTTTCAATTAAAAAAGCTTATTGTTTGTTTAGCTGTGTCTTGATTTACGGAATTTCTTGTGACCATGCGATCTTATGTAAACCATGGGAGAGCCAAACCATATCTATTACTGTTCCCATTGTATTAAAGTGTAAACAAACTATCAAATTACGCTGCACATTTTGGCACTGACTAGAACTGTTCATTAACCCCTCTGAATTTTTAATAACTCATCTTTTATACTGCAGTAGACTGCAATATTCCACAACCAAATGCAGTCATAGAATGCCTTTTATTTATGATGATTTTGTTTTGGTTTGCACTGCTAACGAGACAGAATTAGAACTCTAGAGCAATGTATCGCTTATTTGCTTCTAAAAGTTTCTCTTGGACCGCATGTTTAGCATTTTTGTGGTCGCTGACTTACTAAAGATCATAGTTTGAAACCTACCTGGAGGACTTGAGCTTCGCTAACGCTTGGTCTATAACGTACACGTAAATAAAAGTGAGAAGTGATCATCGCAGTGAATTTTCCAATTTATGCAACTGGAAATTAGAAGCCTGAAAAAAAATTCAGGCTTCAACGGGATTCGAACCCGTGACCTCCGCGTTACCGGTGCGATGCTCTACCAACTGAGCTATGAAGCCACACATTGGGAGCAAGGTCAATTGTAGGTTCCCATTTTTCCCGTGAGAGGAGTGAAACGATGTAAAGTATATGAAATAATTCATATAGGAACTGCGGATGTAGATGAAAGTGAGAAGTGATCATCGCAGTGAATTTTCCAATTTATGCAACTGGAAATTAGAAGCCTGAAAAAAAAATTCAGGCCTGAATTTTTTTTTTTCAGGCTTCTAATTTCCAGTTGCATAAATTGGAAAATTCACTGCGATGATCACTTCTCACTTTCATCTACATCCGCAGTTCCTATATGAATTATTTCATATACTTTACATCGTACACGTAAATAGTTATACACAAAACTTGTGTGATCGCTAGAGAGATACCTATAACGGCAGTCCAAAAATCCCCCTTTATCACTTGGAAAATAACCTCCCTACAAATTTGCAACCCCACTAACGTGTAACATACACCTATCGAAGTTACCCCCAGCTTTGCAACTTTTTCATAAATGCACAAAAAGGTAGTCAATAAATATGAAGGTAGATCCTGGTCAAAATGTTCGACTCGTCGTTTTGTTATGGCGTTTCATCGTTTCCGCCCGCCGATACTTCTAGTCGAGTCGTTGTTTTCCGAGTTCGACTAGTCAAATTGCCAGTTCGACTCGGCGTTCTAAGAAGTCGACTCATCGCTTCGTGAGTTCGTCTCGTCATCTTGTCAGTTCGACTCGTCGTTTTACGAGTTCGACTCATCACTGAGCATATCGGTTCGTCGTTGATTGTTGTTTTGCCGTTTCGTCATGGCGTTTCATCGTTTCGTTATGTCGTTCCGTCGTTTCAACTCGTCCATTCCGAAGTGTTACTTGATTCCATGCACTTATACATGACGTATTTATCGGTAATTTGCTCTCTGCCGACTGAAAATGGATTCTTTGAAGAGATACCTACGCCACAGCATAGAATTCGTCTTGAATCGAGTGAATGATCGTTTTCATGAAAGTGAGAATGGAATTGGGTATCTAGTAACACACCTTGACAAGGGGAAGGGATGATCTTATACTGAAGAAGAACTATGCAAGGACTGATGCTTTTTTAATAGGATTGTTGATACATGGAATGTGTTACCACTTTCTGTACGGCAAGCTTCAAGTATCTCTAGCTTTAGAAGGGGAGTAAGGGATTTCCTATCTTCTAGAATTATGTGATTGATTATTTCATTTTTTTATATATTTATATTGTAATAATATTTATTTAGTTAATTTTTATCTTTAAATTATAACGGTCCTTGGGAGGGTGTCTTTAAGTGGTCTGCCTTGTATGGGGTCTCCGACTCTTTTGTAGGCTATCCTTATGGCTCTGCCTATCTTCTCTCTTCCTCTCGCTCTTCCTTCCTTTAACCCTAATCTCTTTATCTTTCTCTCTGTTTTCTTTTCTTTCTTTGTTTTTCTTACTTAGCTTATATAACTTATATTATGTTACCACTCCTATTTAATTCCCTGTATAAACTTCTTTTCTGCCATTAAAATTGTAATAAAGACAGAGTTTTGTATATTCGTTATTTCAAATTCACCCTCAGCTGGAATGTTTGTTGCAAGGAGCTCATCAAATGTTTGTTGTTCTTGGTGATGATGACAACTCATTACAAAGGCGGTTGTTTAAGTTTACAGGATGCAGGGTCGTCCCAGCATGGACATTCCTAGAGAATTTCTGGAACAATACCTTGAGAACAATTTTACTCCTGAACAAATTGCTCGACTTTTTTGCGTGTCTTCCAAGACGATCCGATGACGTATTATTGACTATCAACTCCGCTTTGAAAAACACAGTTCTCTAACCGACGCAGAATTGGATGATCTTATGTAAGTATCAATTCTTCCATTATCATATTTGGGGTTCCAATGCCTGCATTATATTCATTCAGGCTGAATGCTATTTCCAGGAGCTTACAGAGTATCATGATAAGTGAGGGATTAACAATACCCCTTAATAACATTATCAATTTCAAACGTTCAAAAAAAACTCGTAGCTCTACAAATTAGGTCGTCAGAACTTCTGAGCTTTTGAACAAATTGATAGGCAAGGCGTTAGGAACTGACATCAACTTAGAGCCTCACCCCTTCCCCTTTCAAAAATCGATCATCAATCTACCATTGTGTTGACAACATAATTTGTTATAGAGCACACTGTATTACAATGAAGCTGATTCATTCCTTATCCACTTACATGGAGAATCCTCAGAAAGTGTATTGTCCTTTTTTACGTACTTATCATGAAGCATCAGGCTATATTAATTTTATTCAACAGCCTTGGATACACGTGTATTTGGAATGATACAAATGGGATGATATGTTCTAACCCATATCAAGTGGCCAGAAATTTTTCAAGAATGTAGTATTTTGGCAACAGCTATGAAAGAGACTTTACTCTGAGCTACAGCTGCTGTTTTGCTATTCATTGATATTTGTGTTCCACAACGTGTGCTAATATCTATCCAACCCCTGTAATGAAGCAGTCCACCCCTGTAAAGTGGCCTCCTGGCATTTACCTAAGGGACTGCTGCTTAATTAATGGTGGTTCAACAAATTTCTTTCTGTCATAGGACTGGTTTACTTTGCCTAGGTGGCCCTTGCATAGTATCCACACTGTAAAACATACATGTAGCATCACTTTCTTTCATTGAAAATCTGCACTACATTTCTATCGACTAAAAACACGGAGTCATCGGTTTGACTCCCAATAGCTACAGTACGGGGGAAACTAAGATATTTTCTTCTGAGTATTGGTGCTCCAATATTTCTTTTCTTTAAGTTATATGCCTGTGGCATTGGCTGAAAATACATTATTAATACGTGTAATTACATGTATAAAAATATAAATCTGCAAATATTTCAACTAAAACATACATCAAAAAACCTTGGGTAACAAATAACACCTGATCAAGAGGTCATTATTGCTAATTTGTAGAGCTATGAGTTGTTTTGAACGTTTGAAATTGGTAATGTTGTTAAGGGGTATTGTTAATCCTTCACTTATCATGACACTTTGTTAGCTCCTGGAGCATGTTGAAAACTGAATACATTAAGTTGCTGCGAGCAATAAACACACACTATCTGGATACGTGCGTGACAATGCAAGTGCATGTGATTATTATACACTAAGGTGCAGATGAATATGCAAGTGACTATCACATGGTGTAACACATTCAGCCTCATGTAAGCACATGAATTTTATGCAGGCATTGGAATCCCAAATATAATAATGGAAGAATTCATATTTACATAACATCATCCAATTCTGCGTCGGTTAGAGAACTGTGTTTTTCAAAGCGGAGTTGATAGTCAATGATACGTCGTTGGATCGTCTTGGAAGATATGCAAAAAAGTCGAGCAATTTGTTCAGGAGTAAAATTGTTCTCAAGGTATTGTTCCAGAAGTTCTCTAGGAATGTCATGATGAGCTTAGCTCGACTCAGGAATGTGGGTCCCCGCTGCTTAGGTAATTTTTTTTACCTAAATCTAAGTAGGAATTGTAACAAGAACCACTCTAATAAAGCAGAACAGAAACACCAAGCGAGAGAAAGGTGTTAATCCGGACACGTTTGCTGAGCCCATTTTCGTCATCAAGTTGTAAAGGATGACAGATTTTTAAAAGACTTGATTGAAATTTATTTTCGCGTGACATGTATAAACTTCGTGATAATCGATAAATATCCAGAAGCAAGAACGAACAACATAAATGACTCAATTTAGAAACTTCAAAAAACATTTATTGGAGTACAATTTACAAGGTTAAGCATTACCCCATTATATATGGAAAAAATGTGGCATAAAATATCTCATACGCAATTCATCAGTTGACTCCATAAATTTACTTTGTATGCGGCATCGAAATCCGACTTGTTTTTGCCTAATTTTTACTGGCATTTTAAAACAAAACGTTTCTAACTTTTAAAATGTTACTCGATAACTGGAAAAATTCCACAGCATTACACTTTCATTAAACAAATGCGAAAAACCGAATGCGAAAAATTAGTGTCCCACACTGTTCGCTTTGTTAAGTTCTTTGATTTAATTTTCGAATGAAAATGTAACAACCGTTCATCAAAAAAATTACCTCAAAGTTCATTCTAATTGAAAACGAATTCAGTGAGCTGTGGCCTAGATACAGCGTTCTCTGACAAAGCCAGATTCTTCAAAAACGAGCGTTTCGCGCCCAGGTTTAAAAGTGCTTTCTGACAGACAAATTCTATCAATCTACCGAACGAATATACATTGCTGGCATTCGATGCGGTTGCTTGGCCAGAAACGATTTCAGGAGCAATGTGCGGGTAGGTTTGTCGATAAATCTTCTGCTCCGATTTTGACAGCGTCTTCTTTGGCTCCGGCGAGTCGATCTTCGTACTTTTGCCAAAGTCTATGATGACTGCATTGTACTGCCTGGCATACCTTCTCTCTAACACCACATTGTTCGCTTTTAGGTCATTGTGTAAATACCCTTTACAGTGAATGTGCTGTAGTGCTTCGGCGACATTGTCTAAGACACTCATCAACTCGTTGTTGTCCAGTTTCTTCTTTGAAGCGGCCCGCCACACCGTTAAACTGTGTTCTTTGGTTCCGAGAAACTGTAGAACAACACCATAGGGAACTGTTTTAGTTTGGACGCCAAACAGAAATGGTAATCCTTGGTGGTCCCCTAAATTGGCAATAACGTTTGCCTCGTGCAAGACCTCGCTTTTCAGCTTCTCGTCTTCTCGCCCGTTACGGCCCCGAAACTCTTTAACTACCACCGTCGAATCTTGTATTGGGCAATTTGGCACCCTCCAAAAGTTCCCGAACCAATTGTCTTTCCCAAGGGTTTAATGCTCTTCGGATCAATTTCCAGGAAAAACCTCTCACTCTCCGCAGCTTTGGGTCTCTTGCCAAGCGCATTTTTGCTTCGTGCTTCTTCCATTTTCTCGGCCTGTTCTACAGTGGTCGCTGTACAATTTCCAACCAATTGAAGCGCCTTCGAAGCCTGGATTCCACTGCACTCCGCTTCAGCGTCTTCGTGGTTCTCATCCTCTACTTGTCGGGATTTCTTGGCTAGTGGTTCTGGGGTTTGATCTATCTCCATTTTGTCAGCCTTCGCCGCCGCACAGTTCTTCACGAGATCGTCATGGTTTCGGTTACGCACTTCATTCTGCTCTCTCTTCCTCTCCGCCCTTCTTCGTTTCTGCTGTTTCCTTAGATTTTTTAAAATAGAGCCGTCTATCTCTCTCTCCAGTTTCGTCTGCATCCACCATCGTGCACGAGAATCTCTCTAGTCTAAGAGACGTAAGCGTCAGTTAGAATTAACTCTGGTTTGCAGCACTTCCTGTGACAAAAACGTAATGCTGTGATTGGATAATTGAAGGAAATTACGAAAACCATAAACTATTTGACACCAACAATAGGCTTACACAATATTAGTATTTGTGTTAAAAAAATGGCGCCATACAAGACACACTGTGATAATTCTGATAAGAAATTCACTACTACAACTGCGTTGCTGAACCACAGAAAATCGAGGCATCACTCCGCGAGGCGAGTGAAACAACTGCCATTTTACGATGGGGAAACCATAATATCAGTGCCAAAGTCATACATAGGATCACCGAGTGCGATGCTTTTTCGCGATTACAAGTTGTGGCTATCTGGTGTAGCTGAAAGTATGACATCGACTTTACACCCTAAAGTATCAGGTAAATGAAGATCGTTTATGAAATGACCGACTATGACAATGCTTTTTTAATAAAATTTTATCACATTTTTAATTAAGCAGACCGTCCCCGATTCAAACACGCGAACGTGACTCATGAAAGCGTCACGCCATCTTGTTTCGCTTCTTATGAAGTCCTACATTTAGGTAGTCCTATCAATGATTTTCTGGTCTCTTTCGCTTTCTGTAAATCGTCGCCCTTCGAGGACCATTTCGGAAAGCGGCGAAACGAGGGAGGCACAAAGTGCCCAAAAAGAGATAAATTACTGTTATGAAAGCTGGTTGATGAGCCCTCGTGCGACTTTCCTCTATGATTTTTCAGAAGCGCGAAAAGACAACCCAACGCTTACTAATCGGCTTACTAATTGTATTAATTACTTATTGCAAATGAAGAACGAAATTTTTAAAAACGTACTTGGGTCTTAATTTATTTCTCATCTGGTCATTTCAGACCAAACGTCCCCTACAATCTTGTATAATCCCAGGGTTCGGGCTTAAAAGGAGGATTATACGGTAAGACAAAAAAACTTTAACACAAGACGTCAAAGATTGCCCTAAAAAAAATCCTAAAAATAGCTATCCCCGCTTTTAATTTGCTTTGCATTTTTTCTTTAGTGTATTGAACGCAGGAAAGTGGATGAAGGTCGAACGATTCAACTGCCCTGTAGACTTCCTGAAACTGATGTTAACCAATCTGACCAGTGCATTTGTAAACAAAGTTGGCGAACGCCCTCACTGGAGACCTCCAGTATGGAAAAGGACTGCGAGAAAAAATTTCCTGGAAGTGCTTTGAGATGGAAGAGGTTAATGCTGTCTTTCAGAGCAGTTTGAGACCTTTAGTCATCAACAAGTCTTTCAATGGAGAGCAAGAAGGGGCAGATATGGGATTGCTGAGTGAAGCCTCAGCCATTGCCCTTGCAAAGGCAAAGGCAAGGAAAAGCAATAACAATTATGCAAGTCAACAGCCGACATGCCGAGCATCTTTGGTAGTGGGCTTAGGAGAAGAAAGGGCTACACGTTAGTTCGAGGTAATTTGGTGGCCGGATATGTACTCGAATCAGCAGCGAGGGAAACTCACCCTTCGTTATTATGTGGGAAAAGTTATGTTTCCAAATTGATCACATAACAGCAAGCAATTTTACGTAAAGTTAACGTAGCAGACTGATCCAAGCTCTCAAGTTGTTTGAAAAAACATTCAGGACTTCAAAGCATATTAACGTCGGCCGATTTATTTTTATGTAATACTATACATGTAAATGTTTTTTAGACCTACTCAGTGGCCTCAAAGTAAGATCCTCTTGATTTTGAACACATATTGTCCGCAATTATGAAAGAGGTCTAAAGCACATGTTATACATTGGTTACATATTCCAAAGGCAAAGTTCACAGTTTCTTAGTAATAGCTCTAGAAATGATCCATGTTTGTAAGTTAAAGTGCTACTATGACGAAATTCGCGTCTTTCAAATCTAAGCCATTTTAAAACATAAACACGTAGTCTGTACGAGAAGAAGAGTGCTGTTTACTACTTTCAAATATCTCTTTTTGTTCCAGAGACATTCAAGTTATTAAAATATGCAAATTAGCTAAGTGATGACGTCATATCAACCGAACTTTAATCAAATATTATGAAAAAAGATATCTCAGCCAATTTGTATCAGAAATGCTTGAGTCTTTGCAGTGACATTGTTCTAGGTGCGCTCCACAATATGAGCTCATCAGTTTTGTTACCGTGGCAACATACTAGGTTCCAGTCCTCCCTGATACTTAAGGCTTTGCTGGCCACCGTTGGCGTTCTGTTTTGATATTTGCCAATGGTACCTCATCTGCATGATCCAGCCAACGTATAAATATGTTAGGTCGAGTTCGTGGCCTTGTTAAATGTTTTTCAAGCTGAAAATCACTAAAATATTGAAATCAGCTTGGAGGGGACTGGAAAAGAGTGAGTTGCCATGGGAACCAAATTTTTTATAGCTGTAGGTGTATTGCCTTCAGAACTATTAGCCTACCAGATTTCAATGGTCTCTGCTGTAAATTGACTGAGATAGCTCTATTTATATACTTGACGTTATATTGAGTTGATAGTGTGACATCATCAGTCCTCTCATTTACATATTTTACACATTTTTCAAAGTTAAATATCTCCGAAACCAGTGCAGATATTTAGAAACGGTAAACGGTGTTTTTAATCTTTCCTAGTATTCTATGTGATAAACCTTAAAATTCAAGAGGTAAAAATTTGATCACAGTCTGTAGCACTTTAAAGTATAACTATTATTAGTATTGCTTTTCATGCAAAATTGTTGTATGCAACTTAATTGCGGCCGTCTTCAAACTACCATCAAAATATATAAACTAATATCATATCTATAAGAAATTAAGAAGAACTGATTAAAACAAGGCAAATTATACTCTGTATTACCAAAGTCAGTATTCCTTTCACAAGCAAATTAATGCCCCAACCTATTGGTTAAATTAAACACAGGCAAATTAATGCCCCAATGTATTCGTTAAACTAAACACAGGCAAATTAATGACCAGTGTATCGCTTTAATTAAACACAGGCAAATTAATGCCCCAGTGTATTGGTTAAATTAAACACAGGCAAATTAATGCCCCAGTGTATTGCTTAATGTAAACACAGGCAAATAAATGACTCAGTTAATCGCTTAAATAAAACAAAAGCAAATTAATGCCCCAGTCTATTCCTTAAATTTAACAGAGGCAAATTAATGCCCCAGTGTATCGTTCAATGTAATCGCAGGCAAATTAATACCACAGTGTATTGGTTAAATGCCAAAACTTTGAAGTTCTCTTTGGTAGAGTTCCAAAACCATGACTTGTCTAAAATTTGGGATGTTGTCAGGCATTGGATGGCTCAGCACTAAACACCTTGCATACATACAAAGAAAGACTCCACAATCATAGTCGTTTTGCTGCTGGGGAAGGCCTGTAGGCGTGTTGTAGTAGAAATCCCAGTGACTGGCATCTACGTTGCTGTCCAGCTCTGGAAGCAACCTCCACATCTTGTTGATGGCTCTTTTAGCTGTTGGCTTGACAAACCCTCCCGCCAAGCTATCAAGCACCAGTATTTCATGATCTTTAGGCAAAACAACAAGCAGGAACCAGTGCTGACTGCCACGTGGGTTGCAGGGCACGAGAACAATGTCTTGCTTTATCGGGGGTGCCTTGCCTTGCGAATTTCTTGAGCTGGTTTTCTCTCTACTACCCTCTCAAAACGTTCCCATCCAAGATATTCCTCCTTCTTGCCTTCCAGTGTACCTGTTTCGCTAACACTTCAAGATATCCTTCGATAGTAAAGTTTGTAAGGTACTTTTGTGCCGATGTTGGCCGACAGCCCCTTAGAGCAAGATGATCTTCTTTGTCGATGAGCCTGCCACCTTCAAAACGCATTTCACCCTCAACCAAGTGAGCAACAAAGGCAGATAGGTTATTTGAAAGAACACAGCTTGCTGAGATGTTGAATTAAACCAATTTATTTAAAGGGATACCATGTTGTACATGTAGCTGACAAGCAGCCCTGTCTTGTTGCTGTTTCATAGCCGTTAAAACTTCATTCCCTGAAAGCTGTTGGGTTGGCGACATGAGCTTTAAAGAGTGGAGCTTGGCAACAAATGGCTGCACTGGTTGGGGTGGCAACAAGAGCTTTGCAGGGAGGACCTTTGCAACAGAGGGCTGCTTCTGAGTGGCTGAAGAAGCAGCTTGAGGCTTTGTTGGTGCTGGCTTGTTGGTCCAGTCTGAGGCCATTGGAGGGGAGCCTGGATCCACTGTAGTAGCATCTACATCTAATGGGGTTATACCATCCAAAGCAGTTGGCTTTGCTTGGGCTTTGGGGTTAGTTCCATCTGCAAGTTGCTTTAGCAAAGCTGCTGAACTCAATAGCTTCGTAGATTTCTCTTGGCACATTGCCTTGTAAGAAGCCTCCCACTTGCCATGGTCATAAGTAAAACTCTTCCGTGGATCTGAACGTTCTGCAATTATTGTCCCATGGTCTGATGTGTAAATGTAATTGAGGAAGTCACCCCCAAAGAGCTTTGTGAAAAGACCAACAATCATGTCAATCCAAACCTCATCCTCGTGAGACCAACTGACTTTTTTATCTCTTGATCATCCACAACTTCGAAATGCAAATCGTTTTCCTTAAAAAGACAAACAAAAGTCCATAGAAAGAAGGTCAAATTTACAATTAATAAAGATGCTCTTAAATATCAAATGCAAAAATCATCTTGTTAAGAGTTTATTAATAAATGACACAGATGGGTCTTTTGATACCTCAAGGAAGGGTTGGGTGATTCAACCAGTCATGCCTTGGGCAGTTGTAGAAGTTCAAAGCTTACAATATCAGTTTACTACACATGGATGATGATTGTTGTTACTTTTTACTATGTTGTTGTTAGTTGTGGCTTTTGCACTCATAATGAAGTAGTATGAGCCTTTGAGGCCTATAGGTGTATGCTAAGTGTTTTTCTTACCATTTACTTTACACTGTTGAGCTTCAACAAACTGGTATCTGATCCAAAGCAGTGTCTCTGCATACCAATGAGTGAGAATTTGGTTGACTGCAAAAACATAAGCAAATTGCATGTATACATGAGCTCTGTGTGTACAAATAGGAAGCTTAAGCATCGACGACGAATGAGACGACGACGATGGAAGTATGACATCATGGCTGTAAAAGACTGGGTAGCGGGTTTCATTCTCGGCGGGAAAAATAAAAACTTAAGCAAAAGCCCCAAAATGCAAACGACGACGGCCTTAAACCTCTCGTTCTAATATGTCGTTTAGAGATATGCGTACTCTTCTTCTCCTGATGCAAAATGATGGTGCGATTGATGATGAAGAATTCATATTACTGTAGCTTCGAGCAAACTATCCATTTCTGAAATTTCCACATGAACTCCTGACGCTTTCTCCTCGTCCCGTAATTTTTTGGCTTGTTTTGCAGTCAAGAGAGAGTACCTGTCACGGACAGCTCTGGCAGAGACTCTCAACTTTGGCTGGTCAATGGCATTCAGCCGCTGGGCAATAGCTTCCCAAACCTTTCCCCTTTCCGAGTTCCTCGGTTTGAAATTAAACGGTTCCGAGACAAGAACTTCACGACACATGATGACATGGTGCTCCGTTGACCACTGAAAATATTTGTTCCTGCTCGATAATAGAAAAATAGAACTTTAGGGCCAAATTTTTAGCAATCTTAAGCAGCAATTTCTTTCACTAATAGCTGATGTAAGTTAGTGGCAAACTACCGAAGAATGACATCTGCAAAGCCCTGATACTTACCCTTTCTTCGAAGTGTCTTAATGCGAAGAAGCCATGTTGGATTTCCTGGAAAAATACACTCGTAATTGACGCGTTCACAGAATAAGTTATAAATAACAAAACCCGATAAAAACAGGCTTTATCAACCAATAACGAATCAAATAATCCATACAAAATAAAGGCAGAGTATACACCGAGTTTTCGCGAGTTTAAACAGGTTAAATTACTTTCTTTTTCGAGAGAACGTCAACTCAGTCAAAATTCAGTCGTCGACGTTCGCACGACGACGGCTTGACTGAGACTGACATGCGCAGTTCATTCAAAGCATCAGGAATTTACTTCCGGCCGTCGTGGTCCTGTTATTCGTCGTCAATGCTTAAGCTCCCTATTCTTGAAAACTTTACAAATCCACTCAAAAGTTGAGTGCACACCAAGATCACAGTAAAGGCATGAAGAGTCATCTATATCATATTTCACTTGACTGGAAAGAGATTTACTGATTACCTTTTAGGGTAGCTTAATCAAGTCCAGGTCGCCAAAAGTTCCAGTATAAGGTTTTGCATAAGTATTTTCCAACAAATAAGTTTCTTCACAAAACTATCACATGTATTGTTTAACCTCCACATGAAGAGCATCACAAATTGTGCTGACCCAGGGGTTTCTATAAGAGCAGGCAACTGACCGGCGAAATTCGCCATCTATATCAAGCAAATTGACCTAAATTCGCCGCCGACTTTCTCCCAAATTAATAAAATTAGAGTAAAATTGAATTTCCATTAGCTGCCTACTTTGCAGTTTTTGCCGTCTGCTTTAATAACTTATTGAAAACTCTGCTAACCTACTGTGATTTCTTTGTGTGTTTGTTTCTTTGTTTGTTTGTTTTTTTTGTGGGGGGGGGGGGGGGGGGAAGGCTTTTAAAGAGATAAACACATAATATGTTGAAATCTAAGAGAATATAATTATGATACAGTAAGGGAACTCACTAGATTGGCCTTCTGAAGAAGAGTCATGGCTGGTAGCACGAGAGTAAAGCATCCTTTGCTCCTTTTGGGATGCATCAAATCCTTGGTTTGAGTAATTACGGAAGGAGCCATGTTGTCTGAACAACATTGCACTATGGTCCAGTCTCCCATACCAAGTGTCACCCCAAAAAGATGGCGCAGGAGAAAACCCCACAGTTTGCACTACAACAGGAAAGGTGAAATTTTAATTATGATATGTATTCTGAAATTCCAGAAATGCAAACTTCATGCTAAAATAAGATAATTATTTCATTGAGATTCACCACGATGACTGATTGAGAGATTTCATATCTTCATGGCATTTTGAAAACAATTTTTACCTTGCAATAATTGTGTGCAGACCTCCTCAATTGTCCTCTTCTTGAATAAGTAGGAAAATCGAAAAAACACATTTTCATCATTAAAACAAGATAGTTCTACTCTAGATATATTATACAGACCTTGACATCATGGATTTCGATTTGCTCCTGTTCATTTTCCTCAAAAACTTTTGTACGAATAACATGACTGATGTCTTTCCAATCCTGAAAAACCTTTATGTGATGCCAAAAAAGAAGACAACAGGAAACTTAGAACATTAATATGAAGTGACAATATCGTGTGCTCTTCTACTTGTTCATTTATTCCTTAGCAGCCAATTCCCTTTTAAAAGCTAAGGTATAAAGACGTGTAATAGTGCCATTCTTGTGGATTTGTTTATGCCTTTATCAAATCTCGTACAGATTGACTAACCTGTCGAAAATGATCCACCTGTAACTGTGCTGCTAGGGTTACCATTGCATCATGCTCTAGTCTGTTTTTTTTTTCTGTGAGGAATTGAGTTTCTTCTTCTTTTTTTGAAGTTTTGAGGATGAGGTACGCTGTTCAATTTCCAAAAAGTTTTGCTCAATCTCAGATTGAATATTCTCTTCTCTGCCATAACAATCCTCCAGAAACCTCTTGAGGACTGAAAAATAAATAAATACAACAATAGCATTAAATGGGATGCAGGTTTCTTGCGGAAATCTTTGACAGAAAACGCCTGTGACATTTTTAGGTGATGCTTATTTTTATATTGATATGCGGAGTAGCCACCTTTTAGACAGGGGAAAAAGTCAGTTGCCCTTTAAACCTCATGTCCTTTAATTGCTTTCAAATACTGCAAAAATTAGTAAAATGAATAGGAGGTTCAATCTTAAATATGCAGTTTAAAACCAGACACAATCATTGGATTGTAGAAAAGTTAACTTCCATATATACATATTCTCTACACTTAATGGAAACTGATAACAAGGGTGTGACAGTGAGGATAATGATGTTAATGCATTTGATCAAGCAACAAAACGAAGAAACAGCAACTCTCACCAATTTCGTGGACTCATGATGGGTGACATAACCAAGGACAACATTTCTGCGACTGTCAGGAATCTCTGCATAATATTGCTGGACGTTTTCCAGAGGCAATGACTCTTGAACAATTCTGTCAGAGTTTGCCAAAACTGCTCTTTCAGCATTGTAGTTTCAAAAGATGAGTGCATATATATCACACTTGAATAGTTTGTCAACAAAACATCAATTCTTCTCCACAGTTTTTATTTTCCTCTGCAATATCTGACTGAACAGAAAGGGTTTCTTTAGGCAAATGTAATGAAAAAATGTCAATGTATTTATCTGCTTTTATGAAGAAATAAGCTAAAAATTGTAGATTTTTAGTAAACTCAATGAGACCTTCAGGGCAATTTCACAAGAATACAGCTTGATTTCCAGACTACTAACATGTTTTTTTTAGAAAGGCTCGATAAAAAACTAGAGGTCACCAATTGGGTTGCCCCATTTAACAATAATGCGATTTCAAAACAAAAACAAACAACTGCATTGAATCAATTAAGGGTGGAAATGGTCCTTTAATATACTGAAAATTTATAGTCTTCCCCAGCTATTTCGTCAGGAAAATACCCTAGGGTCTTATGCATCTCACAAGATTTATTTGATATACACTCGATTGCAAAAATGTTGACACCTAAAAAGCATAAACCGTGAACGATGAGACCCAATGGCTTTATGGGTATAAGTGCATTTACTACATCTATTTGCATAATATTCTATTCTCGTGCGACAGTTGATGACCAAAATTAATTACACGTGATGAATGATGGAAACTGTCCAAGCTTTCCTTAAACTGTCCAAGTTGGCCAGCAAGGGCCAATTTGAGTGATATACAATTCGCGATTTGCCTAAGTTTAAATCAGTCAATGATCTTAAGCAATATTTTGTAGAAAATTATTCGGAAGAAATAAGTCAGCACTGTATTTTTTATTGTAAAGAATGAGAATGGTAAATTATTGATTATGGAAATGAGGTTATTGTTTAAACACTACCCACAAATCCGTTGGGTCTCATCGTTCACGTTTTATGCTTTTTAGGTGTCAACGTTTTTGCAATCGAGTGTATTGTTGAAATATAATTCTCAACCTCATTAATAAATCATCAAGAGAAAACGAAGAAAATCACTACCGTGACCGTTGTTTGGATATGTGATCCTAATTACCATAAAATTTTCCCAGCTTTAGCCTTGAATTTCTCCAAGAATTATTGATCATTTGAGAAACCATATCAAACACTCGAAAGTGTGTTTCATCAGATATCCAAAAGCCTTGAAGTTGTTTAAAAAACTCGGCTGCGCCTCGTTTTCTCGACCTACTTCTCGGTGTTTGGATATCTGATGAAACACTCTTCCTTGTGTTTGATATATTACATGTGATATCACTGGCAACTTGTTTTGACATAGATGAGGACTATGTTATTATATGCAAGCCACCAGTCATGCAAAGAAATAAAACACTCACCTGACATGGAGCTCACATGGATGTTGCTTTTGGTAACTGCTGTCTGTTGACCAGTATGCAACTTAACTTGTATACGGTCACAGCATCTGGTGTTTTCAGGGCCATAATCTGCAACAGCTTCATTACATGTCTTCAAAGTTCCAATGTGATGAGAAAACAGCCCTAGAGAACCTAGTAGCTGTTCCGTGTTTCTCATTACTTGATAAAGTGAGCAGAGCTGTACATGTATGTGACACAACTCTTCATCAAGTAAGAACTCGAGATCATCTCTCAATCCCGTCCACCTAGAAATATTCCATTATCTTATTAATTAATTAATTAATTAATTAATAATATAATAATTCCTTCATATTTTTTGTCCTTCCACAACATTTTGCATGTTTAACACAGTGTGTAGCCATTTTTACAAACCTCATCTGAGAACATTTTTTAGCCCCTCCATTAAATTATTAGCCCTAGAACCCCTTGCGAAGTTGTATAAGCCCAGGGCTTACAGGTGGCAGTTTATGGTATTCAAATTGATCAGGTCTAAAGACATATGCTCTGTTATATCTGATGAAGACATTAGAAAATACAGTCGAACCCGTATATAACGGCTCTGTATTAAGCGGCCACCCTTCAAAGTTTTCAAAGTCCCGATTGCTTGCTCATACAAACGCTGTATTTGTTACCTGTATTAGGCAGCCACCTCTATTAAGCGGCCGCGGCCACCCTGTAGCAGTCCTATGTTTGTCTTTCTTTGTCATTTTTACCTGTATTAAGCGGCCACCCTTGAATGGAAACTAAGCCATATGTTATTTTATGCGGTATTTTATTGTGTTTAAAATGCGATCCAGCATCACTATAAAGAAATAACATGTACAAAGCTACTGTAAGCTGATTATCGGCCGTTTAATATAGTTAACGCTTCTCAGATGTCCGCAATGTGCTGAAGTACAGTACCATATTACGGACGCTAAAAAAAGTTTTTTTATGAATATGCTTCACTCTTTAGCAAGAAATTCCTCTTTAATTAACTTGTTCTTCAGCCATGTGACATTGAACATTGAGCGTAACAACTATTAAATGACGGAATGGGATATTTTGTTGTGAACTGTAAGTCATAGAAATAGAGCACTGTATACCGTAGGAGAGTAGAGGACAATTTATTGTATAGTACTTTTACACAACTACTTTTACTACTTGTAACTTTACAGTATAATATACGTAACATTATGTTACGTATATTATACTGTTAAGTTACAAGTTGGCACTGAACTTTAAAGTATTGATCACTTGAAAGAGTGTTGATTGTCCTATTGTTTCCTTGCATGAAGTGTTTTTGTATGATACGCCATTAAAATTGACATTAGACCACGCCCAGCGAGTATTTTTAGTGATCCTGTATGAAGCGGCCAGTTACTCAAGTCCCGAGGGTGGCCATTATATACAGGTTCGACTGTAGCTTGAATTTGTTTCGTACTATTTTTATTTGTGTTTAAAATCCCTCTCAATCTTTTAAAAGTTTATCGACCTGTAGTTATCTTGGAATGCAACATGACTGTTATGGTGTTAATTATAGCTAACGGTTGAAATAAGAAACATTAAATAATAACACAAATCGCCTTTAAGTGTATAAGATAATAGTTATTGCGAAAAGCTAAGCAGACTTACTTGCCAATGTTAGCCTTTGATGGTAAGCAAGTTAGACATGCTTCACCAAATCTCCCAGACAAATGCTCCTTGCAAGCCTGCACACACACAACAAACGAATGAAGCAGGTGTTAGAAAAATAATTATATGACTAAGATTGATTAATTGTGCACCACATGCACTTTCCAACCCACTTTTGTTATCAAGTCTGTATGTATGCCAACATTCAAACATGCATGATAATGAAATAAACGGTACTTCAAAATTCCCCTTGCGAATTTCGAAATGGATAATTTCCAAATATAATGTACATGTATGTAATACTTCCTCTCTTTAGTCTTTACCACTCTGGTACCAAGTTTTCCTTTCCTAATTTTTTTTAAATTAAAACTGTCACATTTCTCCTTAACAACTCAGCAAAGATTGACCTGTTTTACAATTAATGCATAGGAGAATATATTATCTGCTCTCATTCTCTGTATTACATGTACATATAACAACTGAGGTGGTCCAATAAGAGAGAGTTGGGTGCATCCATTTACTTACTCTCAAAGCGGTGCAAAATACACAGCATTCAACATCAAAGCCTTTGCCTCCTAAATGCTCCCTCTGTGTACTTTCACCTTCTCCGTCTCCCTGAGTCTTCCGCATGAGAAGTAACAATGATTTGCAATCCAGGGTCACTGCAATAATTTATTTTATTTAAAGTAGACACAATTAGACAAATCAGCATTAAGAGCAATATTGAACAAGGAATGGAACTTCAACATTATGCTAGGTTACCAAAGTACATTATTAAGAAACAGAAAATATCATTTATTATTGTACTTCACTGTTACAGTATCTGCTGATATTCCCTTAAGCATAGGGTAATTGATAATTAAAAGGACATAATAGCTCTACATGTTTGAGTTGAGTGGCTTTCAAGGGGTGATATTAGCAAAAGCCAAAGCAAAATTACAAAATACAAACTCTAGAAAGCCACATGCCTTGCCGCAGAAAATGAAATGTCTTAAATTTGGAAACTACATGTAACTCATGCATGACACTGGCCTCTCAATGTTAACCATCTCATGGGAAGAATCAGCTCTAGGCAATTAAGGGTACAAGATCGTCTGAATGGTACAAGGAACTTTTAACTAAAATCAGGTGAGCTGCTGAAAGTTAATAACAACTCAGTGCTACAGAACAATGCTTGTGTGTCATGCAGCACTTACCAATAAACTTGGCCTTGTAACATTTACCATCAACAGAAATGCCTTCTTCTTTAATCACATTTTTCTCATAATTCAACCGCCTGATTAGCTTTGGTACTTCTTCCCTGTATTTAAAAGACAATTTATTAATTCAAACTGAAACATTTAAAAAAAAAAAAAACAAAGAACTAAATTAAAACTACAAAGTTTTGTTTTGTTAAAGGGGAACAGTCACGGATTTTGCTGTGTACTTTTAACTGTCAAAATTCTATTAATTGTTTTCTATAAATCAAGCATGTGCAATCGCAGCATGAAGCCCACTAGAGTTGCTGTTAAAATGGTGCCAAAATAAAACTTCTGCACATTTTCTAGGTTGTATAAATGGTAGTAAAAGATTCTCAAAGTTTATTTTGTCAGTAAAATAAAATTTGTATCACCTTTTTGTCATAATCCAGCGTGATATTTTTGTGGAAAGCAAAGTGCCAGTAAATGATGTTCGGCATGATCCCACGGAAAATCCCTTACACTAAACAGAATTAGACTACACTGATAGATTCAATCTAAGATTTAACAAATATGAGCAAATTGAAATGTCCAAAGATCCCTGATTTTCCAAAAATATTCTCAAAGAAAGCTTGCATTGAAAGTTTGTCAGAGTCTCTAAGTCTTGGGCAATCAAATGTGCGACAGTACAACCAAACATAATTATGCTGGCTTACAAAATACGATTTCAAAGTGCGCTGCCACAATTTTTTGATTATATAATGACTCCACTACTCCTTAAAGTCAACAAAGAAAAAGTGTAAAAAATGGTATGCCAAATCTGTCAATGTTCAAATTGCCAGATGTGTATATCTTCTGATCCTGTTTTTAACCCTGGCAGTTCCAACATCTGTCAAACACTGACCAAATTGCCCTTTAAAGAGCTTTCCCAAAGTAAATTGTTGCCAAAAAATCAACAGAGGCATTCTGTGAAACCTTAAATTGAAGTAAAACAACCGTTATTGAATATCAGTATAAAAAGATGGAGAAGATCAACTGAGAACGATATAAGCCGCAGGCTGATCTCTAAGACAGCTTTGAAAAATTTAGGTTCAACTTTTCAATATCATTAAGCGGAGCATCAGTGTGCTGTGCCCATGACCAGGCATGCCCCTTTAAGAGAAAAAAAGGAAACTTCAGCATGATTCACAAGCTAACACTTGTTCAAAGCAATGGAAAGTCGGGAAGGACAGTCGGGGAAAATTTTTTCATAAAATTTCATGGCTGGAGCCACTTTACCTGTTCTCTTTGCAGTTTCCGATTGCTAATGGATACACGGAACCACTACTTTCTGAGCTTAAGTGGCTAAAATTGACAGCAACCACCCCAACAGAGACCTGATCTTTACATATTCATTTCATAAAAAAAGAATAAATACACAGATCAACTGCAATTACATTAAACAATCTCTTAACAGATATATGTAGATGCTTTGCATTAAGTAAAGTACGTCTTTAAAAGGTCCTTCAAAGCAATTTGGAGAGCATATTTAGGCTAAAACTGTAATAATGTAGCCTAGGACCATAAAAGATGTTAAATTACACATATACTATTTATGCCAGTGAAAGTAAAGAGTGTAGTAGAAGGAAATTTGTCACAGATGAAATTTTCGTGTACTACATAGTTAGAAAGAACAAATTGATATGGATTATACTACTTGCAAAAGGGCGCCAATCCAACTTGATATTAAAAATCATTGTGGGGCTCAGCGTGTTGTGAAGTCTGGCTTCTCGAATTGCCCAAACAAGTGCAGGGGCCATGTACTACTGAGTACCCAGTAATGCCACAATCAAGGTCAAGGGCATTTATTTTAACCAAAGACTGGGTGGTGGAAAATACCATTGATTTGCAGGCTTTGATCATGTTTTTTGTCAGAAGACACTGCAGGTCTCTCTCTTTCTGTCATTAAAAGAAATGAACAAGAAAAACAAGAACATTTTCATAAAGTAACACCATTATAACATCACTGAATTTAAAAAAAATAGGGACTGTACTTAATTGGGTGCAGGGACGGCGCAGAGGTAAGAGCACTCACCTCCCACCAATGTTGCCCAGGTTTGATTCCAAAACTAGGCGTTATATGTGGGTTGAGTTTGTTATTGGTTCTTTTCCTTGCTCTAAGAGGTATTTCTCCACGTACTCCAGTTACTCTATTCTCCAAAAAAAAAAAATTGAAATTTCAATTCAATCTGGAGTAACCCCATACTGTAAAGAGCATAATCTCGTCATTGAATTGAGTGCTGTACAAAATTAACATATACGCTTTCTACATATGATTCTGACACACTGTCCTGTAGAGCATTATCATTGTTATTACCGCTCTAAAATACAGGTTGTACAAGTTAAGGTTGTACAAGTTAATGAATCAACTTCAAACATCTGGTGGAGCAGAGGTAGTTTTAACATGAAGCCAAAATTCTTTAAGATCCAGTAACAACATGTATATCTTTGTCACTAGCTGTCCTCAAGATATATTTTTATGTTACTACTTGGGAAAATTTGTCTAAAAAAGTCTTCTTACTTTAATAATTATTTAATCAGGCAGTGATATTGTAAAGAGAAATTAGATATTGGTCATTGCTGGGGCTTAAAGGGGTTAATGAAATTAGTTTGCTCCTGGAAGTTACAGCATTATAAAGTTCATTAAAAAGGGGGGAAGTATTTTTCAGCAAAGTTTAATAATCCTTTAAAGATAAAACAATACTCATAACAAGTAAACTCACCCTACTTCTTCCAAGATTTAAGAAGTTTAACACCGTTTGCCAACCGTTGTCAGGCAACTTGACTTCAAGTTTAACATACACTTGAACCCAATCCGGTACTCGCCACGACGTTTCCTGCCTCTGCCGCATTTCGGGAGAAAAAGCAAATTCGGGCGCAGATCTGACTCCTTTGTTGTCAGCAACAATATCCACAGCTTATGAAATTGCTGATTTCACTAATTGCTGATCCTCTTCTGTGCCATATAGAAAGCCGTATGCTAAGACAGAGCCTAAAGAACCGTGAGAGGAAGCATTGGTGAGCTGTTCCAGGGCATTGCTACAAACTAATTTCAGTTGTCTTTTCTTGTTTATGGGCCCAACGGAAGTTGAAGATGCGATGCTCTCGATTGAGCGAGGGGGAGAGAAGTCGGCGACTTGCGATCCTACAGCGGGTGTATTCGGTGGAGTTTCTAAGGTAGCTGCCATGATCGAACTTTCAATGGCCCTAAACTTTCCCCGATAGAACGCAAGTTCTCCTTCGAGAACTTCGATTCTTCGCGATTTCGGCGTTCGATCGAGAGCTTGTGCACCGCCGGGGCCGGGAAGGCTTGCATCACAGATTTCTTCGATATCATCATTGTTGATTGTCTCCACAACTCGCTTGCAAACATTTGAAGACAAAAATCCGCCACACGTAGACGACGACTGCTTTATTAATCCCCTACAAAGGCCAAACAAAGTGATTCCGTAAGCTTCGTTTACGTTTTTCGTTCTTTCGGAAAACCAGTGTTTTGGAACGTGTTCTCCATTTTCCCGCCACAAATCGCTGACCTGAACGCGGTAGATCTCGCTTGGAAAAAGCTCAAAAAACTTTGCTTTGACAAACTGGCTGATCTTACGGTCAACCAATTGTCCTGAGAGACAGTACCATCGTTTATCGGGGCTCAGTGTTGTTCCATAAATCCGATGAAGTGGAACATTGTTCCGTGCCCCTGCACTGAGCGCCATTGTTGAGGCGCGCGCGCGAGGTGAAATGGATTTGTCTTTCCCGCAACCTTCATGTCGCCGCTAAAAATGGTCATTCGATAGAACATTAACTATTTTTTGCTGCTTAAAGTTAGTTTGATTGATTTCCAATGCAATCCGATGGACCCTAAACTCAAAACACTTTTCTGAACACGAAACACCTTTCGTGACGAGCTTATCGCTGTCGTCAATTATCGTGTGACGTCAGGAGACGTCCAGCCGCGAATTCCTGAGTCGAGTAAAGCACATCATGGTTTCGGTCATCATTAGTGAGCTTACGCAACAGGACGGCTGAGGGAAGGGGACGGTGAAATATCGTTGTGTGACCAACATGACATCTTTGTATCTTCACGTTTTTAGGCGATTTTCAACTAAAACTGGTGCTCTATCATCTGTGACAACCTGAAAACCACGAGCGGTAGGAATGTTACAATCTAGAGTCATGAATACTTGGCCGTCACGTTGGTCACACAAGCAAAATTTGCCGTCCCACCACATCAGCCGTCCTGTTGCGTAAATTCGCTATTCTGCCAACTTTCAGGACCGTCCGCGCGCGGATCGCCGCCATATTTAAGGTTTCAACGTTGTCAAATAGATATTCTTTCTACAAAAAAAATCAAAAGAAAATATTATTTGTGTCGAAAGATATCGGGGGTAAAAGATTGTTCTCGTTAATTATCTTAATAAGATCTGTCATACCCGTGTCATATATCAATTAATTTGCCTGTGGACTAGTAACGTGATACCGAATGCGCGCTTCGGCACAACACGTGGGAATGGTCTTCATTTTGTTTATAACCTTTAGTATTCTCCATAGATATTTAGCGTTTGCTTCGACGAAAATGCCGCCAAAAAAAGAAAAGGTCGTGTCCGTTTTCGTCATCGAAACCGAGAGCGAAAAAGAAATCGAAAGCGGGTTCGACAAAGAATGGGCCGAAGAATTGGCAGAGAGCGACAAAGGCTCATTTTATGGGCAAGAGAAGTCTCTGGAGGAGTTGGATATTCAGAAAAGTGAAAATGCTGCAGTTGCTGAGAGTGCAAGCCGCTCCAAACTCCAGCTTGAAGAGCCAGAGGAAGAAAGCCAATTAATCTCATCGACCCCATCTGCTGATGGAACGTGAAAAACAATAAGCGGTCGAGCTATCGTATCGAGCGAAAAGCTGCTTGAGAAACTGGACTAGTCTGTATCTTGTCAATTTTGCCATGGAAGAGTCCAAGTCATGGTAAATGTAGCGACTAAGCATGGACTTGGTTCTACCTGGAGAATCCAGTGCGAGAATGAAAGCTGTCCGTCGCACAAGACAAATTATGTTTTTAATTCTTCCGAGAAGAGCAGAGCGTTTGGAATAAACCGGGCCTCAGTTCTTGGCCTTCGCGAGCAATCGGTGGTGGACATTCGGCATCTTCGCTTTCGTTCGTGTTGATTTCGCACTGGTTTTTGGTATCTTTACCAACCTAGCCAACATTTCAAGAAATAAACGCAATATATCTTTATTGTTACATGGAAACCGTCATGTTGTTTGTGTATTAAACGATTACTATACATGCACGTTCACTTACCTCAACGAATTTTGTCTTGTGTCTATACGCGGTGTAATTGAACGACCGGAAGCAAAATAACTATTTCACGCTGCTTGCCGCGAAAGTTTGTTTCTACCTCTCAAAGTCCTATTGTTATAGAAAATTGATCCCTCTCTGATATCAATCAGAATAAACATTTAGGTGTTATAATCTCATTCCAGGTAGGATGCCGCCAAAAATTGTATTTTCTATTTTATCTCCGAACGCAAATTTTGCTGATCGACTCCTACGTTTTGAAGTCCAAGTCGGCAGCCTTTCAATCAATTTGGCTAAAATTTGGCCAGAGTGATGCCATATATCTCTTCTACGAAATCGTGTCTGCGAATTGTAATACTACTTTTAATTTTGAACTAGAATTTTTTTTCCACAGGGAGTCTTGACTAATTGCCTTCCCCAACTTCATTTGCTAATAAAAGAGAAACAAACGCACATATCAAAAATCTGACACACAGTCTTTTAGTGGTATCGTGTTGAGAAGCGAATGCGGTGTTAATTGTTTTCTTCCGTTTATTTCCGGCGGGAGTGGAACATGATTTATAGAGACGTGTACTTTTACACGAAGCGTTCCAATTTCGAAACACATTTAAGTAAATTGGTTTTGTTAGTTCAAATCCATAATCTCGAATCATTAAGCTTTTATAAAATATATGGTTTATAGGTTTTTTTTTTTTTTTTTTATAAAAACAACTAACGGCTACAGCGAACCGCAAGCGGACGGTCCTGAAGGGTGGCTGATACCTTAAAGTGCTTTTTAAAATAACAACTATCTAATTTAATGCGCCAATACTTCAGGGCAGCAGTTTTACTGAAAACAGAAACTTCTACATGAAAAATATAATCAATTACTTCCGGAGAGTCAGGACATAGTTTCAAGTTGAGAAATTCTTTAGAATGAATAATGAAAAGGCAAACGAGGTTTTACTATTTTAATAATAATTATTTTATCAAGCAGCACCTGGTACACACGTTCCCATTTGCAGCTGCCCTTTGGTTAAAGTTGCCTCCTCATTCATATGCCATTTCATTTTTGCTTTTTAAAATAATAATTATCTAATTTAATGCACCAATACTTCAGGGCAACAGTTTTACTGAAAACAGAAACTTTTACATGAAAAATATTATCAGTCATTTGCGGAGAGTCAGGATATTGTTTCAAGGTAAGGAATTCTTTATAATGAATAATGAAATGCGCAACGATGTTTTATTTTTTTAAATAATTATTTTATCGAGCACCACCTGCTGCACACGTTCTCATTTCCCGCTACCCTTTGGTTAAAGTGGCCTCCTCATTCGTATGCCATTTCATTTTTGCTTTTTAAAATAATAATTCTCTAATTTAAGGTTACCTTATACCTTCAGAGGTGTCGCACGTCCAAGCGATGTAGCGCGTCCGGTTTAAACTGTACATACCTAAACCCATATATCAAATTAAAGCTTGTAGAGCTGGCCATCAAACTATACCAAAAATTTTGAAATAAAATGAATTGCCGAATTTTTAGCACTGTTTCACTGTTTTCTCAAATCAATTTTTGTGCTTGGAGGAAACACTTTAAAGAGCTAAAACTCAAAGGGAATTTGTTTGTTTGCCTTATATTTGGACAGTAGCTAGCTTAACACATAAATAACAAAAACGTGTCTGCGAATTTTTTTCTTTCGAAATTTTTTTTTCCGAGAGCGATTTTTGTCCGATCACTCTGCATTGTTTTGATCCTATTACGAAGATGTTCTGTAACTTTTCACTGCGATTCAATATGGCAAAACGCAGACACGTTTTGATAGCGCTTTGGGTCCGGAAACTGAGGAGCAAATTAAATTAGCAAGAAATAAAATTCGCTTTGACTTGTAGCTTTCAAAAAGTGATTCGGACGCTCACATTTAGAGGTCTTGACAAATTCGACAATTCATTTTATCATAAAATTCTTAGTATAGTTTGATAGCCAGCTCTATAAGCTTTAATTTGATGTAAGGTTCAGGTTTCTACAGTTTAAACCGGACGCGCTGCATCGCTTGGACGCGAGACACCTCTAAACGTATAGGGTAACCTTAATGCGCAAATGCGTCATGATCAGGGCAACAGTTTTACTGTAAACAGAAACTTCTGCATGAGAAATATAATCCATTATTCGCGGAGAATCAGGACTTAGGTTCAAGGTGAGAAATTCTTTATAATGAATAATGAAAAGGCAAACGAGGTTTTATTTTTTTTATCAAGCACCACATGCTATACACTTTCTCATTTTCGCTTTAATATAGTTTCGGCCATCATTCTCGTATTTCAAGTGCTTTTTAAAATAACAATTATCTAATTTAATGCGTCAATACTTCAGGGCAACAGTGTTACTAAAAGCAGAAAATGTTACATGAGAAATATAATCAATTATTTGCGGAGAGTCAGGACATAGTTTTAAGGTGAGAAATTCTTTATAATGAATGATGAAAAGGGAAACGAGGTTTTACTATATTAATAATAATTATTTTATCAAGCACCAACTGCTAGACACGTTCTCATTTGCCGCTTCCCTTTGGTTAAAGTTCCCTCCTCATTCATACGCCATTTCATTTACGTGCCGCAACGAGTTGATTATTAATGTTTGTAACGGAGATGAGCGTGAATCAGTTTGTTTGGTCAGTCATATTTAAGCTTCAAATGGTCTGCAGTGACAAACAGCGGCGAAAGGGGACCCATCAAGACTCCGTTCCACTTATTTACCATAGAGAAAGAGAGCTTCTGGATTATCCTGGTTTCGACAGTTTTAATCTGGTTCACTCATGTGACCAATTTGTGAGAAATCATGCAGCAAGTTTTAACAGAGGGAAGCGTCAAAACTGGACAATTCCGGCACGCGTGATGGCTCTTCTTTCTCTCGCGCACCTCCCACTCAACTCGTGGCTTGTGTGGAAACTTCTCAGTAGTTAGCAGACTATTATTAGAAAGATAAACCAATGCAATGTAACTGTTACCCGGTCATCGTGCCATCCTATATCGGTTGAAAATTATAAATTTAAGATTAAAAAGGTTTGGCACAGCATTGATTAAGTATATTAGAACTGAGGAGTAAGAATATGCGACGCGACTATGCACCAAAACGTATTTATTATAGTAAGCAAGGAGATCTGTAGACAAGCAAAAGTGCATCAGGAATAAAACATATTTCTCAGAGATTTATGACACTGATAAACATACAGAATTTGAAATTGCAAGCTATCAGAGCACATTTTTTATTACACCAAAACGTCTGTTTTAATTCACACATGGAGTACATGGGCTGCAAAACTTAATCTGCCGAATTAGACTGATCGAGACGCTTGTCTTTTGTGTGGGTAGTTAAGCGAAGCAGTATCTACACCGGAGTGTCCACCGCTGCTTAACTAAGTGTCGCAAAATGCGGCAGACTCTGTCGGAGCAGAACAATTAAAAAACAAATCGATCCGCACTCCAACCTTACTAATCAATTCGTTTCAGCACGTCAGTAAAATGGCGTTCGAGTCAGCCCTCTGTGAACAATGGCGACTGGTAAACAAAAAAGATGTGCGCAGTAGTTGGTGTTTGAGAAGATAGTTATTATAAAGGTAGAAACTATTAGTTTGACTTTTGACAATTGATGGTAAAGCACTTCTTACATTAGAAACTGAGTCCTGTTGCTCCAGAAAAATATAATTGGTTATACTTCTCACGAAGGAGTTTGTGTTTTCGGTAAACGTGTTGTCCAGAAGCGCTGGCGGAATAAATTGAATTTTTTCTGCATACGACAGTTGTTATACACCGATAGAGGAAAGAATGGTTTTAAAAACGAAAAGAAACCATACAAATAAGATAGTTAAAGTTATCTTTTATTGTATTGTACAAGTCTGTGTGCCATGTCGCAAAAGATGTGGTTCACGACATTGTATTTTAATTTATTTCAAGCCTGTTTGCCTACTCGTCACAATGGCGTCGAAAACCGTGATAAGGCCTATGCATATGACAGTTGTTATACACCGATAAAGGAAAGAATGGTTTTAAAAACGAAAAGAAACCATACAAATGAGATAGTTAAAGTTATCTTTTATTGTATTTCACAAGTCTGTGTGCCATGTCGCAAAAGATGTGGTTCACGACATTGTATTTTAATTTATTTCAAGCCTGTTTGCCTACTCGTCACAATGGCGTCGAAAACCGTGATAAGGCCTATTGAATTTTTTCTGCATATGACAGTTGTTATTCACCGATAAAAGAAAGAATGGTTTTAAAAACGAAAAGAAACCATACAAATAAAATAGTTAAGGTTATCTTTCATTGTATTTCACAAGTCTGTGTGCCATGTCGCAAAAGATGTGGTTCACAACAGCTAATTGTAGAGCTGAGATTGTTTCAACTAGCACGACATTTTTTTTAATTTATTTCAAGCCTGTTTGCCTACTCGTCACAATGGCGTCGAAAACCGTGATAAGGCCTATGCATATGACAGTTGTTATACACCGATAAAGGAAAGAATGGTTTTAAAAACGAAAAGAAACCATACAAATGAGATAGTTACAGTTATCTTTTATTGTATTTCACAAGTCTGTGTGCCATGTCGCAAAAGATGTGGTTCACGACATTGTATTTTAATTTATTTCAAGCCTGTTTGCCTACTCGTCAAAATGGCGTCGAAAACCGTGATAAGGCCTATTGAATTTTTTCTGCATATGACAGTTGTTATTCACCGATAAAAGAAAGAATGGTTTAAAAAAACGAAAAGAAACCATACAAATAAGATAGTTAAAGTTATCTTTTATTGTATTTCACAAGTCTGTGTGCCATGTCGCAAAAGATGTGGTTCACGACATTGTATTTTAATTTATTTCAAGCCTGTTTGCCTACTCGTCAAAATGGCGTCGAAAACCGTGATAAGGTCTATTGAATTTTTCATGCATATGACAATTGTTATTCACCGATAAAAGAAAGAATGGTTTTAAAAACGAAAAGAAACCATACAAATAAAATAGTTAAGGTTATCTTTCATTGTATTTCACAAGTCTGTGTGCCATGTCGCAAAAGATGTGGTTCACAACAGCTAATTGTAGAGCTGAGATTATTTCAACTGGCACGACATTGTATTTTAATTTATTTCAAGCCTGTTTGCCTACTCGTCACAATGGCGTCGAAAACCGTGATAAGGCCTATGCATATGACAGTTGTTATACAGCGATAAAGGAAAGAATGGTTTTAAAAACGAAAAGAAACCATACAAATGAGATAGTTAAAGTTATCTTTTATTGTATTTCACAAGTCTGTGTGCCATGTCGCAAAAGATGTGGTTCACGACATTGTATTTTAATTTATTTCAAGCCTGTTTGCCTACTCGTCACAATGGCGTCGAAAACCGTGATAAGGCCTATTGAATTTTTTCTGCATATGACAGTTGTTATTCACCGATAAAAGAAAGAATGGTTTAAAAAAACGAAAAGAAACCATACAAATAAGATAGTTAAAGTTATCTTTTATTGTATTTCACAAGTCTGTGTGCCATGTCGCAAAAGATGTGGTTCACGACATTGTATTTTAATTTATTTCAAGCCTGTTTGCCTACTCGTCAAAATGGCGTCGAAAACCGTGATAAGGTCTATTGAATTTTTCATGCATATGACAATTGTTATTCACCGATAAAAGAAAGAATGGTTTTAAAAACGAAAAGAAACCATACAAATAAAATAGTTAAGGTTATCTTTCATTGTATTTCACAAGTCTGTGTGCCATGTCGCAAAAGATGTGGTTCACAACAGCTTATTGCAGAGCTGAGATTATTTCAACTAGCACGACATTTATTTTAATTTATTTCAAGCCTGTTTGCCTACTCGTCACAATGGCGTCGAAAACCGTGATAAGGCCTATGCATATGACAGTTGTTATACACCGATAAAGGAAAGAATGGTTTTAAAAACGAAAAGAAACCATACAAATGAGATAGTTAAAGTTATCTTTTATTGTATTTCACAAGTCTGTGTGCCATGTCGCAAAAGATGTGGTTCACGACATTGTATTTTAATTTATTTCAAGCCTGTTTGCCTACTCGTCACAATGGCGTCGAAAACCGTGATAACGTCTATTGAATTTTTTCTGCATATGACAATTGTTATTCACCGATAAAAAAAGAATGGTTTTAAAAACGAAAAGAAACCATACAAATAAGATAGTTAAAGTTATCTTTTATTGTATTTCACAAGTCTGTGTGCCATGTCGCAAAAGATGTGGTTCACGACATTGTATTTTAATTTATTTCAAGCCTGTTTGCCTACTCGTCAAAATGGCGTCGAAAACCGTGATAAGGCCTATGCATATGACAGTTGTTATTCACCGATAAAAGAAAGAATGGTTTTAAAAACGAAAAGAAACCATACAAATAAAATAGTTAAAGTAATCTTTCATTGTATTTCACAAGTCTGTGTGCCATGTCGTAAAAAATGTGGTTCACAACAGCTAATTGTAGAGCTGAGATTATTTCAACTAGCACGACATTGTATTTTAATTTATTTTAAGCCTGTTTGCCTAATCGTCAAAATGGCGTCGAAAACCGTGATAAGGTCTATTTAATTTCTCCTGCATATGACAGTTGTTATTCACCGATAAAAGAAAGAATGGTTTTAAAAACGAAAAGAAACGATACAAATAAGATAGTTAAAGTTATCTTTATTGTATTTCACAAGTCTGTGCGCCATGTCGCAAAAGATGTGGTTCACGACATTATTTTTTAATTTATTTCAAGCCTGTTTGCCTACTCGTCACAATGGCGTCGAAAACCGTGATAAGGCCTATTGAATTTTTCCGCATATGGCTGTTGTTATTCACTGATAAAAGAAAGAATGGTTTTAAAAACGAAAATTAACCATACAAATAAGATAGTTTAAGTTATCTTTCATTGTATTTCACAAGTCTGTGTGCCATGTCGCAAAAAATGTGGCTCACAACAGCTTATTGTAGAGCTGAGATTATTTCAACTAGCACGTCATTGTATTTTAATTTGCCTTTACAAAACTGTGTTGCTTATGAAGTTATATGGACGTCACGAAAAGCCTTGGAACTGAGCAACTTTCATAAATGGAAAACTTTAGAGGCCAATAACGCGTGTCATGGTATTTTCTAAGCTTTCATAGCATTAGCCTTTTTTTTAATTAAAAATGCTGTCCGTGACGGGATTGGAATTCACCCAGAAAATTATTCATAAGTACTGTATCCTAGAAATATAAGCATATATTAAAGGAAAAAGAAGATCTTTGAATTTCCTTTAATCATGGAAAAACTGCACCACAGGCGAATTATTGTGGTTGAATCATAGCCATAGAATCTTGTTTGGGAATCCGCGATCTGCACACTCTAAACGACACTCGTTTTGCTGAAGATCTCATCCGCCCAAATCCGTCCATATTTTAGAAAAGTGAAAGTCGTCGGCATGTCAAGTGGAGAAATAAGTCCAAAATGCGATTATTTTAAAATGAATTCAGCATAAGGGTATTATTTTATTACCAAGAGATGAGCTATGGTTTGGTATGACTTTGGCGATTGCTATTTTCAAAACCACTTCTTGTTCTACATTTTAAGAAGCACAAGTGCGCGTCTTACTAGAGATATTTTTCTTTGTACCAAACGCCAAAGGGACTGGGGCTGAGAGTTTCCTTACCCTTGACTCTTTTCCAAGGGGTTTAAAACACGTGGCGTGCCAATCTTAGCTTGTTTTCCTGTTATGGAAACTTGAAACTGTTAATCCTCCAAATGACCAATTGCTCGTCGATAGTCGATAAATGAGGTCATCGGCATCCAATGGCAGATCTGCATGTCAAGCTGTCGTGTCAAACAGCCCCCACCCTATGAAATCATCACCAACCAATAGCAAAGCGACATGTCAGCATTGTCCACACCCTGTTCTTTTAAACCTTTGTGCTTCTTTACTTTAAGGACATTGTCTTTGGGGAGATCGAAGGATCAACTTGATTTGAGGTAAGTTCTCTAGAACGTAATAAATTTAAACTACACTGAGGGTCAGAATGACGATATCTTATCCTTCGCAAGATGTGTAGCTTTCAATTTATACCGAAGTGGTCAACAGTGCCATAAATTACTCTTACGTGCTGTACTGTTTTATTCAGAAGAGGTTTATGATTAGTTAGGAAGGCTAGAATTATGTTGTCTTTGAGTCAGCATTTCAGTTGCGTTAGAGAGTTGTTACTCTATCGTATCGAATGAAGTTGCAATTGAAGTAAATTATATATTTTATATTTTTCATTCAAAAAAATCTCCAGTTCTTCTTAATTCGTGTTCGTGCGCGTAACTTGTTCGCTCCGTCATTGAAGGCAATCCAGCTGTGAGCTAGCGCACGCGTTGGTCGCTCTCTCGCCTGCGGACTCTTCCGTGTAAGTTGTAAGTAACTGAGGCTCGTGTGAGCCTCGTTTTCTCACTCAATAGTTGGAGTGATCCCAAATCAGACAAAATTTTGACCTAGCAAAAATTAAAAAAAAATTATTTATGTTGCGTTTTATTCCATTATTTAGATTACATTAGATTGTTCTATAATTTAATCCCCTTTTTTCCTTTAATCTGTTTTGGTTGATGTCCGCATTCTGCCTTGTCTGAATACAAAGATAATTCGTATACTTCCATTGTTCAGTGTTCCCAAATTAAATAGCGAATTTTAAGACGTTTAAATGATGGACCTCCATTATTCCTGCGTCAAATAAATTATCTACAGATAGTTTAATAAATTATCGCCTACAGGGCTGAAACCCTTTTCTTGGTATCTCTTTTAAAAAGAGCATTTTTTTTATGATAGGCTGTTTCGTACTGTAATGAATGTTCTTTCGGAGCAGAAAATACCATTTTAACGTCTTGTTCTTAGTAGCTGCTTTTTCGCTTTAAGGCATAAGAGTCTAAAGTTGTTCACCATAATAAGCCCTATAGAAAGGCAAAAAAACATAAACTCAAGGTCAGAAAATATTAACAGAATACCATGTAAAGAGAGGAAAGTTATAACTATTTAGAACGAAAAAGATATATTTTTAATTGTTTTTATCTTTGGAAAGTAGTGTTGACGCATCTGACTACAACTGCACAGATTTAGAAAGTAGGAGTATTGCATTATTATGAAAACAACAATTTGTAACGTCATTGAATAATCATAACTGTTTTAATATAAAAAAGATGGCGCACGTGACTTGATGTTTCTATGGAAACAAGATTGGGAAACATTTCGATTGGCACAAACAACGAAGTTTAATATTAGTTCTGTTAAACCTTTATATGTTACATTATTTTGACTCTTACCGATTGTTTTGGACAATTTTAGAACAATTCGGGTCGACTTTTTGTGATTAAGGACAATTTTTTTTTTATCGAGATATAATTACTTACTTTACAATACTTCACATTTCATAGTTTTATGTACACACACACACCCACACACCCACAAGGCAAAATACAACACTGGTCTTATCCTTCAAAGAACTGCCAATAATTATCACAAAAAAAAAAGTTAATCAGTACCATATGTAATTTTTTTAATTAATACAAATTTACTTTTACGATGGATAAGACAACGCAAACTACAAAATTAAGCACAACTGGAAAAAGGGCCGTATGAACTGCTCTTTAACAGAGACCAAAGTAAATGTTTATAAATATAAATTCAAATTCATGGAAACTTGCTCATACAAGTCATGGGAAAGAGGCCCAAGAAAGGATAGAAATAAATGATTCCCATTTAGTTTAATGTTTTAAGAGAGCGTCGTTTTTGTCTGCTATAAAAAGTTCTAAATTGTAAGTAGTTGCTACTTTACCTATAACAACATCCATGGATGGATGGACTTTATCCAACACCAGTAAATATTAAATGTTCGGCAAAAGTACTATATGATTAATTGCTTTGAAATCTTTATCGATATCAAATTTACCAATTGCAAGAGGCACGTCAATGAGGGAGATTTCCGCTACTTCATCTTCATAAATAGTTATCCATAATAGAACCTCTTACCAAAATAAATCAACAATTTTGCAGTAAAACAGTAGGTGCTTGAGGGATTCTTCTTCTTTTTTACAGAAGGTGCAAAGGGAAGAGTCCACAATTTTAAACGCAAACAATTTATATTAAAAAAAAAACCATAACTTTGTGTCTAGAGTAGCATTAAAAGGTAAAGAATAAATTTTCTTCCATTCAACTGAAAGATGTAGGTATTCAGTATTTAGTCTGGCTTGAGCAGTAGGTGTGGTAGCTTTGTGTGAGCAGAATTCCTTATAAAGAGTTTTGGAGGATGTGCTTAGAAGATCTACTATCTCTCCCTATACAGGTAAAAGGAAAGTGTTTTCACTGAAAGGGTGCAGGTCTGTGAACGTATTTTCTTTGATGATAGACCGCCATTCACCTGGTATAGCATTGACAATACCCATCAACGAAAACAATTGACTTGGCGATAGCCGAGCTCTAATAACTTTCTCGCTTTAAAGGAAAATACGATCCTTTGATACCAAATCACCTAGTTGATACATGGATTTTCCTTGGCTAAGTATATTCTTATTATTCAGTCCAAATTACTTGGTTCATTACATCCTCATAAGTAACAACATTCCTCTTTACGAGAAAGGACCATGCATCAAGACATTCGCTATAAAACACAGGAAGAGCGACTGGTAACTTACGCGTGTTAAACTGACACTTCAGAACAAACCTGCTTCCTATTTTCCCCAAATAATGGTCCAAGAAAAACGTCCATTACGTCTTCCCCTAGTCTATCCACCTTCAAAAGAAAGCTTCTTGATTTCCTCACTTAATTGTATGAAACGTCCGACTCTGTTATGTCTTAGTTTATAGTCTTACCACCGTATGTTAAAAAATCTAAATACAATGTCTTTACTAGTCTTACAGTCCTAACATATCTCCCAGGAGACCTCTCAGTATAAGCCAGGGGGTTTCTTGAGGTCTCCTCGCCACTTTTTACTTCTTCTTTTACTATTATTATTCACTCTAAACTTATGTAACATCCTAGTCTATTATTCACTGTAACTTTCTATGATTGTATGCCGTGGTGAATAAATAAAATAAAATAGAATAAAAAATAGTCGTCAATGTACTTCTTTAAGCAAATAACTCTTTGAGCTTTGATCATACATTCTATATCGAGCATTTTCAGACTGCCTTGTTGAATATCATTAATTAATGCCGTACGCATACCTTATCCTTGCCGCTCCAAATGAAGTAGTAAAATTAACGACATATCGAGAAATCCAAGATGGCGGCTTTGAACAATTGTCACTACGTGCCGCATCCCCTTCCCCACTTCCCGCTTCACGTTAGGGGATGTAAAAAAAAGCCCGTCCTGAACTTAATAGGGTTAAAATCTTCTGAAAAATGAATTTTTGGAGATGACAAAATATGAAATGCTTATAAAGACTATTACAACAGTTATTCCAAAACCTTTCAAACCTTACATTGTTTCCTCTCTTGATACATGGCACATTTTTAAACGAGGCGAATATTTGACTCATGTTTATAAGCATTTATCTGTCGCATATTAAATATTTGAAATATAGACTTCCTGAAGTGTTATTTTGGCAATAATATGTGGCTTTTAATCAGCACATTAATTTAAACCCTCTTGAGATGAGAATAAATCTAGTACCTGCGCTTTAAAATAAAATTGCTTAACATTTGTCATCCTGCTCAGATTCACTCCTTGATTGTCTAATGAACTACCTAAGAGCTAGGGTTGAGCAAAAGCCGCTTGAAAGTATTTTGCTTTCTCGGTTCAAGTCGCTCAAGATATTTGGCAAATTTGGCTTCAATTTTGGTCGCGCTATCTCACCACATTGAGAAGGTCGATATATCTGATCAATTTTTGCCCTGTTTTAGAAATTGAAAAACAGCCAAAATAAAAGAATGAATTGTTAATAACTTATCGATCAGTGTCACGAACAAAGTCACCGAAGAAATGTGTTTTGGCTCTCACTTGCCATTCTGGCAAAAGTACACTCTTATTTGAAAGCTGGTAATTTGACTATTATTGCTGACTTAGCTGAATTAATTTAGAATTTCATTGACAGTGACTTCGTGACCTATGGATTATATATCCCCTTCCTCAAAACAATAATGGTCCACCACGTCCTCAGATATAATGGCTTAGTTTCCTCTGGCTCAATGGTAGGGAATCCAGACTAGTAAAGGAAGGTCACAGTGTCGACTCCTGTTGGGGGAATTCGGATTATAGGGTTTCCGACTAGCAAACGGAAGAACCTCCTCCTACGGTTAAAATTTGAATAATCATGTTTTTCGTCATATGATAAGCCACATAATTTCTTGAAGGCACGGCATTGGAACAAACTTGAACATTCTCTGGGGCCATGTATTTTATCCCTCAGTTATACACATGTATACTCGATAAAAAGTGCGAGTTCTCCCAAATTGACTTCAGTCTCTTATTAGCCTCTTACGCAGCATCCAGAGCATTAAGGCTGTTCATTGCAACTTGCAGTGAAACTTATATAGCCGGTGAAAAGCTACTTCCCTTTATTAACAACTTCCCTTGCAACCTAAGCCCGATTTCCAGCCGCTGTTCGGGAAACGAGCCCGCGCTCCTTCTCTTCTTGGGGAGGAACAAAGACCGGACTAGAGAGAGCGGCGGAAAAAAATCGAGCCTACTTGCAACCACGATCTTAGATATCTGGATTTGTCCAACCAAAATTTTTTGTTCCAAGCGAAACACGTAAATAATATAAAAACGAACATTTAATAAGTAAATCGTGAGCAAGTTTGAAAACTATTGGAACATGATTTCACGTAGTTAGCCCCATGCCGTGCTAAACTTTTACCAGATCAATCTTAGACCATTTCTAAGCTACTGATGCTTAAAGTCAGAGTGGACCCTTTCTGCCACCCTCTCTCATGATCAGGAAGGTTGAAGATATGACGCAATTAGTCCATTGGAAGTAGTTTGGGTGATCTCCCAGCCGACTAATTTACTGAAATTTCCTATCCGTTGCAGTCTGCGATCAAGTTTGGGGATATGAAAGCTGTACCTGTCATACTGTGGTGTGTGCTTATAGCAATCTACTGCTCGAACGCGAAGAACGTACGGAAGAGAAAATTTACAGGTGTGTACCTCCTTGATTAGTGTAGAACATATTGCGATATAAAGCGATTTCATGATGACCTAATGGAAAACTCATTGGAAGTATTTAACAAAAGGTTCATTAAACCTTACCCCACTCTTCTTTCTTCCTGGCCTTGTTGTTTGTGCTTGCTCCTTTAAACATAATAATTAAGGAGATAATATTTTATAGCTTGCTAATACCTAACACTGGGAATAGACTGTTCTACTTCCCTCAGCAGCTGAAGTCTGATAAATCAAGATTGTCAAATCAGTGATAAACGGGTGATATTTTCGGTAACATTCCTATATTTGGTATAATTGGGAAGCTTGCGCACTGGTTAACACACATTCATGAATCCTAATTTTGAGAATGTCTTCATTGTTCCGTTGAACCTTATTAACTCTACTCGTTGCGCTTCAGATTTGGACTCCAACAACAACGATGCTCCTGAAAATATGAGCGACAGTCCTGTCATACAAAACATGGATCAAACCACAAGTCAACAGAGTGAGGCAGATAGTGCAATGCCTAGCCAGAAATCCAATGAACGAGAGGTAAAGAGGGATAAAATTACACTTTGTATAGTTAAGAATGATTTGATTCAGTCAAAACACCGTAAAAATGTTTTCTATAGATAAGGTTCGACACAACTTAAAGTTAACAAGTAAAAGATTACAAGGGTCGGCCAATTTCATAGACAAAAAGAAGATTCAAGTTTACAAAAAATATTATGAGCGAATAACAGCTAATGCTGCTAACTGCACTAAACACAACAGCGTTAAGAGTGCCCATAGTTACAACTCTAAACAGTTACTTACAACAACCAACATTTAGTATTTTTAAAAGATTTTTCACCTCGACAGGAAAATTACAAATTCACAAATGACCAGCTTAATTGAAAGAGCGCTGCACCCACATCGCAGAGGTCATGGGATTTTTGTTCAGGCTTTATTTTCGAAAAACTACTTAAGTTGCGTGCATAATAACTATGGTCATAAGTCACTTAATATTCATCTTTTATTCGCAGCTGTTAAAATATTTGTACGTATTTCATATATTCTACTCCAATAACTTCACCTCGACGGAATTTACGAATTCGAAAAGAACCAGCTCCCAGTTCGCTTGATATCTCAATTGGCAGAGACCTGCACGAGTCTCGCAAGGTCTTGGGTTTGGTTTCAGTGAAGTGACATATAGGCATAGTTGGAGAAACAAAATGCCAGTTCTCCCAACAGGACACCAACCTATCACATTCCAGTTGGCTAGGTCAGATGTTCTACCAATGGGGTATACCAGACTCGTGGGAGTTAGACCATTAAACTAGGTTTATGTGACAAATAACGAACATTTAATATAACCGATCAATGACAGCCTTCGAGAGTTACCAATGACTGCAGTAACTACCAACGACTATTAAGGACTACTGACAAAATCCATAAAGAATTCCTAAAAACTAGTTATACACAAATACTCACAAACACTAACAACTGTTAACAGCTAACAACAAGTATTAACATTTCCGAATGGCTAGTAACAAAACTGCTTGACAGCTACCCACAGGAATTGACACCATGTTACCTGATGTTAAACTATGGTGCTGTTTTCAAGTGAGTGTCCAGAGTAATTTCACATTTGCCTGTATCACTTGCGACTCGTCCGGGCAATTAGGTGCTACAATACTGTTAACAACTAATGTTTTCAAGCAACAGCTAATAATGACTGGAGACAGCTATTGATGGATATGCCATCTTAAAAAGGGGTTTTCCAAAAGACGAGATATGTGAACTAGCTTATTGACTCTAGGCTTGCACGATTGGGAAGAATGAATGGTAAAATACGTGCTTTTTTTCTGGTGCAACTTTTACAAAGAGAACATGACCCTTTTTAATTTAACCTTAAACCTGCTGAGACACTTTTAAGGATAACTTTAAATTGCTACCATTACCTTCAATCATAAAGTTTAAGTTAAGTTATCTCGATATCTGCACTGCTTTCATTTAATTTGAACACAGAAACGCGTGCCACCTGCCGTAGCAGAAGTTGGAACGGAGATATTAACGGATGTCATAAAGCAAGCTATTGAGAAGCAAATGCAGAACATAGCAGAAGCACAGGCAAAAGCAGAAGCGCTCGTCGGAAGAAAGGTATCTTGTAACAAGGCTATGGGAGTTTTTATTCACACGGACACGTTTTCAATACATACGTCTCCACCATTGGTTTGAAAAAACGCTTTTCGTTAGAGAAAAATTTTGTTAACAGAGGAACGTCTTAAAAATGATCTTAATTTTGCCTGCATTTACTTGTTAACCGCGGAGAATTTTCATTTGTTCATTCGACGTCGTAATCATTTATGTAAAACGTATTCCATTAAATCAATTATCATTAAACTTTTGTGATAAGACTACTATGCCATCAAGAAGGCAAGAGAATTCTTGAAGCTGTTCTTGGTATTTGAAAATCCACAAAACGTCTGCTAGAGAAAATTGTAATCAAGCAATAGATGGAGCATGCACGAGGGGTGTAGGGGGAGGGGGTACTAAGGTATATTACGACAGGGATGTGCAAATGCCAAGAAATCGGTAGCCACCCCCCCCCCCCCCCCCCTTTCCTAAAATTATAGTGGGATGGATTCTAACCAAAAAAGCCAGTCCAATGGCCCAGAACGTGACCTAAAAAACGTTCCATTTGAACTAAATGACCGATGATGGGATTGTTTGACATAAAATTGAGCTTTCGCTACAGTTGTCAACTCACCACCCCCAAACTGAAGCTGGAAGGTGAACACGGCATTCAGTGAGGTTGGCTGTAGTGTAATAATTATAAATCTAGGTAAAAGTCAAGACATGTGTAATCCATCGCATTATCTGTGCTGAGAAATTATGCCGACCAAAATAGAGCAACTATTGTACCTGTCTGTCGCGGAAAACATTTAGGATTGGTGGTTTCAAATGTACAAACATTTTTTTAACCTACTAATTTACCTTGATTTTTCAATACATAATACTTGGATAATCCTTGGCTGAATTTCGGTTGATCAGCTGTTTCTTTTAATATAAAGATTTACCACATGAAAGAGCATAACAGTAATGCAACAAAGCAGTTGGGTTTTTTTTAATGAACACAACAATATACATAATGAACAAAGTCAACTAATAACATTACAGCATACTATACAAAAAGCACGAGCTATCAATAACAAAAAGATAACAATGATCAGGACGGCGAGGGTTGCCATCAAACAGAAGAGCAGTTTTCAGTTTTCCATTGGCATTCAATTTTCCTCTGTAATTCTACAGAGTTGGGCGTCTTAAAAAGCATTTTACAAGTGTATAGATAATATTTTGTGTATAACAAGAGAATATCCAGTCTGCGTTCTTGGGCGTTCGTCAGCTTGCAGTTTTCATCTTTTATATGGAAAATAATCTGTTCATTCAGGGGAGTAAGATTTAAGTTACTCACATTATTGAACCTATTCAAGATATCAGTGCAGATTGAGAACGTAACAGGACAGTGCAAAAAGGTGTGGAGTATAGAGTCTTGCTTTGAACATTGAGTGCATTGATCGTCGGCTGTAATTTTAAAACGTTTCAGTTCTCGCTTGGTAAAAGTTATCCTATGCAGAAGCTTAAACAAAAACTGCCTTAATTTATTGTCTTTAGTTATTTTGCATATCTTTTTTTTTTCTTTTTTAACACTTTATTGTACCAAAACAATACAATACATTTTTTATCATTTATATTGCAGAAAAAAAAACCACTACATTTACGTTACAATTTGCACCGCATTTACAAAAACAATAGTATTTACAATACTGATCGCATAGAACCGCATTATATGCTCACAGAAAAAAAATGTTCAAAGTTTCACTTGGAATTTAGATTTATGTTTTTCCATATAAAGATAGCTTTATAAGAAAGGCAAAGAAAGCTTGCCAGATGTATGCTTCCTCTGTCCTTGATGCAGTATAAATATCGTATTTGGCTAAAATCATGCAGAGGTTTAAGCCAAGACGAAGGATGGGGCAGAGAAGGAGATTGCTTCTGAATTTTTTGTGTTCCACCAATTTGTAAAATCGGCCCAAAAAGAACGCAAGCACTAAGAACAAGTAGCAAAAAGATGTTTTAAAGTTTGTTTCTCGGTGCAGAAATGGCTCTGTTTACTTGAGATAAGCGCATCTCTAAACAAGGTGGCATTAGTGGGCAAGATGTAATGTGCAATCTTGAATTGAGACATAGCAAGTCTAGTATCTTTTATGACTTTAAAAGGGATACTGTGAATAAGACTTGTTCTTTGCTCACCAAAGCCAGCATTTTTCATTCATTCTTTTTTCGGCAGTGGGTGCCTCAAATTTCATCTTTACGTCAAACTGGCTGGCCAACTTGCAACAAATTTTGTTTAATGGTGTTACCGTGTCTTTTGTTAACTTATCTTCATTTTTCGTCTTCAATTTTTTCGATCCATTTTTTAAGGAATGCGTGGCATAATCCATGGTATCTTAGAAAGTTTGTCTTTATTGAAAATTTAGATGAAAAATCGTTGAAGGTTAAGAAAGAGCTTCCATGGAAGACGTCGCGAGTTGTAGTCACACTTGCCTCATGCCACTGTTTATAGTAGATAGAGTAAAGCCTTCAATTCTGATAAACCTGTCATTCCATATTTTTTCATTCAATATTTGTTACTTGAGTTCAGGGCTACGACAGTTTATTTCTTGCAAAGCCTCTAGAGCTTCTTCGTAAAAAAGTTAATGGTGATAAATCACTAGAAAGATATTTTAGATCAAAGTTACGTTGGAATAAAAAACGACCACCTATAGGCTCAGTTTAGATATTCCTTTAGGAATATGAGACCAACTAGCAGCAGGGGTGCTTTCATTTAACCGCTTGATCCACATTACCTTGAGAGACTTGTTGATTATTCCAACATCGGGTGTATCAAGTCCTCATTTTTCATTTGGACCTATCATAGTTGTATGCTTTATTTTAACTGTTTTCCTCCATAGAAAATTCCTAATAACTTAAATTGGTCAACTGTGTCAATAAATTTATGGGGAAATGAAAGCATAGATGTATTATAGACAAGTTTAGATGATGCAAGGCTTTTTAAGATGGTTATGAGGCTATGCATATAATGAAAGGTTTCTAGGATATCATAAATTTAACAAGGTTTGCATTGAGGTAAGCTTTTCTTCAAAGTTTTTCTGAAAAGAGACTATATAATTTGAAAAATGGATACCAAGCGCAGGTGCAAAATCTGAAGGCCAAGCAGTTCCAAAATTTTTTGTTTTGTTATGCCGATTAGCACCTAACCACATTCCTTCAGTGTTGCTCAGATTTACCTAAAGGCCAGAACACTTTTGAAACTCGTGCAACAATTTAAACACGTTTTCTGCGGAAGACAGGTCTGACACAAACACGGTGGGTTCATCGGCATATTGAGAGACTTTAAGTGACACTTTCTCTAAGAGCGGTCCACTGCGTTTCGGGTCGGAAAAAAGTTTGCCCTCAAACTTTGCCCAGTAAATCATCTTGGGTCGTATGCAAATGAAATGAATTTAGTTTTTGGAAATACGTTAAAATAGATTTTTTACTGGCCACAACAGTCAGAGCGGTCGAGGACCTAAATTTGGGCGTGGCGAAAATAGAAAATTGCATAAAATTGATGAGCTCGCTGCTCGAAAACCAGGAAACGCCACGAAAATTCATTATAATTCCTAAGTAAAGTGGTCCTTCAAAGGTATGAAATGCATATTCATTTTCATTTGTTTTAATTTTTAGGGTCACAAAAATTGATATTATTAACCCTTGTTAGAACGCTTTCTGAAAACCGGTGAAAGTACCCTGTCTTTGCCGGCATTTATTTCACAAGTCCAGACCGAACCATTCTAAATTCCAACTGAACTTTGCTAAACAGATGTTAGAAAGCACAGAAATATAAAAATACCTTGCGCTTTTTATCTTCCTTGATCACAGTGACTTCGCACTTTTGGTGCTTTTTCGAATATGACACCCACATTATGCAAATGAGGTTGTTGATCAAATTCAGATTGTTATAAAACAAAACATTCTTAATCGCTAAATTTTGCCATTCTAAATTAACTACACCGAAAAGCACACAAAACTAAAACGCATAAACGGGTTTAACCGTCTAAAAATGCTTTTAAACTGATGAATTATTTAGTATTGTTTAGAATGCTATGTAAAATAATGTAAACACTTAATATGCTAAATGCGCTGTCTACGAAACTTAGTCCTATATAAAGAAATTTTTCATCTCGCTGTTTCCTACTGTCGATTTTTATTTTTTGAAAAGTACTATTGAAAATTTGTACACGTTTTTGGTATCAAAAACGTGAAGATCAATTCAGCTTTAAATGGATGCTGTGATTTGCATTGAAATCGACAACACTTGATTCTGTGTTTCACTCTAGATTATTTCTTGATTGCCTTTTTTATTTGGTAAATGACTACTAAAACGACAATGCTAACAAAACCATCTTATTTTTTCCCGATCTACGACCAACGTACAGAACAATTTGATGAAGAAAGTTTTCTTTTGCCGGATGCGGCATTTTAACGACATAACTCCTGTACTGGAGAAGTTTATAGGTCAAGGTCCTTTAAACTCCTCAGTTAACTTCCTAATTTTCTCCAAATTGATTCCATTCACCACTGCTTTGAATACATTATTACTCTTTATTCTCATACATGATAAGCAATATTCAACACCGTACAATTAAAGCTTACTGGCGTGTAGCTACTAACTTTTGGAATCTGAGCGGGAATGGCCTCCGTTGACATCAATGTCCGTTTCAGGGGCAGTAATACTGACAATTTCCTCATATAAACAATGACCTTTGCATGCACCGCGCTTTGAAACTGTAAAACGCGGTTAACAAATGAAAAGACAAGATCCCTCCTTAAAATCTTCTAAGCTTACTTCAAAATGACTGTTATGCTATATGCTTTACATATAACGTGTTTTATTTGTGAAGTCCGATAAATACCGGGAAAAAAAATGACCGCGCACCATTTGCGCGCGCGCTGGAGCGCCCAATTTTTCTCATAGGAAAGACGCGGTTTCAAAATGGTGGGAATTTGTTGCAATCTGCGCGGAAAGTCCCACACAAAACACCAAAAGATGTTACGTTACCTTTAGGAAAGTTCCCCTAGGAACTCATTTACATCACTAGTGTGACTGTGGTTTGGATATGATTTCCTAATTACCATAAAATTTTGCTAACTTTAGCCTTGAATTATTGATCATTTGAAGTCGTTTAAAAAAACTCATTCGTGCCTCGTTTTTTCAACCTACTTCTCAGTGTTTGGATATCTGATGAAACACACCTTCTCGTGTTTGATATATTGCATATAACGCGTAATTTTACTTGAGAAATACGGCGCTAGTTAATTGAAACGTTTACAGAGACCGTTGCTCCCTAATCTCGTCCCTGTCTTTCACAGTTATTACATAACTGTTCACTGCTTATTCGGCATTGCATTGCAACTACACTCCAAGATCATTTCCTTCATTTTTGAAAGAAGGACTGCCTTGGTATCTTTGGATCGGACTGAAAGATCAAAATGTTTGCACATCTCTCGAAGCATCGGAACCTTGAAACTTGGTAGCTTCCCATCTCTTGACAAGGTGCACAAATCATAAATATCGTACAGGATTGGGTGGGTCAGGCCTATTTTCCCCAGGACTACCTCTGTTGTATCTCTTAGACGTTCCTCATCTATGTCGCAAGCGTACTCCTCTACCAGATCGTCCAGCTCTTCTGCGTCGGTATCCTCTTTTTCACTTTCTGTAGGCTCTGTGTCCATCTGGTGCCCCTGCTTGATGCTTGCTGATAACCTCGAGAAAAAACCTTGAATCTGACACTTAGAGAGCCACTCCGTTCTATCGAACATTCTCTCTCCGTCTATTGTGGAAGCCGTTCGCATATCCTTAGCAACCTGTGCTGGATCTTCTTTCCTGCCAGTGCCTTGCCCAATATTAAACTTATGTATCAGATACCGCCGAACCTTTTCCGGAAACCTCGCCCCTCTGCACTTCTTGTGAAGTGCCCAGCCCTTCAGTAATCGTGGGGTACTTGAAAGGGATTCTTTCACCGCTGCTGATGCTCCTGTCAATCCTTTCCCTTGTATTGTTAATGTCTGGAAGTGGCTGACCCAGTCTCTCCTTAGCTTATCATACAGACACTCCTTCCCAGGCTGTCGCGGGATTTCTTGATGACCAAACATATTCATATGGAGGTCTAGGTCCGACCGACTTTGAAACTCTTCATTGCAGCTTGGCTCGGGACATTCATATAGCTTGTCCTCACTAAGATCGGCTCTGCTTTGCTCTTTTGACGTGAACTGGCGAACAGTAGTAACTAAGAATGGGATCTTCTCCATGAGATCTGATTTTCTCTGCGGACAAATTACAATGTCATTCCATGGAATAAACTTCCCAGGACCGACATTGAACGCTCTCCAGACACGTAGGCCTTCTTTAGTAAACTCGAAATTGTGTAGATTGCTGTAGTTCGGAATCTTCCTTATCTCTAGCGTTGTGTATTGCTCTTGGACAGCGCATACCGTCGCTGTCGTCCCCTTAACTGGCCTCTCTTTCAAAGCGGTATGCATATCTTGTGCAGATACGACATCATGACCCTCGTTACAATACCTTCTAATAGCTGCCTTAATCGGGCACAAGATTCTATCGCACATGTCCTTTCCCGATTGAGGTTCGGAGTGGTCGTATCTGACAATCTCTATCCCCTGGCGATATCCGAGCTCTCGGAAGGATGAAACCAGCTTGCTATTGTGGTAACACCCTGCTTCATCTGATCTCAAGTAGGCCTTAATTATTCCTGGGTGTCGCAGCTTAATGGTAAAAAGAAGGTTCTCCAGGATTGATAGCACTGCAAACCAGTCCTGTCGACAACTGTCAAGAAGGTGAACGTAGCAGGTTACTTCAAGGCTTTCTTCTCGTCTCGTTATGACGCTACTCACATGCCAATTGATTCCTCTCTTGGCAAACCACTCTGCCTGCTTCTCTCGAAACTTCATGACTGTAAACTTCATCGCCCAATCAACTACTATGACCACTTCATCTTCTTCTATGGAGTTTAAAATTTGCTGCTTTGCTTGATCCTGATCCTGAGCTCGTAAAATATGGGCTTTCCATTCAAAGATTTTAAAGGCGGCACCCTTCGCGTCATGCTGAAGGTCGTCTGTTTGATCTTTTCCGAGCTGTGCCTCGTACTTAGGAATGGCACTTTCTACTTCCTCCACGATACTTTTCAGGCTCTCGCAGTCTGCGCACGCCATGTCATGGGTGTGGCTGCATGCGTCCTGGTAGTCAGCGTCACTGGCATCGCTCAAAGCAAAGACTCTACAATGATCAGGGCAGGAGCTGCCATCCTCCCTGCAATGGTCACAGTATTTAGTCTTGAGATATAACTTGCCTTCTCGAAGCTTCTTTCTAGCTTGTTCACACCAGTCTTTTGCTGCCCCAACGTGCTCTAGCTCGTCTACGATTCTTAGCAAATCCTTAAAACCATCAGCACCGTCAGCTGCTGTATTATCGAGACCTCGCAATGATTTCCTCTGTGAAGCTTCTTGGACGTCAAGTACTCTCCACATGGTGGAGTTACTGATCGGGTTAAATCCAGTTTCCTTGCAATGTTCAAGGTATTGGTTAATGATAGTGCACCTGGCCACTGTGCGGACGACGTTAGGCATAACAAGTTCTTCCCCACTCTCAAGTTTAAGGGTGCGAGTACCGTAAGCTACATCTTGGTAGTAATATGGCCGCATGCTAAACTCCAAGAAATGGTCTGTTGGCGCTGATCCACACGGATTCTGTGTCGCGGTAATCTTTCAACAGGTATTCCGAGTCCTTCAATCTTCGCTTGAGCTCTTGCCTTCTTTATTTGCCTTTCAGAGAGATCTTCAAATGGCTTATGGATTTCTTTAAGCTCTTTTTTTGTGAATCGATCGGCGTAGATACTCAGTATTTGTGTTTTTACAGACCTGGACGGGGCATTTTGATATGCAACAACGAGGGCTTTCAGGCCGACACCACCAATTTCAGTCTTATTGTTGTGTTGATCTATTACTGCCTGGAACAATTGCTCTCCATCATTGGGCGCTATTACATCACACAACAACTGACACACCTGCTCTGTTTTCTGGACAACTGCTGATCTTTCAGCTTTGGGGCAACTTTCCCCTTTCCCAGCAAGCTACTTGTGACTCCAGGGGATCGATTTTAGGCTTTCTTGCAGCATCGGCAAGGCTGTCAATGCAGGAATTGAAAACTTGCACTGGCCCTCCATTATTTTCTTCAGTTAATCCAAATTCGTCCATTTCCATGCTATCGTCAAACGCAAGCAAGGCTGAAGGCGTCCAAGTTTCATCAGAGCTGCATCCCCGCCTCAAAACACAGGGTGTTATGGCTGAGTACATTGAAGACTGGAGTTGAGCTGATGCTGCTTCTTTGTAAGGCCTTAAAATGAAAAATTAATTTTAATTGAGAGCCAGCAAAATTGGAACAACGGCATTTTTAGTGTACTTATGTACAAAAAAATAGACGGGGTGTGTTCCTTTTCGGTTGCATGTGCTTGCTGTAAAAAGTATAAGTGCATCAAAAGGGAGTGAATTAGTTTAAATGTAGACTTTACTACCTTGGTCATCTCCATCTCGAAACTCAATCGATTTTAAATGTGTAATTTGGAGGGGGTCAACCTTCTTTTTGTGCTTTATTTTGAGTTATGTCTTGGGCAGAATAAAAGAAAAAAAATTGGTCCCTCATTCTCCCCTCTAAATCAATCAGTATGAATTTGCGTGCAAAGCAAAACGCGCCATGTTTCAATCACTGAAAAAAATCAAAGGCTCCTGTGAGCCAACTCGTGAATGCAGATGACACATAGTAATTGAAATTTAGACGGCTACGGAAACTTCCTTGAAAGCTAAAAGAAACTATATCTTTGCCCGATTATGTAACGAAAAATAACCATCATTGTACTCTTGTATTCTGATGCGCCGATTAAAAAAAAATCACGTGTTTTCTCTGATTCAAAGTTCATAGAAGCACGCCATGTGCAGCTACGTCATGCAAATTCGTGTCCCCGATAGTCCAGGGCTACTGGATTTTGCGATCGGACTAGTGGATTCTAACCATCACTTGCCCGATGGGCAAGTGAAGTTTTTTTGGGAATTTAAATTACAAAATTACTGTAGGGCAAGCCGATCTCACAAAGGGAAATCTGTTCAACAAAGTATCGCATTACATTTCATGCCGTGAAATTTTTCCTTTGGAGTTCAGTCCACGTAATCATCAAGTAAAAATAATGAACTATGACAAGCTCTTGCTAAATAAGAATTATTTATCGACCGCGTCCGTTTGCTTTCCCATAAATTACCAGTTGTAAATTTCGAAAATGAAACATTTTTTCCCTTTGAAACCTCTGTGAAAGCTGACAAGATCTTAAAGTGTTCATTTCACCAGAAATTTGCATAATTTTGTTTACGACGTCAATGATGCGTGACATGGCACGTTCCGCTTTCGCGTGAAAACTGACAAATTAAATTATTTTTTAATTAAATTATTTTAAAATTAAATTATTTTTAATTCTTAAAAGAAACCGCACTTAGTAGAAAAAAACGAAAAAATCCTATAACTTTGCTCAGATTCAACGAAAAATCTCCATTCTTACACTAAAATGATTGTCAAATTATTCTCTACAGAATGAATGAGAGAATTCTGACGCGTCGTGAAAAAAATTTTCACGTTTTTTTTTTTCACTAATTGAGTTTACGACCCCGGACTTTCTGAAAAACTGAAAAAACTTGAAACTTTGCTCAGATTGAACGAAAAATCGCCATTCTTGCACTAAATGATCGTCAAATTATTCTCTACATATTGAATAAGAATTTCCTGATGCGCCGTGAACAATAAATGTTCGCGTGTTTTTCCCACTAATTGAATTTGAAACTCACTCACTGCGCACGCCCGAAAGTTAACGATAAAACCGACTGATCGACTGATCGACCAAGTCAAAAGCCAGCTATCGCTATAACTCGTTCATTGCGCATGCGCGCATTCACGAGTTAAAAAGGTCTTAATTTTTTATTTCAATTGTCCAGGATTGTAGCTATTAATATGTTTTTTGAGGCTCCCAAAGCGTGCGCAACAAATAACTCACCTCGCTCCTGGATTGGACGTTTGTACAGATTCCTTTTCCGAAGTTGCACGGAAGATCCAAGGCATTTCTTTCACAGAGGCATTGTGTTGGTTGCGGCAGTTTTTGCAAATAACTTATTTGATCAAAAAGAAAGTCAAATTACTCAAGGAAGGTTCTACAACTGACTTCGGACTTATTTCTCATGTTCGGGCTACTGCGCTACGCAGTCTAAGAAGCATATGTGAAAATACCACATGAACATTTTTTTATCGGGGGATGTTTCAGTACAATTTCGTTTTGATACGCAATATGGGGGGGGGGGGGTAGAGTGGGGGTGCCCTTAACCCCCCGAAGGCGATAAAATTGGACAATTTTCATTATATTCACAGAGACCTCCTAAAGTAAAGAACTATCTAAAACACGACAGGTATCTTTCTGCTCCGCAAGGGCTACTTTAGGTTAATAAACCGAGGAGGGACTGGGGAAGGGGATAAACTCGAGCGCGCCTTGTTTTTTTTTCTTTGCTCTTCCTTTACTCCTTTCCACCCGATTTTTTTACGCCCATTTTTGGAGAATATCATATGCAAAGAAAAGAGATGGCCAATAACATATCACATACTGTGTACCAAAGAACCCGATATTTCAAAAACATAATGAGATGTCAAGAATGCCTCTACATTTCCAATTCTGTCGCAATATTAGTGTGAAACCAGCAAGAGCAAAAAGGAAAGGCTGCTACATCCAAAGGTATTAAACGAGGGTCTTTGTTTTGGGAACTTTACCGCGTGTGCGAAAGAAGAAAATAAAACAGGGAGAAAAGCGAAGATCATTCAATTACAAACAGAGGTAGATAATTCAATTAGACGCTAATTGTAAAAGCCAACAAACTGAACGAAAATACCGGCAAATGCCGTGAGAAAAAAATCTCAGACAGGGAGCTCGAATTAGGCACACTTCCCCGCCACATTTTCACTCTAAACATGTTGCAAAATTAAATCCTAGAAAAATTCAACACCAACTTGAAGTTCTTCATCATAAATAAAAGTCAGTTTGCTATAACTGATTTTATGTAAGAGAACGGTCACAAGGAAGTAACTATTATGTACGCACCTGAACCGATTTGGACAAGGACACCATACATTTGATGAATAGCCTTAGACATCTCAAGAGTAACAGAATACCGGCTCTTTGCCCCCTTCTGGCTCCTACCAGGACGTCCCTGATGAGCGGGATACTGGCATGCTGTTCTCGGGCGCCAGAACTTCCCCAAGGTGTGCCTATGTTTGGCGCATACCGACATTTGTTCTACGACGGTCTGTTCCAAATCAAAAAGGCCAGCCCTGGCCAGGATTAGCTCTCCCTCCGTTATAGTTTCTCGCGATAAATGAACAGACGCAAGGTGGCTTTCTATTGATTCAGTGCAATGAAGCAAATTAAAGAAACCTGAAATGCCTCTTGAATCACTACAAATCCCCGAACGTGAGAGGAAGCACGACATCTTGTTTCGGAATGCACAATTTCCCTTATTACCCAAGTCTTGACGTCAAGGATCGAGAAATTTGTATAAAGGGAATAAGGAATACGGGACGTGGATTGGGCTACAAAACTCTTTAATGCAGATTCAAATTTGAGGGTAAGTCGTAAACGAGCTGTTTATGTTCAATGAAATACATGTGCAATAAAGTACATGTAATTGTTTCTCATAAGCGTCAAGTTCAAATTCTAAGCCACGCTTCTAACCTCATGCCAGTTGAGGGTCCAGGGCACTTATTTCAAATTTCAGATTTTCCCTGCCGTCCTTTTTGAGCTGGTAATGACACCTTCAGTGTCCCAAGGGTGCTCTAAATGGTATGGAATGGAATTATGGCGAACATTTCCAGGACACATTGGGGGCGCGTATTCGAGAGGTAGCACTTTTTCGAGGATTTATGGTATTTTAGTGGACTGCCTGTCAACTAGCTTGGAGTAGTTTTAAAATTACACTTACGCTATAAACAACACAGCAACAATATACTGTACTGATGCTCCTTAATGTGGGATTTGATTATCTTTCTCTAGGAGGAAAGCTCGTGTTGAATTTTCAGTAATAATGACTTTAAAATAATTACACTGAAACAATGAGACATTACATTACAAATATTAACTACACCAAAAAGCACAGGTTAGAAGCTTTGGCATTTGCGTCGAAGGGCCTGGAGTGAAACTCTCAGAGCGAGACACCAGTCCGCCGGGATTGCAACCGGAACACATCGCGACGGACGGATAGACGGATTATCCTTCCCTCGCTTCCTAGGAAATCTTTCTTTTTCTGTGCAGTTTGTTTTTCCTTCCGGCTTTCATGTACAAGTTCTTATCAATTCAATTTGAGCAACATATTGATAATGCCCAGCTTTTGAAAATTAATAAATCACATGTTTTACTAAAGCGAATTCAATTTTTTCTTATTACTACATGGAAATTTTTTGCGAACTGTAATAGAATGACAACTTGCACTTCAAAAGACAAATGGCTAAAACAACTTCTAGACCACCGAAATCTTTTTCGTGGTGTGGTGCAGAAGTTTATATTATCTATATATTGAGAAAGGCACTTAACGTGGAGGAATGTACAGGCCGGCATCCTCCTTCTAGTCTGCTTGTCAATTTCAGTGATTTGTGATTAATTCAGATGGCAGTAGGCCAAACTCAGCGAAATGTTTTACTTCCTAAAGGACCTTCAAGCAATGAATACCAATTGAATGGCGTCAACAAAGCAAACATGCAAAAATGGAAAAACAAATAATACTAACAATAATTATAATAATAATGGAAATAAGTTTCTTAGAACCTAAATACTGTTTAGCAGACAGACTAATTTGCATAAAAATTCCCCACAAAGTGTCATAAAATCGGGGCCGAATTATTCACCAATTTAAGGCATTTGTAAACGGTTAAAACCGTTTATGCGTGTTATTTTGTGTGTTTTTTGGTGTGGTTAATTTAGAATGGTAAAATTTAGCGATTAAGAATGTTTTGTTTTATAACAATCTGAATTTGATCAACAACCTCATTTGCATAATGCCGGTTTCATATTCGCAAAAGCACCAAAAGTGCGAAGTCGCTGTGATCAAGGAAGATAAAAAGCGCAAGGTATTTTTATATTTCTGTGCTTTCTAACATCTGTTTAGCAAAGTTCAGTTGGAATTTAGAATAGTTCGGTCTGGACTTGTGAAATAAATGCCAGCAAAGACAGGGTACTTTTACCGGTTTTCAGAAAGCGTTTTAATGAAGGTTACTAATATTAATTTTTGTGACCCTAAAAATTAAAACAAATCCAAATAAATATGCATTTCATACCTTTGAAGAATTACTTAACTTAGGAATTATAATGAATTTTTGTGGCGTTTCCTGGTTTTCGAGCAGCGAGCTCATCAATTTTATGCAATTTTCTATTTTCGCCACGCCCAAATTTAGGTCCTCGACCGCTCTGACTGTTGAGACCTGTAAAAAATCTATTTTAACGTATTTCCAAAAACTAAATTCATTTCATTAGCATACGACCCAAGATCATTTACTGGGCAAAGTTTGAGGGCAAACTTTTTTCCGACCCGAAACGCAGTGGACCGTTCTTAGAGAAAGTGTCACTTAAATCCTCTGTCAAAAATCTGTATTCCACGGATGTTCATGCCTTGTCTGATAGCGTTACCGAATATCTCTGTGCACAGAGAAAAAAGGGCACCGGAAAGTGGGCATCCTTGTCGAGTGCGTCTCTGAGGATTAAAAAATTCTGACGCATATCCATTGTTCATCACACAACAGTTACTATAAAACACTTGTAACCATTTTTGGATTTGAGGCCCAAAATTAAACTTTTGTAGTGTCCTGAATAAAAAATCCCAATTTAGCATATCAAAAGCTTTTTTTGAAGGCGGTAAATTGTGCTAAAGACAAAACACCGCCACTAAGCAAATCAAATGTTGTTTACAAATTCACTTGCCCCGGCTGCAATTCCTCGTACATCGGCAAAACAAACAAAACTTTCCTTGTCCAAACACAAGAACATGCGACCACTGACAAAGATAGCGCTATATATAAACATCTGCGCTACTGTGATCAGATCAAACACATACAAGGTTTATGGAAGGTACCGGACATTGTTTTTTAATAACAAGCCACTCTCTATTGCAATGAAAATAGAATATCTCACCCATGCCGTGCGTGTTAACACAAAGATAATAGACAACGATGATAATCGGAAATTACTACTTTACAAAGAAGCTTACCATATCAAGCGCTCAGCACTATCTTTGAACAATGGTTTAAAAGCTAGCAGAGAACTAAGCCTATTCTTCTGGCTCCAGTTGTTCAAAGGCCGGATAACTTTATCCTGTGGATAAGTCACTATCCGACATCTGAGAAAAGATTTCAGTATTTCCTCTTGTACAAGCGAATATGCACACTTTAACCACAGTTAAGTTGAGGAGTGTACGGAAACCTTGGACAACGTTGAACGTGAAGTATATTTTAGACCCTGAATAGTGCCTTATCCAGCGGATAAAGTTATCGGGCAATTGAACAACTGGGCCCTGATATTAACGTCTTGTTTTGTATTTTCATGTGCATGTTTTGAATTGCTAATTTACTATCGTTCAGTATTTAAATCATAGCTACTGTTGTCACCTTGATCTGAAGATGATATAGTATCATATTGAAATGTAACAATTAAGTACACCAACGTTAACTTTCCTTGCATCTGTTGTCCATATTATTGACACAATGCATTTACTCGGAATTACATTTATTCTTTTCAAAATTGTGCTATGCCAGGTATATTTTCAATCTCTTTGACTTTTATAAGGTCGTGATGACTCTGATATTTTGTCCAATATTTCGGTCTTTTACGTACCCTGTCTGGTCCTCGGAGATTAAATCAGGAAGAAATGTAACAATTCTGTGGGCTATTGTCTCTGTAGCAATTTTGTAATCTCGTTTAATAATGTCAGAGTTCTCCAATTCTCCAGTTAGGATTTGCCTTTTTTCTTTTTCGTAATTACTTTAATAATCCCTTGGCTCTGAGTGATATTTATTTGGCCCCGTTGGAGAGCGTAATTGAAACTGCCTATCATTTCTTCACCTAAAATAGGCCTTTCGCACATTGTTTCAATAAATTATAGCATTCATCATTGGCAAGACGCCCCTACAGCGTATCTTGTTGAGATTGATCAAGTTTCGGGAAAGTGGTACCTCCAAAAAATTGTTCAAATGTTTCATATGTTGCAGTGCTGTGGGGAGTAGTGTATAAAGAAGAATAAAAAGATCTTTGTCAGGATCAGTGATTTCTCCCCCACCGTTTCGTTTGAGTTCTGCGATGTAACTTTTAGGGTGTTTGCGTTTTCCTAAGTTCAACAAGTACTTGGTATTTTTCACCTTCTTCATGCCAGCGTGACCTACTCCTAACGATAGCACCTTTTGTCTTGTATTCAATAATATTATTCAGCTCAGATCGCAGACGGTAAAGGTTAGAAATATATATTCCTTGGATCTGTTGGCTTTTAGCTCGTTCATTAAATGGTCAATCTGTTTTTGGAGTTCTTGTTCTCTATTTCTCCAATTTCTGCTCATTCGCTTTGAATATTGAACACAAAATCCTCTTACTTTCATCTTAATCATGAACAAGTAAATTTAAAATCAGGAATCTTGCTAGTGAGTTCGGATATAAAATTTTCACAATGAGTTATTCAATTTCCAGAATCCCAGGCCTCGTCTAGCATATTTATTGGATTGCAAGTCAAGTAAAATTGCAGAATGAACAGAGAAAGTAGGGTTTGTGATTTCTGTCGCAGACACAACTGGTATGAGGTCCTTAGAAATTAACCAAAAATCCAACCGACATTGAATTTTCAACGAATTGTTATGCTATGTATACTGAGATTGATTAGGATATAAATATCTCCAGATATCTTGTAGTTTCAAAATATTGCACTTATTATTTATTTCCTGAAGCACCGTTTTCTTTGTGTCCACTGAATTTCCGCCTGTTTTATTAGCACCTGTCAGGGCGCAATTAAAATCGCCACCCATTATAATTTGCTTATCGGAGTAAGGTCGAAGGTTATTGCTTAGCTTTGTAAAGATTTTTTTTTTGTTGCGAAATGTCATTAGGAGCATAAACGTTACATAATACAAAGGTAGAGTCATAAATGGTAACCTCAACTAGCAAATATTCCCTTTTTTTGTTCGCAACTATGCTGGCAGTCTGAAAATCAAGTTTTGGGTTAAAAAGATTCATAACGCCTTTAGAGTGACTGGAACCATGACTGTAGCAAATTTTGCCACCCCATTCAGATCTCCATTTTTCTTCCACATTTTTCGTAGAATAAGTTTCTTGCAGAAATATAACATCAGCCTTGCTATTGATGCTTTGCATGTGACGTCATGGCGGCCATGTTGGTGTACAGGAACAATACGATTTTTCTCTTTTGGGACTTACCTTTTATTTTAATTCAAACTATATGAACAAAGTCTCTTCTGTTTTGTTCACTAACATGGCGGCAATGCAAACCACCTATTATGTGCCCAACGAAAATCCTGCCTCTACTTACGCGCTTGATTTAAGCCTCTTGTGTTTAAATACAATAAAGACAATTTGAATGCTAATGCAGATTATTTTTGCAACGCGGAGACAAGATATTTGCAATGGTATGAAATTGCGAGTTATTTCAAAGGTAAAGCTTTGAATAAATGATGAATAAAACGAAAACAAAAAGACATGAAAAAAACAACAAACAACAAACACACATCTCAAGGCTCCTAATCCCAGCTCGAAAGCCTGGGGAGACCAACGATAGTAAAAAATCTCAACTAGAAAAGGAGCCATGCTACTTTACTAAGTAAAGGAAGGCGAAGAAGCCGAAAAAAACTGCAGTCTCGAATATAACCGTGCAAGAGCTTGCAAAGCTAACGATCAATTTATAAATGAAAAAAAAAAGAAGAAAAAAAGACGAAACGTGGCATAAATTGGAAGCTTCTTGGTTTCGGGTCCACGATAAACCTGTCCATTGATTATTAGTTTATCCACATTGAGCGAAGCTTTCGTCTTGTCCTGTTAAGCTTTTTTTTAAGAACAGGCGGCAGTGCGTTCCTAATTTCTTCTACTTCTCTTGGGTAGTCATCTGCCACATCAATTTTAAACTCTCGATCGATATTTTTAACGTGTTTGAATATACGTCCTTTGTCTTTGGAAAAGCTCAACTTTGCATAGCTGTTCACAACTTTTCACAGGAAAAGATCGAAAACAGCAGCAAGCAAAACAATTTTGCAAACTGTTTTCTCCGAGAAACGAGTAAACATACTTTCAGCTGACGAGACCGAATGGAAGCCGCGAAAAAAGGTGCCAAAATATTAGCCTCGTTTGGTTCCAAGAATTTCGCCCAGGCTTTCAACTTTCCTCGCTTGTTTCCAGGCTACCACAAGTTGAAAACTTGCATCTATCCTAGCAATGAAGGAGTCAGAATGTAGGGAGACTGTCGATTCCATTAGCAAGAGCATACATTCAAACCTCAAGTACGAGATTCCTTTTGTTTTCAACTTGATAAATTGCCGAACAGGAGTCATTCAACGGATTTGAATGAGTAGATCTCCTGCTTTAATTCTATGAAAAAACAATAATGCTTCTTTTTAAAGTTTCTACAAAAATATCTACAACCTGCGACATACCAATCGCTCTTTCATTGGGCTTAATGTAGTTTTTCAAAACCCTAGCAAAAGGTGATCATGGCCATGTGGTCTGGCATCCTCCTTGGCTTCAAACTGACAAAGTTATTCGGCACTTCCAATTTCTCAGTTGTAAAGTATTCTGGGAAAGTTCTTATTATAATTATATATTACTTTTATAATAAAAGTACGCCTGTTTACTTCATAAACAATGTTCAAAGCTTCCGTGACATTTAGTTGGAAGTTGATTAAAACAGAAGTAGAAAATTGTCCTTAAAAAGAGCTTTAAATGAGCGGCCCAAAAATGACAAAATCCAATCAACCCATGTCGTCTACTTTCAGTTGGAGTTGAATATTGAGCCTGAGAAGGGTTGGAAAACAGAGAGCATGTTTGCACCTGCTGGTATGCATATTGACGCTGCGTATACTAAAGAGGAAGGCACGAAAAAATCGAATCAAGGGGAACCACCATTTACGTATCCCATGGGACTTGGAGGTGTCATGATGAACGGATGTTATGGTTCAAACTATCAAAAAGGCGATCCTTGTTATGCTGCTAAGAGGTTCTCATCCATTTGTTCTGTAAGTGAATTTTAACATGTCTAAGCTTGAGTTAATAGTCTTCCTATAATGAGTCTTTCTGAAAACATCTTTCTTAAAACTTGCTCTAAACTTGATTGAAACAGAAGTTAAACCATCGCAACACTTGAAAGGCCCTAGGATGAAGCAATCCACCATTGACACCATGGTAAAATGTTCGGGTCTAAAAAATAAGGATAATGGGACATTTCATTTATGAAAATAGTTATTAAATGATTGAATTTCCAGAATGGAGGTACTTTTTGAGAGCCTGTGTGGGGAGCGGCTAAATAAATATTTCATGGTGTCTACAACAAATGTTCATATTTGGCTTTGGAATTAAAATAATCTAAACGCACGATGTAGGACTAGATATACATAATAACGGCAAACCTCAGAGACATGTAATATTTTGTCTCTGGAAGATGGTGTCGACGCCACTAATTTGGCCTCCACTCCCAGCCCACCATGGATTTATACTCCAAGAAAAATAGCCTATCCTAATCGTTTATGTTCCTCTATATTTATTCTCCTGCAACACAACAAACATCTCTTAAATAAAGTCCACTAATATTAACCAGGCACTTTTTGAACGACATAATGTGGGTGCACGAGCATAAATTTGGCTTTTATTCCAAATGAAACATCACAGTCTAACTTTGCTACAAATATGGTCAATTTGAAGCAGAACAAAAGTGTTCAACAAAATGATAAAAAACAGATACGACATGCAAAAAGAATACAGTAAGTATTTAACAACGCGTTTATTGAATTAATGTCTTATCATGTTACCCTGGTAATCTTTATTTTGCTTGACATAAAGGATCTTATCGATGGTGCTGCTTTCATCGGGGTCGGATTTGATGGACGGGGTGATTATAGCCCTGAATCTCGAAAGATGAGCATTGTACAAAGAGTTTGTGCCGGAAAGGCGACGTAAGTATATTCATTGTTGCAACTTCAAAACATCATCAAGTCTTAGATTTGAAAAGGGATTGGAAAGCATCTTGTTACTGTTGTGATCCTACATTTTTAAACATAAAAATTAACAAAAGGGGAGATATAATTAAATATCCAGGCTCCAAGAAACTTGCTTTGATATATGCAAGGGGTGAGGGGGGGTCCTAGTTTGAATTTGTGGACATCAGGACAAGATCTGGTCCCGTATTTTTGTATGCACATCCCCAGAAGAAATATCATTTCATTATATTCAATAAATCTCATACACGACATTTAATTTTTAGGTATGATGGCGCCGACGTCCCTGACACAATGAACGTGCATGGCGTCTATGATACGAGCACCTCAATGTACAGCTTCTATAGTCGACAAGAGTACCAAAAGTTTCTACAACGGCAAGCAGGAATGTCAGGATCGGTTCTCGGTTTTTACGCCGGGGTAAAAAAGGCCTATGGAAGCTCCGAAGTCAGAGGATCAGAGAAATACATGTCGCTTCTTTCTATTGATGTTGATAGGTGAGTAAAAACATGTGCATTTTAAGTTCGAGTCAACAAAAAGTTTATTTTTTCACAAGTCCTTGAATTCACCCTGATTACACCTACTGCACAGTATGGACTGACCTGTCGAGCTGGGGGTGATTGCTAACACTAGTACACTCCCAAACGTACCCCCCTGAGTCTTCGTGATATTCGAAATGGCGCAGGGTGGCGAAGACCCTGGGACAAGCTTGCAAAATACTTCATGGCGCATGGAGCATGTCCCAGGGTCTTTGCCTCCTTCCGTTATCTTCAATATTGAGAAAATCCTGGGGAGGCATATCGTGCACCCCAACCAAGCTTCCACATATACATACACTACTAATCCCTGATCGGTTAATCTAGGACAGAAGCTGACAGACAGACTGACAGACAGACAGCCTTTCTTTCAGCACGATAAAAATTTAAAGCTGTGCAGCTTGTGGGGGCGTGCAAAATAATTTGAATATAAAATATATACACAGTAAAATCCTCGCACCCTTCATCCTTTTTTAAAACTCCCTATAGATAATTAAAATCCGCACGTATAAAATTGGCCGTTGTTACTGAAGTCTCGATCCTTAAACGTTAACTCCTTGAAGATATCAATCGAGCGGATTTTCTTTGCCAGGTCCTTATAGTTCGTATCCGCGAAGTACTTGGTTTGGGAAATGCTTCAGCATCTAAGTCTCTTCCCCATAATCATGTATACAAGGCTGGCCGTTGAGGGTGGCAAGCCAACTAGTGTTGGCTTCTTGGCCACAAGGGCTGTGACATATTTTAAAAAATATTACATTTTTTCTCTTGAGAGTAAAAATTGCTGTCTAAATGAATGAATGAATGAATGAATGAATTAATTAATTAATTAATTAATTAAAGACGGTCAACTCATCAGGACTTAAAAGGACTATTTCTATATTAAAGTAAAACTACTATAATGCATCAAAATTATCATTACAAAACTTATTTCGACTCAGAGCCTGTTTTACGTAAGTGTCGTGTAGACAGATTTTTAGAAGTGTTGTTTGCAGCCAGCCTTGAAGGCCCCAAGCGAATTTGCCCGCAGCAGCTCAATAGGAAGGCATTTCTAAAGAACTGCTCCAGAGTAACTGAAACTATTCTTCGTAAAGTTTGTATGGGGAAGAAGAATAGTAAGATTGTCGTTGGTGTCTCTTAAAGAGTAACTGGAGACTGCTACGATAGGTAAATTTAGAAATAAGATAATCTGGAGCAAATCAATTGAGTGATTTATATACCATAGTAGCTTTATTAATTAGTCTTTGTTTATCCAGTTTTTTTCCAGCCAAGTTTATCGATAAGAGAGTCGGAATTGGTGTCATAACTTGTACTTAATATAATGCGTGCTGCGCAATTTTGGAGTTTCTGAAGTTTGATAGATAGTGTTTTGTTGCCGCAAGCCCAAATCTCGCTACAGTAATCGAATTGTGGCTGCACTGAAGAGGAATACATATATTGAAGAGTATCAAATGGAACAAAAGTTCTAGAACGCCTTATCACACCAATGCCGGCAGCAATCTTTTTGCACAAATTGTTGACGTGAACATTCAAAGATAGATTTTGGTCAATGTAAACACCAAGGGATTTAGTAAAAGTCACTTGACTTACAGGTGCCCCATCACTTTTCTGGCTAACAAAAGGTGCCTATTTTGGCCTCGGACCAACCTCCTTGTTTATCATTCGCCTCATTAAAAGCCTACTCAGAAAAACACTTAGTGATGTGATTCAAGGCATATCTACTGACAACTTTTTTTTCGACCGCAGCAGGTGCCCGCCTCCCTAAACTTTTTGTTGACCGGGCTAAAATGCCCTTGCACTTAAATATTTTATAACTGTCTTTCGCCAAGGATAACGGGAATGGTATTGCGTAACGGGAACAAAATGTTCAATTTCTCTCAAGACCATCCCTTGCCTCTTAAAAAAATTAATGAAAGTTGATAATGGTTTGTTTTACTTTTGATAAAGTCAAAAGTTTACTTGGTGTTATAGGAGGTTTTTTCACCAAGAAAATATTGCTCATTTTCTTTTTCAACACGTTATCGCCCAAAAACGAAGCATCCCCCAGGAAAAGTCCCTGAATATTATGTAGTCTGGTTACAGTGATTTTTCCACGTTCAAAAAAGTAATTGACGTAAGGTCCTGTGAATGGGAAATTATGTCAGGTGCCAGAATTTTAGAATTCAAGCTGTACATTGCCTGACGAATACAAAAACGTAATTTGTCCCGATGATTATAGGTATGAGATCTATCTAGACGAAGTCAAGCCAAACGATCTCAGTGTGAACTTTCTTCAGGAGTTCATGGACCTTCCAACATCCTATCTGGCTCCCGGCGCTGCCACCAAGTTCCGTAAGTATCTTCTTTGCTTATCAATTTTTAAAATTATTATTATTTTTATTTCTGACAATTAATCGTAACATTTAACAAATCGACGGCAGTTGTCTATGGTCCATACTCTTATAGACCATAAAATGACATCAAAAAAAATTCAAAACTCAAGTGGAACCACGGGCCGCAGGCGAGTGGTTTCACTGCCAAGTTTTGGACATTTTATGGCGTCATTTTATGGTCTATAAGAGTATAGACCATAGAAAACTGCCGTCGATTTGTTTTTTACAATAACATGAAAAAAGTACGAGCGGAATTTGCTACCGTTCTTCACATAGTTTTCTAAAGTCTGGGAAGAATTAAATAATGTAAAACGTAGTTCTCACGTCATGTGACGTTTTTGGGCCAAAATATTTTTGCATGTCAAAATTCAAATGCAGATTACTTTCATACCCTTTGATTTTCTCCAAGCATCTGAATTCATTTATCCTCTTTTCCATTCCTTGAAGATGATCATTTAACCCACACAGTTCTAATATATATATATATATATATATATATATATATATATATATATATATATATATAAAACTGGTACAAAAAACGACGAGGACGGACAACTTTGGGCGAAGAAAACTATATACAATAAAAAATCTAAAAAGGTAAAAAGTTTTAATAAAAAAAGACGTTTCGGTCGTTGACCTTCATCGGTTGCAGTGCAAGTGATTAATGAATTAAAATTTCCTTAAATAAGCTCACAGTATAAAAGATGACATAACATTACAAAGATGATTACATAACAGGGCGTGATAACACATGATAGCAAAAAATTAACAAGTGATGAACAATCGGTAATCACTAAGTGGAAAACTATAACAATGCGGTACCAAAATACGAAAAAACAATACAATTAATGAGAAAATACAATACAAATAAGATAAGAAAAAAGATAAGAAAAAGAAAACGTTTCGTAGTTCGTCGAGTCAGCTGGAAATGTCTAGGAACTTGCGTAAAAAAATTTTTTAGCGAAAGTTATAACAAAATCCCCAAACAAAGCTCCTGAAACCATGCCGCGGCT
>NW_028145755.1:0-45000 GCF_977016875.1 Pavona decussata
AAGCTTCTTTTAAAAAGATACATAAATTTACCTATTTGGTATAAATAACTGTCAGAGAATTTTAATCTCGCTCCTTTCTTTTTATTTTGAAATGATCCAACACCCTAACAAGAAACCCCACCATCCACAGGTCCCTTGTGTAGGGGGGATGAATCTTGCACTCAGATAACGATAACTTGCCGCTCACGACAAGACAGTGAGTGAGGAGAACTGCCGACCACTAAGCCGAATATTAAGACAGCACCTTTCGCCACTAGCGCTCACATCAGCCGTCCAGAATTGACCTACATCCATATATAACATGGACAGGTGTCTTCCAAGTGGTACGTCTTGAGGTTTGACATGTTTGAGCATGCGTACTGCTAAAACTCATATAACGAATAGATAAATACCTCGTTGTTTATTTCAAGAAAATGATCAGGCAATGATCAAAAATATGAAAAGCTAGGGGGGAAAAACACACTTGTGATTAGTCTATAAGGTCACTTAACGACAAGGGAATCTTTTCATTATCTTAATTTTGTTTTATATAAAAAAAACGCTCAATGTTTGTGATTGTTCATTCTACCCAAGCCTTGGCATCCGTGCAGATCGACGTTGTAGTTCATATTTTTTTTTTTTTTTTATCTCAGTTAACCCTTTAACCTCTAATATCAGAGAAAAAATTCTCCTATCTTGTCCTGTTACTTTTCTTATAAAAGTACTGTGGAGAAGTTATTACAACATCAGAAAATTCAAGTTGGGCGATCATATCTTTAATTCTCATGACTTTATGGGTTGAATAAGCATGGATATTACAAGGAGAAATTTGATGCTGATCACTGTTAGGGCTTAAAGGGTTAAGGTGGTCTTTCACTCAAGGAGTTAATTTGTTTGGTAAAAGTTTCCGGCAAAGTTCGTTTCCATTACTTATAGGGATTCACGCCCTGGCTTCAAATGAGTCTTTTCCAGTCACATGTCATAATAGTTAATGATTAACCAGCATGCTAAGTAAAAAAATAGGGCTGTTGATTGCAAAGAACGATATCTTACTAACGAGAAATAGCTTTTCTTTAAATTGAAATGGCCCAAAATTTGATTTCTCTGAACAATTCAACTTAAAATGAGAAAAAACATCATTTTGACAACCACTCGTCATATAATTAGTTTTGACAAATGCGAGTATTTCGAGCGACGGGCTAAGCAAAATAAATTTCCACGCAGTTCGAGAAAGTAACTGACGCATTCGCGGAAAGTCTGATTGTGTCGATTAGCTAGGTAAACTTACGGTATTTAACTGAAAGGAAGTTTTCTCGCAAAGAGATGCACGTGCGACTGATAACAAGACAAGTTAGCGATGATTCTTGAAACGAACAAGTTCACAGCCACTGAGAATAATCAATGACATCGCTAATTCGAAAATGTTTCGTTCTCGCTCTGAAGCAAACACGACAGTGAAAAGAAAAAAACATAATGACAACTGGAGTAAACCAGTTTGTTTAAGTTTAAGGTGGCTTCTAAACAAAGCTCACTGAATCTAGTTAAACACAACAACACTGAACAGCAGACGAAAAAAAATGCCCGTAGAAACATCGTCGTAACTAAACACTTTGATTACTTAGCGATATGTGAAAGAGAAATACCAACTCTAACTGAATAAAACATGATTGTTCAAGACTTACTGAGACCTTTAAGTTGCTCATCCACTGACCGCGCGCACATCGCAAAGAAGGCCTGAGAGTCAATGTCATCATCCTGTCACTAAAACAATAATAAACAAAATAATAGTGACATGTTGTCGCCGAAACGTCATGTTTTAGAATGCTATTACCATATTCATACTTGACTATTTACAATATTAAATGTGTTAAGGGCTAGGAAGCCTATATAGAAGCCGGGGGCTTATTAACTATAGGCTTCCTAGAACTATTGGATAAACCATAGAAGTTAAGGGTACTGATTGAAATTTCCACTTCAATTTTTTTAAAGAAGAAAAAAAAGAAAAGGTAAAGAAAAGGTGTGTAGCTCAACAAAGAGTCAATTTAACTTAGAAAGAAGGAATTTTTCAAGTCTTTTGCCAAACAAACTGATAGTTTCACTGTTTTGAATTTCACGACTTAGCGAGTTGAAAAACGAAGGACCTTGAAAGCGAATTGAGAATTTTCGAAGATTAGTTCGACAATAAGGTATATAGAAAAGGTTGGAATTTCTTGTTTTATAAGAATGTATTTGACTTGCAAGAGTAAACGTATCACGAAAATAATTTGGAAGTAAGCTTCTTTTAAAAAGATACATAAATTTACCTATTTGGTATAAATAACTGTCAGAGAATTTTAATCTCGCTCCTTTCTTTTTATTTTGAAATGATCCAACACCCTAACAAGAAACCCCACCATCCACAGGTCCCTTGTGTAGGGGGGATGAATCTTGCACTCAGATAACGATAACTTGCCGCTCACGACAAGACAGTGAGTGAGGAGAACTGCCGACCACTAAGCCGAATATTAAGACAGCACCTTTCGCCACTAGCGCTCACATCAGCCGTCCAGAATTGACCTACATCCATATATAACATGGACAGGTGTCTTCCAAGTGGTACGTCTTGAGGTTTGACATGTTTGAGCATGCGTACTGCTAAAACTCATATAACGAATAGATAAATACCTCGTTGTTTATTTCAAGAAAATGATCAGGCAATGATCAAAAATATGAAAAGCTAGGGGGGAAAAACACACTTGTGATTAGTCTATAAGGTCACTTAACGACAAGGGAATCTTTTCATTATCTTAATTTTGTTTTATATAAAAAAAACGCTCAATGTTTGTGATTGTTCATTCTACCCAAGCCTTGGCATCCGTGCAGATCGACGTTGTAGTTCATATTTTTTTTTTTTTTTATCTCAGTTAACCCTTTAACCTCTAATATCAGAGAAAAAATTCTCCTATCTTGTCCTGTTACTTTTCTTATAAAAGTACTGTGGAGAAGTTATTACAACATCAGAAAATTCAAGTTGGGCGATCATATCTTTAATTCTCATGACTTTATGGGTTGAATAAGCATGGATATTACAAGGAGAAATTTGATGCTGATCACTGTTAGGGCTTAAAGGGTTAAGGTGGTCTTTCACTCAAGGAGTTAATTTGTTTGGTAAAAGTTTCCGGCAAAGTTCGTTTCCATTACTTATAGGGATTCACGCCCTGGCTTCAAAATGAGTCTTTTCCAGTCACATGTCATAATAGTTAATGATTAACCAGCATGCTAAGTAAAAAAATAGGGCTGTTGATTGCAAAGAACGATATCTTACTAACGAGAAATAGCTTTTCTTTAAATTGAAATGGCCCAAAATTTGATTTCTCTGAACAATTCAACTTAAAATGAGAAAAAACATCATTTTGACAACCACTCGTCATATAATTAGTTTTGACAAATGCGAGTATTTCGAGCGACGGGCTAAGCAAAATAAATTTCCACGCAGTTCGAGAAAGTAACTGACGCATTCGCGGAAAGTCTGATTGTGTCGATTAGCTAGGTAAACTTACGGTATTTAACTGAAAGGAAGTTTTCTCGCAAAGAGATGCACGTGCGACTGATAACAAGACAAGTTAGCGATGATTCTTGAAACGAACAAGTTCACAGCCACTGAGAATAATCAATGACATCGCTAATTCGAAAATGTTTCGTTCTCGCTCTGAAGCAAACACGACAGTGAAAAGAAAAAAACATAATGACAACTGGAGTAAACCAGTTTGTTTAAGTTTAAGGTGGCTTCTAAACAAAGCTCACTGAATCTAGTTAAACACAACAACACTGAACAGCAGACGAAAAAAAATGCCCGTAGAAACATCGTCGTAACTAAACACTTTGATTACTTAGCGATATGTGAAAGAGAAATACCAACTCTAACTGAATAAAACATGATTGTTCAAGACTTACTGAGACCTTTAAGTTGCTCATCCACTGACCGCGCGCACATCGCAAAGAAGGCCTGAGAGTCAATGTCATCATCCTGTCACTAAAACAATAATAAACAAAATAATAGTGACATGTTGTCGCCGAAACGTCATGTTTTAGAATGCTATTACCATATTCATACTTGACTATTTACAATATTAAATGTGTTAAGGGCTAGGAAGCCTATATAGAAGCCGGGGGCTTATTAACTATAGGCTTCCTAGAACTATTGGATAAACCATAGAAGTTAAGGGTACTGATTGAAATTTCCACTTCAATTTTTTTTAAAGAAGAAAAAAAAGAAAAGGTAAAGAAAAGGTGTGTAGCTCAACAAAGAGTCAATTTAACTTAGAAAGAAGGAATTTTTCAAGTCTTTTGCCAAACAAACTGATAGTTTCACTGTTTTGAATTTCACGACTTAGCGAGTTGAAAAACGAAGGACCTTGAAAGCGAATTGAGAATTTTCGAAGATTAGTTCGACAATAAGGTATATAGAAAAGGTTGGAATTTCTTGTTTTATAAGAATGTATTTGACTTGCAAGAGTAAACGTATCACGAAAATAATTTGGAAGTAAGCTTCTTTTAAAAAGATACATAAATTTACCTATTTGGTATAAATAACTGTCAGAGAATTTTAATCTCGCTCCTTTCTTTTTATTTTGAAATGATCCAACACCCTAACAAGAAACCCCACCATCCACAGGTCCCTTGTGTAGGGGGGATGAATCTTGCACTCAGATAACGATAACTTGCCGCTCACGACAAGACAGTGAGTGAGGAGAACTGCCGACCACTAAGCCGAATATTAAGACAGCACCTTTCGCCACTAGCGCTCACATCAGCCGTCCAGAATTGACCTACATCCATATATAACATGGACAGGTGTCTTCCAAGTGGTACGTCTTGAGGTTTGACATGTTTGAGCATGCGTACTGCTAAAACTCATATAACGAATAGATAAATACCTCGTTGTTTATTTCAAGAAAATGATCAGGCAATGATCAAAAATATGAAAAGCTAGGGGGGAAAAACACACTTGTGATTAGTCTATAAGGTCACTTAACGACAAGGGAATCTTTTCATTATCTTAATTTTGTTTTATATAAAAAAAACGCTCAATGTTTGTGATTGTTCATTCTACCCAAGCCTTGGCATCCGTGCAGATCGACGTTGTAGTTCATATTTTTTTTTTTTTTTTATCTCAGTTAACCCTTTAACCTCTAATATCAGAGAAAAAATTCTCCTATCTTGTCCTGTTACTTTTCTTATAAAAGTACTGTGGAGAAGTTATTACAACATCAGAAAATTCAAGTTGGGCGATCATATCTTTAATTCTCATGACTTTATGGGTTGAATAAGCATGGATATTACAAGGAGAAATTTGATGCTGATCACTGTTAGGGCTTAAAGGGTTAAGGTGGTCTTTCACTCAAGGAGTTAATTTGTTTGGTAAAAGTTTCCGGCAAAGTTCGTTTCCATTACTTATAGGGATTCACGCCCTGGCTTCAAAATGAGTCTTTTCCAGTCACATGTCATAATAGTTAATGATTAACCAGCATGCTAAGTAAAAAAATAGGGCTGTTGATTGCAAAGAACGATATCTTACTAACGAGAAATAGCTTTTCTTTAAATTGAAATGGCCCAAAATTTGATTTCTCTGAACAATTCAACTTAAAATGAGAAAAAACATCATTTTGACAACCACTCGTCATATAATTAGTTTTGACAAATGCGAGTATTTCGAGCGACGGGCTAAGCAAAATAAATTTCCACGCAGTTCGAGAAAGTAACTGACGCATTCGCGGAAAGTCTGATTGTGTCGATTAGCTAGGTAAACTTACGGTATTTAACTGAAAGGAAGTTTTCTCGCAAAGAGATGCACGTGCGACTGATAACAAGACAAGTTAGCGATGATTCTTGAAACGAACAAGTTCACAGCCACTGAGAATAATCAATGACATCGCTAATTCGAAAATGTTTCGTTCTCGCTCTGAAGCAAACACGACAGTGAAAAGAAAAAAACATAATGACAACTGGAGTAAACCAGTTTGTTTAAGTTTAAGGTGGCTTCTAAACAAAGCTCACTGAATCTAGTTAAACACAACAACACTGAACAGCAGACGAAAAAAAATGCCCGTAGAAACATCGTCGTAACTAAACACTTTGATTACTTAGCGATATGTGAAAGAGAAATACCAACTCTAACTGAATAAAACATGATTGTTCAAGACTTACTGAGACCTTTAAGTTGCTCATCCACTGACCGCGCGCACATCGCAAAGAAGGCCTGAGAGTCAATGTCATCATCCTGTCACTAAAACAATAATAAACAAAATAATAGTGACATGTTGTCGCCGAAACGTCATGTTTTAGAATGCTATTACCATATTCATACTTGACTATTTACAATATTAAATGTGTTAAGGGCTAGGAAGCCTATATAGAAGCCGGGGGCTTATTAACTATAGGCTTCCTAGAACTATTGGATAAACCATAGAAGTTAAGGGTACTGATTGAAATTTCCACTTCAATTTTTTTTAAAGAAGAAAAAAAAGAAAAGGTAAAGAAAAGGTGTGTAGCTCAACAAAGAGTCAATTTAACTTAGAAAGAAGGAATTTTTCAAGTCTTTTGCCAAACAAACTGATAGTTTCACTGTTTTGAATTTCACGACTTAGCGAGTTGAAAAACGAAGGACCTTGAAAGCGAATTGAGAATTTTCGAAGATTAGTTCGACAATAAGGTATATAGAAAAGGTTGGAATTTCTTGTTTTATAAGAATGTATTTGACTTGCAAGAGTAAACGTATCACGAAAATAATTTGGAAGTAAGCTTCTTTTAAAAAGATACATAAATTTACCTATTTGGTATAAATAACTGTCAGAGAATTTTAATCTCGCTCCTTTCTTTTTATTTTGAAATGATCCAACACCCTAACAAGAAACCCCACCATCCACAGGTCCCTTGTGTAGGGGGGATGAATCTTGCACTCAGATAACGATAACTTGCCGCTCACGACAAGACAGTGAGTGAGGAGAACTGCCGACCACTAAGCCGAATATTAAGACAGCACCTTTCGCCACTAGCGCTCACATCAGCCGTCCAGAATTGACCTACATCCATATATAACATGGACAGGTGTCTTCCAAGTGGTACGTCTTGAGGTTTGACATGTTTGAGCATGCGTACTGCTAAAACTCATATAACGAATAGATAAATACCTCGTTGTTTATTTCAAGAAAATGATCAGGCAATGATCAAAAATATGAAAAGCTAGGGGGGAAAAACACACTTGTGATTAGTCTATAAGGTCACTTAACGACAAGGGAATCTTTTCATTATCTTAATTTTGTTTTATATAAAAAAAACGCTCAATGTTTGTGATTGTTCATTCTACCCAAGCCTTGGCATCCGTGCAGATCGACGTTGTAGTTCATATTTTTTTTTTTTTTTTATCTCAGTTAACCCTTTAACCTCTAATATCAGAGAAAAAATTCTCCTATCTTGTCCTGTTACTTTTCTTATAAAAGTACTGTGGAGAAGTTATTACAACATCAGAAAATTCAAGTTGGGCGATCATATCTTTAATTCTCATGACTTTATGGGTTGAATAAGCATGGATATTACAAGGAGAAATTTGATGCTGATCACTGTTAGGGCTTAAAGGGTTAAGGTGGTCTTTCACTCAAGGAGTTAATTTGTTTGGTAAAAGTTTCCGGCAAAGTTCGTTTCCATTACTTATAGGGATTCACGCCCTGGCTTCAAAATGAGTCTTTTCCAGTCACATGTCATAATAGTTAATGATTAACCAGCATGCTAAGTAAAAAAATAGGGCTGTTGATTGCAAAGAACGATATCTTACTAACGAGAAATAGCTTTTCTTTAAATTGAAATGGCCCAAAATTTGATTTCTCTGAACAATTCAACTTAAAATGAGAAAAAACATCATTTTGACAACCACTCGTCATATAATTAGTTTTGACAAATGCGAGTATTTCGAGCGACGGGCTAAGCAAAATAAATTTCCACGCAGTTCGAGAAAGTAACTGACGCATTCGCGGAAAGTCTGATTGTGTCGATTAGCTAGGTAAACTTACGGTATTTAACTGAAAGGAAGTTTTCTCGCAAAGAGATGCACGTGCGACTGATAACAAGACAAGTTAGCGATGATTCTTGAAACGAACAAGTTCACAGCCACTGAGAATAATCAATGACATCGCTAATTCGAAAATGTTTCGTTCTCGCTCTGAAGCAAACACGACAGTGAAAAGAAAAAAACATAATGACAACTGGAGTAAACCAGTTTGTTTAAGTTTAAGGTGGCTTCTAAACAAAGCTCACTGAATCTAGTTAAACACAACAACACTGAACAGCAGACGAAAAAAAATGCCCGTAGAAACATCGTCGTAACTAAACACTTTGATTACTTAGCGATATGTGAAAGAGAAATACCAACTCTAACTGAATAAAACATGATTGTTCAAGACTTACTGAGACCTTTAAGTTGCTCATCCACTGACCGCGCGCACATCGCAAAGAAGGCCTGAGAGTCAATGTCATCATCCTGTCACTAAAACAATAATAAACAAAATAATAGTGACATGTTGTCGCCGAAACGTCATGTTTTAGAATGCTATTACCATATTCATACTTGACTATTTACAATATTAAATGTGTTAAGGGCTAGGAAGCCTATATAGAAGCCGGGGGCTTATTAACTATAGGCTTCCTAGAACTATTGGATAAACCATAGAAGTTAAGGGTACTGATTGAAATTTCCACTTCAATTTTTTTTAAAGAAGAAAAAAAAGAAAAGGTAAAGAAAAGGTGTGTAGCTCAACAAAGAGTCAATTTAACTTAGAAAGAAGGAATTTTTCAAGTCTTTTGCCAAACAAACTGATAGTTTCACTGTTTTGAATTTCACGACTTAGCGAGTTGAAAAACGAAGGACCTTGAAAGCGAATTGAGAATTTTCGAAGATTAGTTCGACAATAAGGTATATAGAAAAGGTTGGAATTTCTTGTTTTATAAGAATGTATTTGACTTGCAAGAGTAAACGTATCACGAAAATAATTTGGAAGTAAGCTTCTTTTAAAAAGATACATAAATTTACCTATTTGGTATAAATAACTGTCAGAGAATTTTAATCTCGCTCCTTTCTTTTTATTTTGAAATGATCCAACACCCTAACAAGAAACCCCACCATCCACAGGTCCCTTGTGTAGGGGGGATGAATCTTGCACTCAGATAACGATAACTTGCCGCTCACGACAAGACAGTGAGTGAGGAGAACTGCCGACCACTAAGCCGAATATTAAGACAGCACCTTTCGCCACTAGCGCTCACATCAGCCGTCCAGAATTGACCTACATCCATATATAACATGGACAGGTGTCTTCCAAGTGGTACGTCTTGAGGTTTGACATGTTTGAGCATGCGTACTGCTAAAACTCATATAACGAATAGATAAATACCTCGTTGTTTATTTCAAGAAAATGATCAGGCAATGATCAAAAATATGAAAAGCTAGGGGGGAAAAACACACTTGTGATTAGTCTATAAGGTCACTTAACGACAAGGGAATCTTTTCATTATCTTAATTTTGTTTTATATAAAAAAAACGCTCAATGTTTGTGATTGTTCATTCTACCCAAGCCTTGGCATCCGTGCAGATCGACGTTGTAGTTCATATTTTTTTTTTTTTTTTATCTCAGTTAACCCTTTAACCTCTAATATCAGAGAAAAAATTCTCCTATCTTGTCCTGTTACTTTTCTTATAAAAGTACTGTGGAGAAGTTATTACAACATCAGAAAATTCAAGTTGGGCGATCATATCTTTAATTCTCATGACTTTATGGGTTGAATAAGCATGGATATTACAAGGAGAAATTTGATGCTGATCACTGTTAGGGCTTAAAGGGTTAAGGTGGTCTTTCACTCAAGGAGTTAATTTGTTTGGTAAAAGTTTCCGGCAAAGTTCGTTTCCATTACTTATAGGGATTCACGCCCTGGCTTCAAAATGAGTCTTTTCCAGTCACATGTCATAATAGTTAATGATTAACCAGCATGCTAAGTAAAAAAATAGGGCTGTTGATTGCAAAGAACGATATCTTACTAACGAGAAATAGCTTTTCTTTAAATTGAAATGGCCCAAAATTTGATTTCTCTGAACAATTCAACTTAAAATGAGAAAAAACATCATTTTGACAACCACTCGTCATATAATTAGTTTTGACAAATGCGAGTATTTCGAGCGACGGGCTAAGCAAAATAAATTTCCACGCAGTTCGAGAAAGTAACTGACGCATTCGCGGAAAGTCTGATTGTGTCGATTAGCTAGGTAAACTTACGGTATTTAACTGAAAGGAAGTTTTCTCGCAAAGAGATGCACGTGCGACTGATAACAAGACAAGTTAGCGATGATTCTTGAAACGAACAAGTTCACAGCCACTGAGAATAATCAATGACATCGCTAATTCGAAAATGTTTCGTTCTCGCTCTGAAGCAAACACGACAGTGAAAAGAAAAAAACATAATGACAACTGGAGTAAACCAGTTTGTTTAAGTTTAAGGTGGCTTCTAAACAAAGCTCACTGAATCTAGTTAAACACAACAACACTGAACAGCAGACGAAAAAAAATGCCCGTAGAAACATCGTCGTAACTAAACACTTTGATTACTTAGCGATATGTGAAAGAGAAATACCAACTCTAACTGAATAAAACATGATTGTTCAAGACTTACTGAGACCTTTAAGTTGCTCATCCACTGACCGCGCGCACATCGCAAAGAAGGCCTGAGAGTCAATGTCATCATCCTGTCACTAAAACAATAATAAACAAAATAATAGTGACATGTTGTCGCCGAAACGTCATGTTTTAGAATGCTATTACCATATTCATACTTGACTATTTACAATATTAAATGTGTTAAGGGCTAGGAAGCCTATATAGAAGCCGGGGGCTTATTAACTATAGGCTTCCTAGAACTATTGGATAAACCATAGAAGTTAAGGGTACTGATTGAAATTTCCACTTCAATTTTTTTTAAAGAAGAAAAAAAAGAAAAGGTAAAGAAAAGGTGTGTAGCTCAACAAAGAGTCAATTTAACTTAGAAAGAAGGAATTTTTCAAGTCTTTTGCCAAACAAACTGATAGTTTCACTGTTTTGAATTTCACGACTTAGCGAGTTGAAAAACGAAGGACCTTGAAAGCGAATTGAGAATTTTCGAAGATTAGTTCGACAATAAGGTATATAGAAAAGGTTGGAATTTCTTGTTTTATAAGAATGTATTTGACTTGCAAGAGTAAACGTATCACGAAAATAATTTGGAAGTAAGCTTCTTTTAAAAAGATACATAAATTTACCTATTTGGTATAAATAACTGTCAGAGAATTTTAATCTCGCTCCTTTCTTTTTATTTTGAAATGATCCAACACCCCCACCATCCACAGGTCCCTTGTGTAGGGGGGATGAATCTTGCACTCAGATAACGATAACTTGCCGCTCACGACAAGACAGTGAGTGAGGAGAACTGCCGACCACTAAGCCGAATATTAAGACAGCACCTTTCGCCACTAGCGCTCACATCAGCCGTCCAGAATTGACCTACATCCATATATAACATGGACAGGTGTCTTCCAAGTGGTACGTCTTGAGGTTTGACATGTTTGAGCATGCGTACTGCTAAAACTCATATAACGAATAGATAAATACCTCGTTGTTTATTTCAAGAAAATGATCAGGCAATGATCAAAAATATGAAAAGCTAGGGGGGAAAAACACACTTGTGATTAGTCTATAAGGTCACTTAACGACAAGGGAATCTTTTCATTATCTTAATTTTGTTTTATATAAAAAAAACGCTCAATGTTTGTGATTGTTCATTCTACCCAAGCCTTGGCATCCGTGCAGATCGACGTTGTAGTTCATATTTTTTTTTTTTTTTATCTCAGTTAACCCTTTAACCTCTAATATCAGAGAAAAAATTCTCCTATCTTGTCCTGTTACTTTTCTTATAAAAGTACTGTGGAGAAGTTATTACAACATCAGAAAATTCAAGTTGGGCGATCATATCTTTAATTCTCATGACTTTATGGGTTGAATAAGCATGGATATTACAAGGAGAAATTTGATGCTGATCACTGTTAGGGCTTAAAGGGTTAAGGTGGTCTTTCACTCAAGGAGTTAATTTGTTTGGTAAAAGTTTCCGGCAAAGTTCGTTTCCATTACTTATAGGGATTCACGCCCTGGCTTCAAAATGAGTCTTTTCCAGTCACATGTCATAATAGTTAATGATTAACCAGCATGCTAAGTAAAAAAATAGGGCTGTTGATTGCAAAGAACGATATCTTACTAACGAGAAATAGCTTTTCTTTAAATTGAAATGGCCCAAAATTTGATTTCTCTGAACAATTCAACTTAAAATGAGAAAAAACATCATTTTGACAACCACTCGTCATATAATTAGTTTTGACAAATGCGAGTATTTCGAGCGACGGGCTAAGCAAAATAAATTTCCACGCAGTTCGAGAAAGTAACTGACGCATTCGCGGAAAGTCTGATTGTGTCGATTAGCTAGGTAAACTTACGGTATTTAACTGAAAGGAAGTTTTCTCGCAAAGAGATGCACGTGCGACTGATAACAAGACAAGTTAGCGATGATTCTTGAAACGAACAAGTTCACAGCCACTGAGAATAATCAATGACATCGCTAATTCGAAAATGTTTCGTTCTCGCTCTGAAGCAAACACGACAGTGAAAAGAAAAAAACATAATGACAACTGGAGTAAACCAGTTTGTTTAAGTTTAAGGTGGCTTCTAAACAAAGCTCACTGAATCTAGTTAAACACAACAACACTGAACAGCAGACGAAAAAAAATGCCCGTAGAAACATCGTCGTAACTAAACACTTTGATTACTTAGCGATATGTGAAAGAGAAATACCAACTCTAACTGAATAAAACATGATTGTTCAAGACTTACTGAGACCTTTAAGTTGCTCATCCACTGACCGCGCGCACATCGCAAAGAAGGCCTGAGAGTCAATGTCATCATCCTGTCACTAAAACAATAATAAACAAAATAATAGTGACATGTTGTCGCCGAAACGTCATGTTTTAGAATGCTATTACCATATTCATACTTGACTATTTACAATATTAAATGTGTTAAGGGCTAGGAAGCCTATATAGAAGCCGGGGGCTTATTAACTATAGGCTTCCTAGAACTATTGGATAAACCATAGAAGTTAAGGGTACTGATTGAAATTTCCACTTCAATTTTTTTTAAAGAAGAAAAAAAAGAAAAGGTAAAGAAAAGGTGTGTAGCTCAACAAAGAGTCAATTTAACTTAGAAAGAAGGAATTTTTCAAGTCTTTTGCCAAACAAACTGATAGTTTCACTGTTTTGAATTTCACGACTTAGCGAGTTGAAAAACGAAGGACCTTGAAAGCGAATTGAGAATTTTCGAAGATTAGTTCGACAATAAGGTATATAGAAAAGGTTGGAATTTCTTGTTTTATAAGAATGTATTTGACTTGCAAGAGTAAACGTATCACGAAAATAATTTGGAAGTAAGCTTCTTTTAAAAAGATACATAAATTTACCTATTTGGTATAAATAACTGTCAGAGAATTTTAATCTCGCTCCTTTCTTTTTATTTTGAAATGATCCAACACCCTAACAAGAAACCCCACCATCCACAGGTCCCTTGTGTAGGGGGGATGAATCTTGCACTCAGATAACGATAACTTGCCGCTCACGACAAGACAGTGAGTGAGGAGAACTGCCGACCACTAAGCCGAATATTAAGACAGCACCTTTCGCCACTAGCGCTCACATCAGCCGTCCAGAATTGACCTACATCCATATATAACATGGACAGGTGTCTTCCAAGTGGTACGTCTTGAGGTTTGACATGTTTGAGCATGCGTACTGCTAAAACTCATATAACGAATAGATAAATACCTCGTTGTTTATTTCAAGAAAATGATCAGGCAATGATCAAAAATATGAAAAGCTAGGGGGGAAAAACACACTTGTGATTAGTCTATAAGGTCACTTAACGACAAGGGAATCTTTTCATTATCTTAATTTTGTTTTATATAAAAAAAACGCTCAATGTTTGTGATTGTTCATTCTACCCAAGCCTTGGCATCCGTGCAGATCGACGTTGTAGTTCATATTTTTTTTTTTTTTTTATCTCAGTTAACCCTTTAACCTCTAATATCAGAGAAAAAATTCTCCTATCTTGTCCTGTTACTTTTCTTATAAAAGTACTGTGGAGAAGTTATTACAACATCAGAAAATTCAAGTTGGGCGATCATATCTTTAATTCTCATGACTTTATGGGTTGAATAAGCATGGATATTACAAGGAGAAATTTGATGCTGATCACTGTTAGGGCTTAAAGGGTTAAGGTGGTCTTTCACTCAAGGAGTTAATTTGTTTGGTAAAAGTTTCCGGCAAAGTTCGTTTCCATTACTTATAGGGATTCACGCCCTGGCTTCAAAATGAGTCTTTTCCAGTCACATGTCATAATAGTTAATGATTAACCAGCATGCTAAGTAAAAAAATAGGGCTGTTGATTGCAAAGAACGATATCTTACTAACGAGAAATAGCTTTTCTTTAAATTGAAATGGCCCAAAATTTGATTTCTCTGAACAATTCAACTTAAAATGAGAAAAAACATCATTTTGACAACCACTCGTCATATAATTAGTTTTGACAAATGCGAGTATTTCGAGCGACGGGCTAAGCAAAATAAATTTCCACGCAGTTCGAGAAAGTAACTGACGCATTCGCGGAAAGTCTGATTGTGTCGATTAGCTAGGTAAACTTACGGTATTTAACTGAAAGGAAGTTTTCTCGCAAAGAGATGCACGTGCGACTGATAACAAGACAAGTTAGCGATGATTCTTGAAACGAACAAGTTCACAGCCACTGAGAATAATCAATGACATCGCTAATTCGAAAATGTTTCGTTCTCGCTCTGAAGCAAACACGACAGTGAAAAGAAAAAAACATAATGACAACTGGAGTAAACCAGTTTGTTTAAGTTTAAGGTGGCTTCTAAACAAAGCTCACTGAATCTAGTTAAACACAACAACACTGAACAGCAGACGAAAAAAAATGCCCGTAGAAACATCGTCGTAACTAAACACTTTGATTACTTAGCGATATGTGAAAGAGAAATACCAACTCTAACTGAATAAAACATGATTGTTCAAGACTTACTGAGACCTTTAAGTTGCTCATCCACTGACCGCGCGCACATCGCAAAGAAGGCCTGAGAGTCAATGTCATCATCCTGTCACTAAAACAATAATAAACAAAATAATAGTGACATGTTGTCGCCGAAACGTCATGTTTTAGAATGCTATTACCATATTCATACTTGACTATTTACAATATTAAATGTGTTAAGGGCTAGGAAGCCTATATAGAAGCCGGGGGCTTATTAACTATAGGCTTCCTAGAACTATTGGATAAACCATAGAAGTTAAGGGTACTGATTGAAATTTCCACTTCAATTTTTTTTAAAGAAGAAAAAAAAGAAAAGGTAAAGAAAAGGTGTGTAGCTCAACAAAGAGTCAATTTAACTTAGAAAGAAGGAATTTTTCAAGTCTTTTGCCAAACAAACTGATAGTTTCACTGTTTTGAATTTCACGACTTAGCGAGTTGAAAAACGAAGGACCTTGAAAGCGAATTGAGAATTTTCGAAGATTAGTTCGACAATAAGGTATATAGAAAAGGTTGGAATTTCTTGTTTTATAAGAATGTATTTGACTTGCAAGAGTAAACGTATCACGAAAATAATTTGGAAGTAAGCTTCTTTTAAAAAGATACATAAATTTACCTATTTGGTATAAATAACTGTCAGAGAATTTTAATCTCGCTCCTTTCTTTTTATTTTGAAATGATCCAACACCCTAACAAGAAACCCCACCATCCACAGGTCCCTTGTGTAGGGGGGATGAATCTTGCACTCAGATAACGATAACTTGCCGCTCACGACAAGACAGTGAGTGAGGAGAACTGCCGACCACTAAGCCGAATATTAAGACAGCACCTTTCGCCACTAGCGCTCACATCAGCCGTCCAGAATTGACCTACATCCATATATAACATGGACAGGTGTCTTCCAAGTGGTACGTCTTGAGGTTTGACATGTTTGAGCATGCGTACTGCTAAAACTCATATAACGAATAGATAAATACCTCGTTGTTTATTTCAAGAAAATGATCAGGCAATGATCAAAAATATGAAAAGCTAGGGGGGAAAAACACACTTGTGATTAGTCTATAAGGTCACTTAACGACAAGGGAATCTTTTCATTATCTTAATTTTGTTTTATATAAAAAAAACGCTCAATGTTTGTGATTGTTCATTCTACCCAAGCCTTGGCATCCGTGCAGATCGACGTTGTAGTTCATATTTTTTTTTTTTTTTTATCTCAGTTAACCCTTTAACCTCTAATATCAGAGAAAAAATTCTCCTATCTTGTCCTGTTACTTTTCTTATAAAAGTACTGTGGAGAAGTTATTACAACATCAGAAAATTCAAGTTGGGCGATCATATCTTTAATTCTCATGACTTTATGGGTTGAATAAGCATGGATATTACAAGGAGAAATTTGATGCTGATCACTGTTAGGGCTTAAAGGGTTAAGGTGGTCTTTCACTCAAGGAGTTAATTTGTTTGGTAAAAGTTTCCGGCAAAGTTCGTTTCCATTACTTATAGGGATTCACGCCCTGGCTTCAAAATGAGTCTTTTCCAGTCACATGTCATAATAGTTAATGATTAACCAGCATGCTAAGTAAAAAAATAGGGCTGTTGATTGCAAAGAACGATATCTTACTAACGAGAAATAGCTTTTCTTTAAATTGAAATGGCCCAAAATTTGATTTCTCTGAACAATTCAACTTAAAATGAGAAAAAACATCATTTTGACAACCACTCGTCATATAATTAGTTTTGACAAATGCGAGTATTTCGAGCGACGGGCTAAGCAAAATAAATTTCCACGCAGTTCGAGAAAGTAACTGACGCATTCGCGGAAAGTCTGATTGTGTCGATTAGCTAGGTAAACTTACGGTATTTAACTGAAAGGAAGTTTTCTCGCAAAGAGATGCACGTGCGACTGATAACAAGACAAGTTAGCGATGATTCTTGAAACGAACAAGTTCACAGCCACTGAGAATAATCAATGACATCGCTAATTCGAAAATGTTTCGTTCTCGCTCTGAAGCAAACACGACAGTGAAAAGAAAAAAACATAATGACAACTGGAGTAAACCAGTTTGTTTAAGTTTAAGGTGGCTTCTAAACAAAGCTCACTGAATCTAGTTAAACACAACAACACTGAACAGCAGACGAAAAAAAATGCCCGTAGAAACATCGTCGTAACTAAACACTTTGATTACTTAGCGATATGTGAAAGAGAAATACCAACTCTAACTGAATAAAACATGATTGTTCAAGACTTACTGAGACCTTTAAGTTGCTCATCCACTGACCGCGCGCACATCGCAAAGAAGGCCTGAGAGTCAATGTCATCATCCTGTCACTAAAACAATAATAAACAAAATAATAGTGACATGTTGTCGCCGAAACGTCATGTTTTAGAATGCTATTACCATATTCATACTTGACTATTTACAATATTAAATGTGTTAAGGGCTAGGAAGCCTATATAGAAGCCGGGGGCTTATTAACTATAGGCTTCCTAGAACTATTGGATAAACCATAGAAGTTAAGGGTACTGATTGAAATTTCCACTTCAATTTTTTTTAAAGAAGAAAAAAAAGAAAAGGTAAAGAAAAGGTGTGTAGCTCAACAAAGAGTCAATTTAACTTAGAAAGAAGGAATTTTTCAAGTCTTTTGCCAAACAAACTGATAGTTTCACTGTTTTGAATTTCACGACTTAGCGAGTTGAAAAACGAAGGACCTTGAAAGCGAATTGAGAATTTTCGAAGATTAGTTCGACAATAAGGTATATAGAAAAGGTTGGAATTTCTTGTTTTATAAGAATGTATTTGACTTGCAAGAGTAAACGTATCACGAAAATAATTTGGAAGTAAGCTTCTTTTAAAAAGATACATAAATTTACCTATTTGGTATAAATAACTGTCAGAGAATTTTAATCTCGCTCCTTTCTTTTTATTTTGAAATGATCCAACACCCTAACAAGAAACCCCACCATCCACAGGTCCCTTGTGTAGGGGGGATGAATCTTGCACTCAGATAACGATAACTTGCCGCTCACGACAAGACAGTGAGTGAGGAGAACTGCCGACCACTAAGCCGAATATTAAGACAGCACCTTTCGCCACTAGCGCTCACATCAGCCGTCCAGAATTGACCTACATCCATATATAACATGGACAGGTGTCTTCCAAGTGGTACGTCTTGAGGTTTGACATGTTTGAGCATGCGTACTGCTAAAACTCATATAACGAATAGATAAATACCTCGTTGTTTATTTCAAGAAAATGATCAGGCAATGATCAAAAATATGAAAAGCTAGGGGGGAAAAACACACTTGTGATTAGTCTATAAGGTCACTTAACGACAAGGGAATCTTTTCATTATCTTAATTTTGTTTTATATAAAAAAAACGCTCAATGTTTGTGATTGTTCATTCTACCCAAGCCTTGGCATCCGTGCAGATCGACGTTGTAGTTCATATTTTTTTTTTTTTTTTATCTCAGTTAACCCTTTAACCTCTAATATCAGAGAAAAAATTCTCCTATCTTGTCCTGTTACTTTTCTTATAAAAGTACTGTGGAGAAGTTATTACAACATCAGAAAATTCAAGTTGGGCGATCATATCTTTAATTCTCATGACTTTATGGGTTGAATAAGCATGGATATTACAAGGAGAAATTTGATGCTGATCACTGTTAGGGCTTAAAGGGTTAAGGTGGTCTTTCACTCAAGGAGTTAATTTGTTTGGTAAAAGTTTCCGGCAAAGTTCGTTTCCATTACTTATAGGGATTCACGCCCTGGCTTCAAAATGAGTCTTTTCCAGTCACATGTCATAATAGTTAATGATTAACCAGCATGCTAAGTAAAAAAATAGGGCTGTTGATTGCAAAGAACGATATCTTACTAACGAGAAATAGCTTTTCTTTAAATTGAAATGGCCCAAAATTTGATTTCTCTGAACAATTCAACTTAAAATGAGAAAAAACATCATTTTGACAACCACTCGTCATATAATTAGTTTTGACAAATGCGAGTATTTCGAGCGACGGGCTAAGCAAAATAAATTTCCACGCAGTTCGAGAAAGTAACTGACGCATTCGCGGAAAGTCTGATTGTGTCGATTAGCTAGGTAAACTTACGGTATTTAACTGAAAGGAAGTTTTCTCGCAAAGAGATGCACGTGCGACTGATAACAAGACAAGTTAGCGATGATTCTTGAAACGAACAAGTTCACAGCCACTGAGAATAATCAATGACATCGCTAATAGCCTTTTTTACAGTTCCCGGCGCCATTTTGAAATAGTAACCGCGCAAACACCACATCGAGGCTCGCGTTGACCCGCAAAACATAAACAGAGTGAAATCACAGCTGTTTTGCTCACACGTTCGTATATTTTGGTTATTTCTTTTCACTCTAAATGGTCATAAAATACAAAGACAAGGAAATCACGACGCTGGAAGATATTCAGAAGCTGAAAGTGAAAGAACTAAGGGATATTTTGAAGTGTAATTCTGAAAGAGCGGGCGGAACAAAGGCGGACTTAGTCCTAAAAGTTTACGCTTTGCTTGTGCGGAACGTGGTGAGGCCGGCCGAAAATGTCGAAGAAAATGCGGATAATAGTGGCCACTTTGAATACGAAGACACACTTAGACGGATTTCTGCTCTTGGATGGTCTACGGACCTGCGTCAGCTGCCAGAACTTAACTTTATCCAGCTGTACGACTACCTCGTTGTATCTACACGCAAGTACCGCCATATCGTGCTTAAGGGTACAAATTATAAAAAGTTGAAATCTTACCAATTTTTCTTTGAGGGAAACGTAAAACGACTGGAGAGTAAAGTTTACCAAGGCAAGACCTATGTCAAAGCTAGCGTTCTTCCATCTATGAAGAAGAATCCGTATAGAGTTATAGTAGAGTTCTCACCTCAATGTGACATATTGCGAGCGGCGTGCACGTGTCCGGCCGGGCTTGGCTTAAATGGAAAAGGTAAATGCAACCACGTAGGAGGCGTGTTGTTTGCTGCTGAAGATTTTACGAGAAGAGGATTACAAAAACATGCCGAACCTCTGACCTGCACATCGCGGCTGTCTGTTTGGGTTGTGCCTCGTAACCAAAGTGTTGCAGCAAAGCCACTTGACCAGGTTCTGATCAGAAAGATACGATTTGGGAAGAAAAATATTCGTCTCCAACCGAAGATTATAAAATTTGATCCAAGAGCGCCAAACCAGCGAACGACGGATGAAAAACATTTTAAGACCTTTTGTACAGGTCTTCAAAACAGTCTCCCTGCTAGTTCTTTTTTTTTATTTCATGACATTAAGTCAAAATGCTTAGAAGAGCCTGACCCTGAAGAGAAAGAGAAACCAGAGGGCGTACCCTTTAATGATAACTATGATATAGCTTCGAAGCACTTCAAATACATGGTTGATGAACACGTCTCTAACTTAGCAATTACCCAGGAAGAGATCCAGGAGACAGAGAGACTGACACGCGGACAAAACAAAAACAGTCTTTGGTTTGAAAAAAGGAAAACTCTCTTAACAGCTTCAAATTTTGGAAAAGCTGCCAAGACCAAAGTGGAGCCTTCAAATAAATTAAAGTCAATCCTCTACTCAAACTTCACAACAGATGCTCTTCAATATGGCATTGAATGTGAACCAAAGGCAGTGAACTTGTATATTAAGGAAATGAGAAAAAACGGTGTCAATGTTAAAGTTGAAGAGGTTGGATTATTGGTGTCTAAGGAGAAACCATACTTGGGAGCTAGCATTGACAGAATTGTCACCTTCAAAGATACAGAAGAAAAATGGGGAATGGAAATTAAATCTCCCTTCAGCAAAGCAGGAATGACTGTAGAAGAGGCATGCAAAACCAAAAATTTTTTTCTGGAGAAAATTGGTGATGGAACGGTGAGACTCAAACGGAATCATGATTATTATTTGCAAATTCAAGGACAGCTCTACTGTTCTGACTTAGATCTACAAGGGATCATTCTCACAGTTTATTTTGGAGAAGATAAACCACTGTTTTTAGAGAACTTTTACTCAGACAACACTTGGTCCAGTGACTGCCTGCCTAAGATTGATTTCTTTTACAGAAGGGCTCTTTTCCCTGAGCTTCTTACCAAACGAGTGCAGAGGGGAAAGCTTCTCTACCTCCATGGTGGGTGGCAACCATTTGGCCACTATAGCTGCAGCAGAACTGGTTTAAAATTAAGATTTGAAAGACAAGTATAAGCTTTACATTGATCTGAAAGTTTATTCATATTCAGGGTGCAAAGAAAGTTATTTCTACAGCTTGTCATTCGGGCAAGCTGAAACTAACATTTACTGGCCAAAACATCATTTCAACTAGGCCCCAAAAAGGTTTTGATGAGCATATTGATTTGACAGTACTTCTGTAATGTGAATTCCTCAAAAAACCTCACTTGCCCGTTGGGCCAGTTAAAAACAGAATCCACTAGCTCCGGGCTATCAGACACTAACTTCTTCAACAAGAAACATGGCAGTTAAGTCACCAATAGCGACAACTATGGTTTCGGATTAGCAGGTGTTAGCAAAGGCGGAAGGAAGTTTGTAAGAAGTCCACATACTGTTGCTATCTGCGTCGCATAGGGGCTAAGCGTATTGGGCAGATTACCATCTAAAATGTGGTAAGTCTTTATCCGACCAATTGCTCTTTCCACATGGATCCGTACAGAGGCAATGGTCATTGTTTCCTCTGTCTCTGCTGCAGTTAGTTGATTGCGTCCCGCTAAAAAGGGTGGCATATTGACTGTGACACCCTCGGGCACAATGTCCTTTATGTCAAAGCCACGGTCAACCATGATATTGTCTCCACTTTCAATTAAATCCAGCACTCCACTTTCTCGAGTTATTTGTTTATCAGACACTCGTCCACCCCAAAGGTCTGAAAGAAAAGACACTTGGCCATTTGGTGTGACTCCCACTAGTAGCTTCCAAGTGTTGTGGTGCTTGTAATCAGACCACGTTTCTGACTGTGCAAGCATTGCAGATGGACGCTGAATGAAAAGCTCAGTGCAGTCCAAAATTATTCTGGTTGTTGCAAATTCAGCAAATTCTTCTGGCATATTTTTGCGCACCAACTCTTGGGTTGGGAAAGGGAAAATATCTTTGAGTTCATAGTACAATAAATTAATCCACGTAATACAAATCCTTGACACAAGGCTGATGCTTACACCAAATCTGTCTGCGAGGTCCTGTACAAATAAGCCAGCCTTCAGCCGAATCAGTACTAACAGAAATTCATCTAGAAATGATAGTTTCCTAGAGGGTCCTGGTTTTTTGCGATTTTCATCCTCTTGATAAGGCTGACTCCCTTTCACAAGACGCTCTCCCTTCCAGTACTGCATCTTTTCTAATTTTGGCTCAATATATTTAAAAAAACTTATCAGTGCCTCATACGATGGAAACCCTGTGTAAAATAAGATGGCTGAGTTATCATCCTTTATTTTCTCTAAGGAAAATTGACGGCTTAGCAGAATCTCATTTTCACTTTTCACTTCTCTCAAACTTTCTTCACAATCGGCTAGTTTTAGTTCCAGCAAAGTAATCTGTTGTTGCAGTTGTCTGATAACACCATTATCAGAGGCGTCAGCATGATCCTGATCAACAGTGAATGAAGGCGAAGCTTGATCACTTGCTGCTGAAACTGTTTCCAAAGGCAGTGATAGATTTGAGGACTCTTCGAATGAATCTTCTACATCCATTTCCTCTGCAGAAACTGCTGTGCTTGTTACTCGTTCAACAGGGGCTTTACGGGTTTTTTTTTGTGAGGTCCATGAAAACTGCGATGGCTCAGCACCTTTTGATTGAAAGGTGTAATTTTTTACAATATGAAATAATTATAATAAAAATACATGTACATTGATAACAATAACACAGTGCTCGGGTCCGGTGTCCTCAGTGAAACTCATTGTTGACTGCAAGCTATTTATTCACACAACACTAGGATTATCTTTGATAAAAAAGAGACTGGACAAAGAAGGACTGAACATCAATTGCTATCGAAATACTACAGTCACTAAAAAACAAAGCACTTATAATCATTAATAATCATTATTCATGAGCTCAATAGCCCTATCATTATATTAAGCTTTGCAAATAAGATAAAAAGAAAAAAAAGATTGAGCAAAATGTAAGGGCACCTGCACTGAAAGGTGATATGCATATCATTATTGCTATAAGGTTGATGTATATTTCACAAACCTTTCTTCAAGTCCCAGCGGCCTGACAACTTTCTCACAATGTCCTCCTGCTTAAAATGTTCATTGCAAACTACAGTTGAACTTGTTACGGTAAAGCCATCTCTTCCATGTTGCCTCTTAATGAGATTACACCAGCGATTTCTTCGCTTGGGGCTCGTGGGGAATGTGAAGAAATGATAGCCACCGAAGAGCCCTTCGTCATTATAATAGCTGTTGTTACAGCCAAAAACGGCACAATGTTTACCTCTTTTCTTCGAAGACGACATAATCCAATCAAATATCAAAGAAACGACAAAAACAGCGAAGAAAAGCAAGGGAAAGCGTCCTTTGTTCTCATAAACACACCACGTGCGAAAATACGACTCAACGCGAGCCTCGATGTGGTGTCTGCGCGGTTACTATTCCAAGATGGCGCTGGGAACTGTAAAAAGGGCTATTCGAAAATGTTTCGTTCTCGCTCTGAAGCAAACACGACAGTGAAAAGAAAAAAACATAATGACAACTGGAGTAAACCAGTTTGTTTAAGTTTAAGGTGGCTTCTAAACAAAGCTCACTGAATCTAGTTAAACACAACAACACTGAACAGCAGACGAAAAAAAATGCCCGTAGAAACATCGTCGTAACTAAACACTTTGATTACTTAGCGATATGTGAAAGAGAAATACCAACTCTAACTGAATAAAACATGATTGTTCAAGACTTACTGAGACCTTTAAGTTGCTCATCCACTGACCGCGCGCACATCGCAAAGAAGGCCTGAGAGTCAATGTCATCATCCTGTCACTAAAACAATAATAAACAAAATAATAGTGACATGTTGTCGCCGAAACGTCATGTTTTAGAATGCTATTACCATATTCATACTTGACTATTTACAATATTAAATGTGTTAAGGGCTAGGAAGCCTATATAGAAGCCGGGGGCTTATTAACTATAGGCTTCCTAGAACTATTGGATAAACCATAGAAGTTAAGGGTACTGATTGAAATTTCCACTTCAATTTTTTTTAAAGAAGAAAAAAAAGAAAAGGTAAAGAAAAGGTGTGTAGCTCAACAAAGAGTCAATTTAACTTAGAAAGAAGGAATTTTTCAAGTCTTTTGCCAAACAAACTGATAGTTTCACTGTTTTGAATTTCACGACTTAGCGAGTTGAAAAACGAAGGACCTTGAAAGCGAATTGAGAATTTTCGAAGATTAGTTCGACAATAAGGTATATAGAAAAGGTTGGAATTTCTTGTTTTATAAGAATGTATTTGACTTGCAAGAGTAAACGTATCACGAAAATAATTTGGAAGTAAGCTTCTTTTAAAAAGATACATAAATTTACCTATTTGGTATAAATAACTGTCAGAGAATTTTAATCTCGCTCCTTTCTTTTTATTTTGAAATGATCCAACACCCCCACCATCCACAGGTCCCTTGTGTAGGGGGGATGAATCTTGCACTCAGATAACGATAACTTGCCGCTCACGACAAGACAGTGAGTGAGGAGAACTGCCGACCACTAAGCCGAATATTAAGACAGCACCTTTCGCCACTAGCGCTCACATCAGCCGTCCAGAATTGACCTACATCCATATATAACATGGACAGGTGTCTTCCAAGTGGTACGTCTTGAGGTTTGACATGTTTGAGCATGCGTACTGCTAAAACTCATATAACGAATAGATAAATACCTCGTTGTTTATTTCAAGAAAATGATCAGGCAATGATCAAAAATATGAAAAGCTAGGGGGGAAAAACACACTTGTGATTAGTCTATAAGGTCACTTAACGACAAGGGAATCTTTTCATTATCTTAATTTTGTTTTATATAAAAAAAACGCTCAATGTTTGTGATTGTTCATTCTACCCAAGCCTTGGCATCCGTGCAGATCGACGTTGTAGTTCATATTTTTTTTTTTTTTTATCTCAGTTAACCCTTTAACCTCTAATATCAGAGAAAAAATTCTCCTATCTTGTCCTGTTACTTTTCTTATAAAAGTACTGTGGAGAAGTTATTACAACATCAGAAAATTCAAGTTGGGCGATCATATCTTTAATTCTCATGACTTTATGGGTTGAATAAGCATGGATATTACAAGGAGAAATTTGATGCTGATCACTGTTAGGGCTTAAAGGGTTAAGGTGGTCTTTCACTCAAGGAGTTAATTTGTTTGGTAAAAGTTTCCGGCAAAGTTCGTTTCCATTACTTATAGGGATTCACGCCCTGGCTTCAAAATGAGTCTTTTCCAGTCACATGTCATAATAGTTAATGATTAACCAGCATGCTAAGTAAAAAAATAGGGCTGTTGATTGCAAAGAACGATATCTTACTAACGAGAAATAGCTTTTCTTTAAATTGAAATGGCCCAAAATTTGATTTCTCTGAACAATTCAACTTAAAATGAGAAAAAACATCATTTTGACAACCACTCGTCATATAATTAGTTTTGACAAATGCGAGTATTTCGAGCGACGGGCTAAGCAAAATAAATTTCCACGCAGTTCGAGAAAGTAACTGACGCATTCGCGGAAAGTCTGATTGTGTCGATTAGCTAGGTAAACTTACGGTATTTAACTGAAAGGAAGTTTTCTCGCAAAGAGATGCACGTGCGACTGATAACAAGACAAGTTAGCGATGATTCTTGAAACGAACAAGTTCACAGCCACTGAGAATAATCAATGACATCGCTAATTCGAAAATGTTTCGTTCTCGCTCTGAAGCAAACACGACAGTGAAAAGAAAAAAACATAATGACAACTGGAGTAAACCAGTTTGTTTAAGTTTAAGGTGGCTTCTAAACAAAGCTCACTGAATCTAGTTAAACACAACAACACTGAACAGCAGACGAAAAAAAATGCCCGTAGAAACATCGTCGTAACTAAACACTTTGATTACTTAGCGATATGTGAAAGAGAAATACCAACTCTAACTGAATAAAACATGATTGTTCAAGACTTACTGAGACCTTTAAGTTGCTCATCCACTGACCGCGCGCACATCGCAAAGAAGGCCTGAGAGTCAATGTCATCATCCTGTCACTAAAACAATAATAAACAAAATAATAGTGACATGTTGTCGCCGAAACGTCATGTTTTAGAATGCTATTACCATATTCATACTTGACTATTTACAATATTAAATGTGTTAAGGGCTAGGAAGCCTATATAGAAGCCGGGGGCTTATTAACTATAGGCTTCCTAGAACTATTGGATAAACCATAGAAGTTAAGGGTACTGATTGAAATTTCCACTTCAATTTTTTTTAAAGAAGAAAAAAAAGAAAAGGTAAAGAAAAGGTGTGTAGCTCAACAAAGAGTCAATTTAACTTAGAAAGAAGGAATTTTTCAAGTCTTTTGCCAAACAAACTGATAGTTTCACTGTTTTGAATTTCACGACTTAGCGAGTTGAAAAACGAAGGACCTTGAAAGCGAATTGAGAATTTTCGAAGATTAGTTCGACAATAAGGTATATAGAAAAGGTTGGAATTTCTTGTTTTATAAGAATGTATTTGACTTGCAAGAGTAAACGTATCACGAAAATAATTTGGAAGTAAGCTTCTTTTAAAAAGATACATAAATTTACCTATTTGGTATAAATAACTGTCAGAGAATTTTAATCTCGCTCCTTTCTTTTTATTTTGAAATGATCCAACACCCTAACAAGAAACCCCACCATCCACAGGTCCCTTGTGTAGGGGGGATGAATCTTGCACTCAGATAACGATAACTTGCCGCTCACGACAAGACAGTGAGTGAGGAGAACTGCCGACCACTAAGCCGAATATTAAGACAGCACCTTTCGCCACTAGCGCTCACATCAGCCGTCCAGAATTGACCTACATCCATATATAACATGGACAGGTGTCTTCCAAGTGGTACGTCTTGAGGTTTGACATGTTTGAGCATGCGTACTGCTAAAACTCATATAACGAATAGATAAATACCTCGTTGTTTATTTCAAGAAAATGATCAGGCAATGATCAAAAATATGAAAAGCTAGGGGGGAAAAACACACTTGTGATTAGTCTATAAGGTCACTTAACGACAAGGGAATCTTTTCATTATCTTAATTTTGTTTTATATAAAAAAAACGCTCAATGTTTGTGATTGTTCATTCTACCCAAGCCTTGGCATCCGTGCAGATCGACGTTGTAGTTCATATTTTTTTTTTTTTTTTATCTCAGTTAACCCTTTAACCTCTAATATCAGAGAAAAAATTCTCCTATCTTGTCCTGTTACTTTTCTTATAAAAGTACTGTGGAGAAGTTATTACAACATCAGAAAATTCAAGTTGGGCGATCATATCTTTAATTCTCATGACTTTATGGGTTGAATAAGCATGGATATTACAAGGAGAAATTTGATGCTGATCACTGTTAGGGCTTAAAGGGTTAAGGTGGTCTTTCACTCAAGGAGTTAATTTGTTTGGTAAAAGTTTCCGGCAAAGTTCGTTTCCATTACTTATAGGGATTCACGCCCTGGCTTCAAAATGAGTCTTTTCCAGTCACATGTCATAATAGTTAATGATTAACCAGCATGCTAAGTAAAAAAATAGGGCTGTTGATTGCAAAGAACGATATCTTACTAACGAGAAATAGCTTTTCTTTAAATTGAAATGGCCCAAAATTTGATTTCTCTGAACAATTCAACTTAAAATGAGAAAAAACATCATTTTGACAACCACTCGTCATATAATTAGTTTTGACAAATGCGAGTATTTCGAGCGACGGGCTAAGCAAAATAAATTTCCACGCAGTTCGAGAAAGTAACTGACGCATTCGCGGAAAGTCTGATTGTGTCGATTAGCTAGGTAAACTTACGGTATTTAACTGAAAGGAAGTTTTCTCGCAAAGAGATGCACGTGCGACTGATAACAAGACAAGTTAGCGATGATTCTTGAAACGAACAAGTTCACAGCCACTGAGAATAATCAATGACATCGCTAATTCGAAAATGTTTCGTTCTCGCTCTGAAGCAAACACGACAGTGAAAAGAAAAAAACATAATGACAACTGGAGTAAACCAGTTTGTTTAAGTTTAAGGTGGCTTCTAAACAAAGCTCACTGAATCTAGTTAAACACAACAACACTGAACAGCAGACGAAAAAAAATGCCCGTAGAAACATCGTCGTAACTAAACACTTTGATTACTTAGCGATATGTGAAAGAGAAATACCAACTCTAACTGAATAAAACATGATTGTTCAAGACTTACTGAGACCTTTAAGTTGCTCATCCACTGACCGCGCGCACATCGCAAAGAAGGCCTGAGAGTCAATGTCATCATCCTGTCACTAAAACAATAATAAACAAAATAATAGTGACATGTTGTCGCCGAAACGTCATGTTTTAGAATGCTATTACCATATTCATACTTGACTATTTACAATATTAAATGTGTTAAGGGCTAGGAAGCCTATATAGAAGCCGGGGGCTTATTAACTATAGGCTTCCTAGAACTATTGGATAAACCATAGAAGTTAAGGGTACTGATTGAAATTTCCACTTCAATTTTTTTTAAAGAAGAAAAAAAAGAAAAGGTAAAGAAAAGGTGTGTAGCTCAACAAAGAGTCAATTTAACTTAGAAAGAAGGAATTTTTCAAGTCTTTTGCCAAACAAACTGATAGTTTCACTGTTTTGAATTTCACGACTTAGCGAGTTGAAAAACGAAGGACCTTGAAAGCGAATTGAGAATTTTCGAAGATTAGTTCGACAATAAGGTATATAGAAAAGGTTGGAATTTCTTGTTTTATAAGAATGTATTTGACTTGCAAGAGTAAACGTATCACGAAAATAATTTGGAAGTAAGCTTCTTTTAAAAAGATACATAAATTTACCTATTTGGTATAAATAACTGTCAGAGAATTTTAATCTCGCTCCTTTCTTTTTATTTTGAAATGATCCAACACCCTAACAAGAAACCCCACCATCCACAGGTCCCTTGTGTAGGGGGGATGAATCTTGCACTCAGATAACGATAACTTGCCGCTCACGACAAGACAGTGAGTGAGGAGAACTGCCGACCACTAAGCCGAATATTAAGACAGCACCTTTCGCCACTAGCGCTCACATCAGCCGTCCAGAATTGACCTACATCCATATATAACATGGACAGGTGTCTTCCAAGTGGTACGTCTTGAGGTTTGACATGTTTGAGCATGCGTACTGCTAAAACTCATATAACGAATAGATAAATACCTCGTTGTTTATTTCAAGAAAATGATCAGGCAATGATCAAAAATATGAAAAGCTAGGGGGGAAAAACACACTTGTGATTAGTCTATAAGGTCACTTAACGACAAGGGAATCTTTTCATTATCTTAATTTTGTTTTATATAAAAAAAACGCTCAATGTTTGTGATTGTTCATTCTACCCAAGCCTTGGCATCCGTGCAGATCGACGTTGTAGTTCATATTTTTTTTTTTTTTTTATCTCAGTTAACCCTTTAACCTCTAATATCAGAGAAAAAATTCTCCTATCTTGTCCTGTTACTTTTCTTATAAAAGTACTGTGGAGAAGTTATTACAACATCAGAAAATTCAAGTTGGGCGATCATATCTTTAATTCTCATGACTTTATGGGTTGAATAAGCATGGATATTACAAGGAGAAATTTGATGCTGATCACTGTTAGGGCTTAAAGGGTTAAGGTGGTCTTTCACTCAAGGAGTTAATTTGTTTGGTAAAAGTTTCCGGCAAAGTTCGTTTCCATTACTTATAGGGATTCACGCCCTGGCTTCAAAATGAGTCTTTTCCAGTCACATGTCATAATAGTTAATGATTAACCAGCATGCTAAGTAAAAAAATAGGGCTGTTGATTGCAAAGAACGATATCTTACTAACGAGAAATAGCTTTTCTTTAAATTGAAATGGCCCAAAATTTGATTTCTCTGAACAATTCAACTTAAAATGAGAAAAAACATCATTTTGACAACCACTCGTCATATAATTAGTTTTGACAAATGCGAGTATTTCGAGCGACGGGCTAAGCAAAATAAATTTCCACGCAGTTCGAGAAAGTAACTGACGCATTCGCGGAAAGTCTGATTGTGTCGATTAGCTAGGTAAACTTACGGTATTTAACTGAAAGGAAGTTTTCTCGCAAAGAGATGCACGTGCGACTGATAACAAGACAAGTTAGCGATGATTCTTGAAACGAACAAGTTCACAGCCACTGAGAATAATCAATGACATCGCTAATTCGAAAATGTTTCGTTCTCGCTCTGAAGCAAACACGACAGTGAAAAGAAAAAAACATAATGACAACTGGAGTAAACCAGTTTGTTTAAGTTTAAGGTGGCTTCTAAACAAAGCTCACTGAATCTAGTTAAACACAACAACACTGAACAGCAGACGAAAAAAAATGCCCGTAGAAACATCGTCGTAACTAAACACTTTGATTACTTAGCGATATGTGAAAGAGAAATACCAACTCTAACTGAATAAAACATGATTGTTCAAGACTTACTGAGACCTTTAAGTTGCTCATCCACTGACCGCGCGCACATCGCAAAGAAGGCCTGAGAGTCAATGTCATCATCCTGTCACTAAAACAATAATAAACAAAATAATAGTGACATGTTGTCGCCGAAACGTCATGTTTTAGAATGCTATTACCATATTCATACTTGACTATTTACAATATTAAATGTGTTAAGGGCTAGGAAGCCTATATAGAAGCCGGGGGCTTATTAACTATAGGCTTCCTAGAACTATTGGATAAACCATAGAAGTTAAGGGTACTGATTGAAATTTCCACTTCAATTTTTTTTAAAGAAGAAAAAAAAGAAAAGGTAAAGAAAAGGTGTGTAGCTCAACAAAGAGTCAATTTAACTTAGAAAGAAGGAATTTTTCAAGTCTTTTGCCAAACAAACTGATAGTTTCACTGTTTTGAATTTCACGACTTAGCGAGTTGAAAAACGAAGGACCTTGAAAGCGAATTGAGAATTTTCGAAGATTAGTTCGACAATAAGGTATATAGAAAAGGTTGGAATTTCTTGTTTTATAAGAATGTATTTGACTTGCAAGAGTAAACGTATCACGAAAATAATTTGGAAGTAAGCTTCTTTTAAAAAGATACATAAATTTACCTATTTGGTATAAATAACTGTCAGAGAATTTTAATCTCGCTCCTTTCTTTTTATTTTGAAATGATCCAACACCCTAACAAGAAACCCCACCATCCACAGGTCCCTTGTGTAGGGGGGATGAATCTTGCACTCAGATAACGATAACTTGCCGCTCACGACAAGACAGTGAGTGAGGAGAACTGCCGACCACTAAGCCGAATATTAAGACAGCACCTTTCGCCACTAGCGCTCACATCAGCCGTCCAGAATTGACCTACATCCATATATAACATGGACAGGTGTCTTCCAAGTGGTACGTCTTGAGGTTTGACATGTTTGAGCATGCGTACTGCTAAAACTCATATAACGAATAGATAAATACCTCGTTGTTTATTTCAAGAAAATGATCAGGCAATGATCAAAAATATGAAAAGCTAGGGGGGAAAAACACACTTGTGATTAGTCTATAAGGTCACTTAACGACAAGGGAATCTTTTCATTATCTTAATTTTGTTTTATATAAAAAAAACGCTCAATGTTTGTGATTGTTCATTCTACCCAAGCCTTGGCATCCGTGCAGATCGACGTTGTAGTTCATATTTTTTTTTTTTTTTTATCTCAGTTAACCCTTTAACCTCTAATATCAGAGAAAAAATTCTCCTATCTTGTCCTGTTACTTTTCTTATAAAAGTACTGTGGAGAAGTTATTACAACATCAGAAAATTCAAGTTGGGCGATCATATCTTTAATTCTCATGACTTTATGGGTTGAATAAGCATGGATATTACAAGGAGAAATTTGATGCTGATCACTGTTAGGGCTTAAAGGGTTAAGGTGGTCTTTCACTCAAGGAGTTAATTTGTTTGGTAAAAGTTTCCGGCAAAGTTCGTTTCCATTACTTATAGGGATTCACGCCCTGGCTTCAAAATGAGTCTTTTCCAGTCACATGTCATAATAGTTAATGATTAACCAGCATGCTAAGTAAAAAAATAGGGCTGTTGATTGCAAAGAACGATATCTTACTAACGAGAAATAGCTTTTCTTTAAATTGAAATGGCCCAAAATTTGATTTCTCTGAACAATTCAACTTAAAATGAGAAAAAACATCATTTTGACAACCACTCGTCATATAATTAGTTTTGACAAATGCGAGTATTTCGAGCGACGGGCTAAGCAAAATAAATTTCCACGCAGTTCGAGAAAGTAACTGACGCATTCGCGGAAAGTCTGATTGTGTCGATTAGCTAGGTAAACTTACGGTATTTAACTGAAAGGAAGTTTTCTCGCAAAGAGATGCACGTGCGACTGATAACAAGACAAGTTAGCGATGATTCTTGAAACGAACAAGTTCACAGCCACTGAGAATAATCAATGACATCGCTAATAGCCTTTTTTACAGTTCCCGGCGCCATTTTGAAATAGTAACCGCGCAAACACCACATCGAGGCTCGCGTTGACCCGCAAAACATAAACAGAGTGAAATCACAGCTGTTTTGCTCACACGTTCGTATATTTTGGTTATTTCTTTTCACTCTAAATGGTCATAAAATACAAAGACAAGGAAATCACGACGCTGGAAGATATTCAGAAGCTGAAAGTGAAAGAACTAAGGGATATTTTGAAGTGTAATTCTGAAAGAGCGGGCGGAACAAAGGCGGACTTAGTCCTAAAAGTTTACGCTTTGCTTGTGCGGAACGTGGTGAGGCCGGCCGAAAATGTCGAAGAAAATGCGGATAATAGTGGCCACTTTGAATACGAAGACACACTTAGACGGATTTCTGCTCTTGGATGGTCTACGGACCTGCGTCAGCTGCCAGAACTTAACTTTATCCAGCTGTACGACTACCTCGTTGTATCTACACGCAAGTACCGCCATATCGTGCTTAAGGGTACAAATTATAAAAAGTTGAAATCTTACCAATTTTTCTTTGAGGGAAACGTAAAACGACTGGAGAGTAAAGTTTACCAAGGCAAGACCTATGTCAAAGCTAGCGTTCTTCCATCTATGAAGAAGAATCCGTATAGAGTTATAGTAGAGTTCTCACCTCAATGTGACATATTGCGAGCGGCGTGCACGTGTCCGGCCGGGCTTGGCTTAAATGGAAAAGGTAAATGCAACCACGTAGGAGGCGTGTTGTTTGCTGCTGAAGATTTTACGAGAAGAGGATTACAAAAACATGCCGAACCTCTGACCTGCACATCGCGGCTGTCTGTTTGGGTTGTGCCTCGTAACCAAAGTGTTGCAGCAAAGCCACTTGACCAGGTTCTGATCAGAAAGATACGATTTGGGAAGAAAAATATTCGTCTCCAACCGAAGATTATAAAATTTGATCCAAGAGCGCCAAACCAGCGAACGACGGATGAAAAACATTTTAAGACCTTTTGTACAGGTCTTCAAAACAGTCTCCCTGCTAGTTCTTTTTTTTTATTTCATGACATTAAGTCAAAATGCTTAGAAGAGCCTGACCCTGAAGAGAAAGAGAAACCAGAGGGCGTACCCTTTAATGATAACTATGATATAGCTTCGAAGCACTTCAAATACATGGTTGATGAACACGTCTCTAACTTAGCAATTACCCAGGAAGAGATCCAGGAGACAGAGAGACTGACACGCGGACAAAACAAAAACAGTCTTTGGTTTGAAAAAAGGAAAACTCTCTTAACAGCTTCAAATTTTGGAAAAGCTGCCAAGACCAAAGTGGAGCCTTCAAATAAATTAAAGTCAATCCTCTACTCAAACTTCACAACAGATGCTCTTCAATATGGCATTGAATGTGAACCAAAGGCAGTGAACTTGTATATTAAGGAAATGAGAAAAAACGGTGTCAATGTTAAAGTTGAAGAGGTTGGATTATTGGTGTCTAAGGAGAAACCATACTTGGGAGCTAGCATTGACAGAATTGTCACCTTCAAAGATACAGAAGAAAAATGGGGAATGGAAATTAAATCTCCCTTCAGCAAAGCAGGAATGACTGTAGAAGAGGCATGCAAAACCAAAAATTTTTTTCTGGAGAAAATTGGTGATGGAACGGTGAGACTCAAACGGAATCATGATTATTATTTGCAAATTCAAGGACAGCTCTACTGTTCTGACTTAGATCTACAAGGGATCATTCTCACAGTTTATTTTGGAGAAGATAAACCACTGTTTTTAGAGAACTTTTACTCAGACAACACTTGGTCCAGTGACTGCCTGCCTAAGATTGATTTCTTTTACAGAAGGGCTCTTTTCCCTGAGCTTCTTACCAAACGAGTGCAGAGGGGAAAGCTTCTCTACCTCCATGGTGGGTGGCAACCATTTGGCCACTATAGCTGCAGCAGAACTGGTTTAAAATTAAGATTTGAAAGACAAGTATAAGCTTTACATTGATCTGAAAGTTTATTCATATTCAGGGTGCAAAGAAAGTTATTTCTACAGCTTGTCATTCGGGCAAGCTGAAACTAACATTTACTGGCCAAAACATCATTTCAACTAGGCCCCAAAAAGGTTTTGATGAGCATATTGATTTGACAGTACTTCTGTAATGTGAATTCCTCAAAAAACCTCACTTGCCCGTTGGGCCAGTTAAAAACAGAATCCACTAGCTCCGGGCTATCAGACACTAACTTCTTCAACAAGAAACATGGCAGTTAAGTCACCAATAGCGACAACTATGGTTTCGGATTAGCAGGTGTTAGCAAAGGCGGAAGGAAGTTTGTAAGAAGTCCACATACTGTTGCTATCTGCGTCGCATAGGGGCTAAGCGTATTGGGCAGATTACCATCTAAAATGTGGTAAGTCTTTATCCGACCAATTGCTCTTTCCACATGGATCCGTACAGAGGCAATGGTCATTGTTTCCTCTGTCTCTGCTGCAGTTAGTTGATTGCGTCCCGCTAAAAAGGGTGGCATATTGACTGTGACACCCTCGGGCACAATGTCCTTTATGTCAAAGCCACGGTCAACCATGATATTGTCTCCACTTTCAATTAAATCCAGCACTCCACTTTCTCGAGTTATTTGTTTATCAGACACTCGTCCACCCCAAAGGTCTGAAAGAAAAGACACTTGGCCATTTGGTGTGACTCCCACTAGTAGCTTCCAAGTGTTGTGGTGCTTGTAATCAGACCACGTTTCTGACTGTGCAAGCATTGCAGATGGACGCTGAATGAAAAGCTCAGTGCAGTCCAAAATTATTCTGGTTGTTGCAAATTCAGCAAATTCTTCTGGCATATTTTTGCGCACCAACTCTTGGGTTGGGAAAGGGAAAATATCTTTGAGTTCATAGTACAATAAATTAATCCACGTAATACAAATCCTTGACACAAGGCTGATGCTTACACCAAATCTGTCTGCGAGGTCCTGTACAAATAAGCCAGCCTTCAGCCGAATCAGTACTAACAGAAATTCATCTAGAAATGATAGTTTCCTAGAGGGTCCTGGTTTTTTGCGATTTTCATCCTCTTGATAAGGCTGACTCCCTTTCACAAGACGCTCTCCCTTCCAGTACTGCATCTTTTCTAATTTTGGCTCAATATATTTAAAAAAACTTATCAGTGCCTCATACGATGGAAACCCTGTGTAAAATAAGATGGCTGAGTTATCATCCTTTATTTTCTCTAAGGAAAATTGACGGCTTAGCAGAATCTCATTTTCACTTTTCACTTCTCTCAAACTTTCTTCACAATCGGCTAGTTTTAGTTCCAGCAAAGTAATCTGTTGTTGCAGTTGTCTGATAACACCATTATCAGAGGCGTCAGCATGATCCTGATCAACAGTGAATGAAGGCGAAGCTTGATCACTTGCTGCTGAAACTGTTTCCAAAGGCAGTGATAGATTTGAGGACTCTTCGAATGAATCTTCTACATCCATTTCCTCTGCAGAAACTGCTGTGCTTGTTACTCGTTCAACAGGGGCTTTACGGGTTTTTTTTTGTGAGGTCCATGAAAACTGCGATGGCTCAGCACCTTTTGATTGAAAGGTGTAATTTTTTACAATATGAAATAATTATAATAAAAATACATGTACATTGATAACAATAACACAGTGCTCGGGTCCGGTGTCCTCAGTGAAACTCATTGTTGACTGCAAGCTATTTATTCACACAACACTAGGATTATCTTTGATAAAAAAGAGACTGGACAAAGAAGGACTGAACATCAATTGCTATCGAAATACTACAGTCACTAAAAAACAAAGCACTTATAATCATTAATAATCATTATTCATGAGCTCAATAGCCCTATCATTATATTAAGCTTTGCAAATAAGATAAAAAGAAAAAAAAGATTGAGCAAAATGTAAGGGCACCTGCACTGAAAGGTGATATGCATATCATTATTGCTATAAGGTTGATGTATATTTCACAAACCTTTCTTCAAGTCCCAGCGGCCTGACAACTTTCTCACAATGTCCTCCTGCTTAAAATGTTCATTGCAAACTACAGTTGAACTTGTTACGGTAAAGCCATCTCTTCCATGTTGCCTCTTAATGAGATTACACCAGCGATTTCTTCGCTTGGGGCTCGTGGGGAATGTGAAGAAATGATAGCCACCGAAGAGCCCTTCGTCATTATAATAGCTGTTGTTACAGCCAAAAACGGCACAATGTTTACCTCTTTTCTTCGAAGACGACATAATCCAATCAAATATCAAAGAAACGACAAAAACAGCGAAGAAAAGCAAGGGAAAGCGTCCTTTGTTCTCATAAACACACCACGTGCGAAAATACGACTCAACGCGAGCCTCGATGTGGTGTCTGCGCGGTTACTATTCCAAGATGGCGCTGGGAACTGTAAAAAGGGCTATTCGAAAATGTTTCGTTCTCGCTCTGAAGCAAACACGACAGTGAAAAGAAAAAAACATAATGACAACTGGAGTAAACCAGTTTGTTTAAGTTTAAGGTGGCTTCTAAACAAAGCTCACTGAATCTAGTTAAACACAACAACACTGAACAGCAGACGAAAAAAAATGCCCGTAGAAACATCGTCGTAACTAAACACTTTGATTACTTAGCGATATGTGAAAGAGAAATACCAACTCTAACTGAATAAAACATGATTGTTCAAGACTTACTGAGACCTTTAAGTTGCTCATCCACTGACCGCGCGCACATCGCAAAGAAGGCCTGAGAGTCAATGTCATCATCCTGTCACTAAAACAATAATAAACAAAATAATAGTGACATGTTGTCGCCGAAACGTCATGTTTTAGAATGCTATTACCATATTCATACTTGACTATTTACAATATTAAATGTGTTAAGGGCTAGGAAGCCTATATAGAAGCCGGGGGCTTATTAACTATAGGCTTCCTAGAACTATTGGATAAACCATAGAAGTTAAGGGTACTGATTGAAATTTCCACTTCAATTTTTTTTAAAGAAGAAAAAAAAGAAAAGGTAAAGAAAAGGTGTGTAGCTCAACAAAGAGTCAATTTAACTTAGAAAGAAGGAATTTTTCAAGTCTTTTGCCAAACAAACTGATAGTTTCACTGTTTTGAATTTCACGACTTAGCGAGTTGAAAAACGAAGGACCTTGAAAGCGAATTGAGAATTTTCGAAGATTAGTTCGACAATAAGGTATATAGAAAAGGTTGGAATTTCTTGTTTTATAAGAATGTATTTGACTTGCAAGAGTAAACGTATCACGAAAATAATTTGGAAGTAAGCTTCTTTTAAAAAGATACATAAATTTACCTATTTGGTATAAATAACTGTCAGAGAATTTTAATCTCGCTCCTTTCTTTTTATTTTGAAATGATCCAACACCCTAACAAGAAACCCCACCATCCACAGGTCCCTTGTGTAGGGGGGATGAATCTTGCACTCAGATAACGATAACTTGCCGCTCACGACAAGACAGTGAGTGAGGAGAACTGCCGACCACTAAGCCGAATATTAAGACAGCACCTTTCGCCACTAGCGCTCACATCAGCCGTCCAGAATTGACCTACATCCATATATAACATGGACAGGTGTCTTCCAAGTGGTACGTCTTGAGGTTTGACATGTTTGAGCATGCGTACTGCTAAAACTCATATAACGAATAGATAAATACCTCGTTGTTTATTTCAAGAAAATGATCAGGCAATGATCAAAAATATGAAAAGCTAGGGGGGAAAAACACACTTGTGATTAGTCTATAAGGTCACTTAACGACAAGGGAATCTTTTCATTATCTTAATTTTGTTTTATATAAAAAAAACGCTCAATGTTTGTGATTGTTCATTCTACCCAAGCCTTGGCATCCGTGCAGATCGACGTTGTAGTTCATATTTTTTTTTTTTTTTATCTCAGTTAACCCTTTAACCTCTAATATCAGAGAAAAAATTCTCCTATCTTGTCCTGTTACTTTTCTTATAAAAGTACTGTGGAGAAGTTATTACAACATCAGAAAATTCAAGTTGGGCGATCATATCTTTAATTCTCATGACTTTATGGGTTGAATAAGCATGGATATTACAAGGAGAAATTTGATGCTGATCACTGTTAGGGCTTAAAGGGTTAAGGTGGTCTTTCACTCAAGGAGTTAATTTGTTTGGTAAAAGTTTCCGGCAAAGTTCGTTTCCATTACTTATAGGGATTCACGCCCTGGCTTCAAAATGAGTCTTTTCCAGTCACATGTCATAATAGTTAATGATTAACCAGCATGCTAAGTAAAAAAATAGGGCTGTTGATTGCAAAGAACGATATCTTACTAACGAGAAATAGCTTTTCTTTAAATTGAAATGGCCCAAAATTTGATTTCTCTGAACAATTCAACTTAAAATGAGAAAAAACATCATTTTGACAACCACTCGTCATATAATTAGTTTTGACAAATGCGAGTATTTCGAGCGACGGGCTAAGCAAAATAAATTTCCACGCAGTTCGAGAAAGTAACTGACGCATTCGCGGAAAGTCTGATTGTGTCGATTAGCTAGGTAAACTTACGGTATTTAACTGAAAGGAAGTTTTCTCGCAAAGAGATGCACGTGCGACTGATAACAAGACAAGTTAGCGATGATTCTTGAAACGAACAAGTTCACAGCCACTGAGAATAATCAATGACATCGCTAATTCGAAAATGTTTCGTTCTCGCTCTGAAGCAAACACGACAGTGAAAAGAAAAAAACATAATGACAACTGGAGTAAACCAGTTTGTTTAAGTTTAAGGTGGCTTCTAAACAAAGCTCACTGAATCTAGTTAAACACAACAACACTGAACAGCAGACGAAAAAAAATGCCCGTAGAAACATCGTCGTAACTAAACACTTTGATTACTTAGCGATATGTGAAAGAGAAATACCAACTCTAACTGAATAAAACATGATTGTTCAAGACTTACTGAGACCTTTAAGTTGTCTTCTTCGCTCCCCAGCAAAGTCACAACCGATACCGTTCCATCGATCACCTGAATCGCTCATCCACTGACCGCGCACACATCGCAAAGAAGGCCAAAAACACTGTTTCTTATACAGGTTAAGAACCCTACGTCTTTTCGTTAGCTGTCTTTCGTTTCGTTGCTTCCTGTGCGCTTCGTTTCGCCGTGATCTCAAAAACTATACAGTGATATCGCAATGCATTATGGGATAGTGTTGACAATTTTGCGCGGGGAATGCCAGACCTCGAATTTATTCAAAATATTATAAGTCTAAAATCACCTCTTCATTTGCAGACTTCGACCATCGCACGCTTTGGCAAATGAGCCACAACTCACGTTGGTACCATTTTTATATTGATACCGTCCGCTTTTAGGGAAGAGGTAATAATAGACTTCCGTCTGGCTCGGCTTGCCTCCGACTGTAAACTGTCACCTCGAGTGCTGAAAAAAGCACTTTTTATCAGTCAAAAAGCAAAACATGCCTCGTTTCTTTGAGGGATGCTAGTGATTTGCAGATTTCCAGGCTTAATGATGCCCTTCCATCACCAGACGGCCTGAAATATTTCAAGCAAAAAAGAAACCAAACAGGTAAAGCTCGCTTGTCTCGCTTGGTTCTCCGAAATGTTTGTTTTGTCTTTGTTACTTGGTCACGTGGTTGAACGAATTCGTTTCAGGGCTAACGCGGTCATCAGCGAAAGCCAACAAGGTTTTTAGCTTAAGGTCAATGTGATCATCCTGTTACTAAAATGTAGTTCCTGTCTTTCACATGGCATACTTAAAACAAAATAATGGTGACATGTCGTCGCCGAAAAGTCATGTTTTAATCTCGCTACTTTTTATTCTGAAATAATACAACAGCTGACAAAAGAAACCTCTGACATCGCAGATCTCTTATGCCAGCGGATGAATCGTGCTGCTTAGTCCGATAACTTGTCTCACGACGAGACAATGAGGGAGGGAAAAGTCGGCCCCTAGACCATATTTTTTTGTGATAAAAGTTTATTTCCACAGTGAGCCAAAGGGCCCAATGATAAAAAGATCAACTATTACAATCAAGTACAAGTAAAGAAAAAGAAAACTAAGCTCTTATTACAATACTGATTACAAGTGTTACAAGGGAGCCTAAACTTAAGCAAGCACAAATCAAACGCGAATAATATGCAAAATACAGATATACAGAAAGGCATGTAAAATATGCAAAAAACGGTCATACCGCGAAAAAGGCGCAACGGAATGCAAAATACAAAACGCAAAAAGAGCGGGAAAAATGCTAATGACCAAGGACAAATCAATGACGAGAAATAACTGCGTAACTAAATAACAAAAGCTAATGATTTCTATACGAGAAGTAGATTAGGAAGCTACAAAAACTACGAGAAGTAAAGTACAAAGTTAAATTACAAAAAGTAGATTACAAAAGTGAATTACTATATACAAAAAGTCAAAGATGAAAAATGCTATTTACAAGCAGAGTAAATACAATATTGTTACAAGACAAGTAAATTCAAAAACTACAACAAACTGAACTAATTACAAAGCAAGCGAAAGAGGCCCCGTGAGACATGGCCACAGCCAAGCCTCTCCCGCCCTAACAAACACATTTATACACTATATACAATAGTCAAGACCCAGTACAACCAATGAAGGCGACCAGGTCAAGAAAAAGGAAAGTTACAAATAAAACAGGAAACGGGAAACGACCCAGTACAACCAATTAAGGCGACCAGGCCGAAAAATCAAAAATAGAAATAAAATTAAAACAGAAAAGAAATCTTGTCATTCGTGCCAACTTGACAAAAAACACTATTAACCGACCAGAAATACCTAACATGATCTATAGGCTCACCGCGAATTCGAAGTTGAATATCCTTAATAATTGTGTTAACAATAGCACGCGGAGGAAAGTAAGAATTCCTAAAAGTCGCCGAATTACGGGCATGCCAAATAAAACATGAAACAAGATGGTAGCAACGAGAACGAGATCTCGGCAAAATGGGGAAAGAAACAATACCTGCAATAAGGGAAACTTCAGTCTTTACAATACTGTAATAATATTGTCATAAATTGTTACTCATTCATTCATCCAATTTCCGAAAAAAAAAATAAATAAAAAAGGCCTTTGGTCGGCCTCGTGGATCACAAGTGCCTTCTTCATAAATTAGAGCATTATGGAGTTCGAGGCCCACTGAGCTATAACTGGTTCCTGGATTATCTCTGCACCCGCTCACAGAGATTAAAATTTGGGAAGGAATTATCATCTAGCCTGCCCCTGCATTATGGTGTACCTCAGTCTTCACTAGTAGGCCCCTGACTCCAGTTGCGCTTTATATCAACGACCTCCCATAGTGCTTACTGCGATCCAATATCAGCCGATGTATGTAGATGATACCGTCATATATACCACTGGCTCGGAGTCAGAGTGCATCATGACGGAAATCCAAGAAGACCTCCAAAGAGTTGAACAGTGGATGAAAAACAGAGAGCTCGTTCTAAACTCTCTCGAAGACCAAATGTATGCTCTTTGGTACTAAACAGAAACTTTCAAATGCCTCTTTTAAGACCCAGCTTCATGGCAGTGACATCGAAAGGGTGAGGAAATTTTGCTATTTAGGGGTCACCCTTGACGAATACCTCTCATGGAAAGAGCATGTTAGTTAAGTGTTTACAGGGTTAACAAGCGCTTGGGTCTACTCCGATCATGTTTAACGCTTAAGGCAGCGAAATGCGTATACAACTGTCTCGTATTACCAGTCCTGTGCTACACCGACACGGCCTGGGGTGAATTGTCTGTTGAGTGCAAGAGTAGATTACAGCGCCTACAAAATCGAGCTTACGTATAATGGACAGACGAGATAGCACCAGCGAAGCTCTCAAGACACTAGGATGGCCTAACTTAGAAACTTTCAGGAAAAGGAACAAATCTATCTTAGTCTACAAATGTCTTAATGATTTAGTGCCAAAGTATCTTTCTGATTATTAATAGAAACCACAGTTTCCATAGTAACAATACACGTCGGCGTGAAGACATCCATCCGCACAATTAATTGCACTTTCATACAATCGTTTATTCGAAATGGTCAATCATTAACGTGAACTGACAAACATGTGTGTAGTAATAACAATCAACTATGGAAAAAGGAATTTCAAAATTGTTCATGGTAGCGGCAACCGTCAAATAATCTTCTTTAACATCTTCGAAGGCTTGAATAATTCTTTGTCGCTGTTCAAGTAAGATTCTGTTTCTTTGTGGCTTGATTTTCTTCGGTTCTTTCTGTCTCCAATGCATCTACTTGTTCATACAGCGTACCAGTGTTTGTTACAGTACTGTAGATGTACAGCAAAATGTTTTTCATTTTATATCTACGTCAGCAAAAGATTGTGCAAAAAAAAACATAAAATGTTAATGATAATGTATATACTCTTGTGTTTTTGTTCAGTATTTTAAAATACATGTAACTACAATGAATGACCCTAACGAATATTTTTTTCTTCCTATTGTTTTTTCGAAAAATACTAACGTTTTTGTCAGTTCATCTTAATGATTGACCATTTCGAATAAACGATTGTATGAAGGTGCAATTGATTGTGCGTCTCTATGCAAATTGTATTATTGTATGTCTTTAATACGCAGTTGATTGCCATACTGTGCAATTGATTTTCTATTGGTGTTAATGATTAACCATTGCGCGAGATTGAAAGTGTGTTTGCTATCTTTGATTGTCCAAAGGTGCAATTGTTCATTCGTTGATGCTATTGAATGTTAATACATATGCAAGTAGCGTTATTGAAAGTTCGTTCGCGTTAATGAAGTTCAGGGAAGTACTAATGAACGTATATTTGCCGTGTAGTTTCAACTGTTGGCGTAAATGAATGTCTATTTTGCGTAAATGAACAGCAAAAGGTGTATAACAAAAATCTTCGATTTCCCCTACCCGCGCCTATTTTATCAAAACCCTGTTTCAGACCTACCTTATAATTAAATCCCTAGTTCAGGTAATGTTTATCTGTGATAATTTTTATAACTTTTAACAGTAAACCTGCTTGTAGCGACTTTCCGGTGATTCGATTGTTACAAACATGCCGGGGTTGACATGTATATGATTTCACTGTAATGCAATGTTCGGTTAATGAAAATATTTCACTGTATTTCCTCAGATTATTTTAAACTAACTACTTCAGTTTTAATATTATTACTGATCCCAAAGAAATTCTATTGTTCTCTCTCTGCATTAGATCAACGATTGTAGTCTTTTATAAGATGACAAAACAGAGACTTTCAGCATCGACGACGGCAACGGCAACAGCGACGGAGAAACCGACTCCGTCATATGAAAATGGCCTATTGGAAGCAGTTAAGCAGGCACAATACGACGACAACTTTCCTCGAAGAGGATTAAATAGAGAGGGCGCTTACCATTCACCAAAAATTTTCGATTTGAATTGTCGGAAATTTCGTTCTCGAATGGAACGGGCTTATTCTCGGTCGGTTTCCACTTCAAGTCGGGAACAGCTGAAAAGGTTGTCCTAAATTTTCGAAAATCTTTTCCGGAAAAGATGCTGTTCCATTCGATTCCCCCCTGAAATTTTCGAAAATTTCGTCGAATTGAAAGCACCCATCAAGTCCTCGTTAAAAGAAGTCAGAAATCGATATTAATAATGAAATAACCGATGAAGAATTTTTACTGCGCGAGCACGCCGCGGTGAGAATTTCGTTATCTGTACATCTAAAAATTTGAACTGAAAACTACGATATCACACAGTGGTTTGTGGTTTGGATGCTATTTTTGAGCAACATAGACTGTTTATTTTTCTCCAGCTTAAATGTAAATTAAAAGTTCCAGTGTGTCTTTTTTTGAATAAGAAAAAGTAATGTTTAATACACTGATGTTAGAGAGAAACATCGATATTTAGTGTCAGACTCGCAAGTCATTTCTAATTTTGCAGGCATCTCGTCACTAGCTTTCTGTTTTGAAACAGCCGACTGATGAAGTTATTATAGTTTCGGAAAAAATAAAACAAAAACTCAACGCGTACTTTTCCTACAGTATCCTTAAGTGCCAAGCAATATTAAAAATATCATTTTTTCGGGGCGAAACGGAGGTAAAATGTGTGAAATGTTACTCACGTTTTCGGGCAACGCCAAACCGCCGAAGCTTTCTACGTCGGGCCCCGGTGCAGAACGTCTTTCAGAACGTCTAGATATTTCCCGCCAGACATGCGCAATGTGACATTTGAGTTTTC